>NW_010972609.1:8013169-8080801 GCF_000737465.1 Haliaeetus leucocephalus
CGTCGGGCGGGAGGCGGGCGAGCGGGGCGCGCAGGCGGGGCTGCGGTTCCCGGGGCGCCGCGGCCGATTTCTGCGCGGGGATCCCCGACGAGTCCGGCTGCGGATGGGACTGCGATGCCTGTTGCTTCTCCTTTCTTAACACTTTGCTATTGCTGTGAGAGTGAAGGACTCCATACTGTGGGGAAGACTTTTAAATAGACGCGGCTCCTGTAAGTTAAATATTTATTCTCACAGCGAGCAAAGCTTTGAAACTTGAGCTCCTCTAGCAGTTCGGTAAATAAACCGTTTTGTTGACATAAACCAGTCGATTCAGAAACTGCTGTCAGTAATGACATCCAGCTGCAGCCAAGTACTCTGAAGTGGAAGTGAGGTGTTCTCCCCCCCTCCGGTCTGTAATTGAATATTAATTCGGAAAAGAGGTATCTGGGGGAAATAAGAGAGTTAAAAGGATGTTCAGAAAAGAACAGCTGGAAGATGAAAGCAGCTATTAGGGGCTGTTTTACCCGGACAGAGATAAGGGAGGTAAGAGTATGAGGAGATGTCAAGTGATCTCCAGTTTCATCGTTCAGCACTCATGTTATCGTGCTACTATGATAAAAATACCTCCCCCTTAACATTTACAAGAAAGATAAGGAATCACACCCCTTTCGGTATGATCATTTCTTCGGTTTTGCATGGGGCAAAAGAAGATGTTAAGTATTAATTTGGTAGGTCAGTAACTGCGGATCTGACTGTACACGGGGTGAAGTGCAATATGTGCTTTTGAAGATTTGCATGTACAACACATTGTATTTCCATAGTCATAAAGGCTTTCTACAATTTCAGACTTTTAATTGCAGGGTTTTGGCAGGAGAGGAAACAGCGAGGGGCACTTCTCTGTGGTTTTGGGAGTTTGGGTTTTTTTAAACAGGAATATGTGAACAGGTGCATGAAGGGCTTCATTCTGAAACTTGTATGGAAATGTGGAAAGAAGAGATGGGAGGGCAAAGAAGGCTGAATTTCAGCTTTTCAGGTTTATTGATTTACTTTACTTGTGTTCCTGACTTTGGCTTGGATCTGCTGTATGAACTTAGTTAAAACCAATAAATCTTTACACTTCCTTGTATCTTCCTAATGGAGAAATGCTTGGAGTAGAACTCAGTCTACCAGGAGAGTGAGAGGACAAACTGGGACAAACCTAAGCAAATATGGGTTGTTTTTAAATGATATGGATTTACCCTCCATTTGCTGATAGTTCTGGTTGAAGCAATCATAAGGGCCTCTTGAACCTAAAGGAAACCCAGTGTAACTCAGAGCAGAGGAAGAGCTTAAAAGAACCTTAGGTTTGTCTTCAGGACAAGTATAGCTTGGTACCAGAATATGAGGAAAAATAATACGTAAAAGAATTATACTATAGTTTTTAATATATTAAATGATCTCAAGTGATATGTCTGTAACTGTTTTGAACTAATGATAGCATCACTTTTGAAAACTTAAATGCTTTATGTACCTAGGCCAGGTAATAATCAAGTGTCTTGGCAAAACACATAGCAGTTTATCTATCGTGCATCTGGGACTCTGCCCTATGGAAAGCGCCAAATTAAAGGGAGGGGGCAGAAACTGATTAATCTGTGTGGCTGACACATGGTAGGAATTGGGCTGGGAGCACTGTTCCCTTGTTCCGCGTTCCCTTGCTGCTTTCATCTCCTGTCCCAGGAAGCTGAGGAATTAGAGGAATGGTGGCAGAGGGCACTGCTGCTACCATCTTGATTTCACTCCAGCAACCCCATCCATTCAAGGACTATGCTAGAAGCAGGGAGGACAGGAAGGAAGTAGGGAAGGAATAAGTAGAGATGGGATAACAAGCACTATCCTCCCCTCACTCCTACTGTATCTGATCTCACTTTGTCTTTGTTAACGTGGTAGCAGCACTGTGGAAAAGTGGTCGGGAGGGGGGGGGTGTGTAAACAGAGACTACATCTGCGTAGGCATAGACTAGAGAAGTACTTTCTGGGTTCTTGAATCAATTCTCCCTGTTTCCTCTGTCATGCTTCTGTTACACTGAGTCTTTCTGTTACTCTAGACTGTCTCTGCAGGCATCAAGGCAGCATAATGTGACTTAATGTGGTAGAGTGTGTTTGAATGGAGGATGGGAAGAGAACAGATGGAAAAGAGTGAAGACCTTAAGAATCACCTTCCCTGAACACTTTGATAGGGTCAGCAAACAAAGCAATCAAGGGGGAAAGGCAGAGGGAGAATGTACAATGAGTGCAAAACATGGGAAAATGAAAAAGAACAAAGGCAGTGACCGATCTTCCCCGCCCCCCCTCCCGACATGTGCAGCTCTGCTTCTAGCCCTCATTTACCTAACTTGTTTCCTGTTTGCCACTTTCTGGTCTCTTTCTCTTCAAAACAAACAAACAAACTCCTACAAAAACCTGTAAAGCACTTATCCCTAGACACTACCTTCACTCTTATTAGACTATTCAGAGACAGACCAGAAACTTAGTTCACTTTCCCCACAGCTAGGGATTTGTTTGAGCCTTTCAGTTCAAACAAATGAGGGCCTTGACCTGGTAAGATTAGCAAAGGACTATGCTCATACAAGTAATGCAGAGCCTCAGTGGGGCTTTGCTAGTTAGCAAAAAATCCACCTCCTCCCTCCCCCCCAAAAAAAAGATATTTACAGGAATAGGATGAAACCATCTTCTTGGTTTAGATGTCCATAGTATGATTCAGAGGATTTAGTGTTTATCAAAGCAGAGAAATGATGCATAAGGAAATCTGTTTTGTGATAAAGATCACTCAGTATAGATGCAAGCATGTTATCATTCAATGTACTGTACCAAGCAAGGCTTTTCTGCATTTTCCAGAAATACGTAATAGTATAGAAATAGTAATGCAACAGAAGACAACATTGTTTAGGGCAGTAGATGAGAAGCTTCAGAAGTCACTTTTCTGTTAGTGAAGTTGCATCATTCAAATCTTTGGAGATGTTTTGTCATCTCAGTTTGCCACCTCATCCTCAGAGTTCAGTGAATTCAACTTCTTAAGGTATAATCTTGAAATTCTCATGAGCCACTGAATAAAGTTTAGCCAGCAATGGCTTCCATTGGAGACACACTTGATCAGTTACCAGAATTCAGTAGATGCGTATGAAATCATTTCACTTCAATAACTTGATCCCTTGAAAACTGGAAATTTTAAGCCATGAACTATTTTAAGTTCTCTAAATTTTCCCCACTTTGCTCTTGTCTATTCTGTGTTGTCAACTCACCTGTTACTTTGAAGAGCTGAAGAAACTGAAACTCCCACCTTTGGACAATCTGTTCTTTAACTTTGTCTAAGCACCAGCTCTGAGGTGATAACATGTCTTTGTTAAACTGTGACAGCTTGCCTGCCACCCCTTTACAGTATTTTATAGTTCTTCTTTTAAATAGAGGCACATTAAGCAACAAAATAAAGGTACTTTTTTTGTACCTAGATGCCTCTGCCTGTATGTTTTAGCACAATGTTTTTATTTCAAGTCTCTTGTGACCTTGTAACATTACAGTTACCTCTTTTGTTTCTCTGCATCTTCATGTGTTTATTGCTATAAAACCATTTCCCAATAGCACTTTGCTCTTATTTGGCAATTCATTGATGCAGAGAACAAAGAAGTTAAATCACAAAGATAATTCCTTTCTGAAAGAAACATAAAAAGTAAATCCTAATGGCACTGTTGCCAGTCTAGGTCAATTTGTGGATTTTATGTTTATACTGTGCATCTGCCAAGTTACAATGTAGTGGTTTAAAGGACTATAAACATGACCTGGATTTTAAACTCTTACTCTGATAACCTGTAAAGCAAGATTTTTATGAATATTTTGTAGCTTACTAGTATTTCTGGAAGACCTGTAACCCAAAGCTGCTGAGGGGGAAGAGCTGTATATTTTCACAATGATTAAAGAGGAAAATTTGGTATCTTCACATGCCAAGACGGGACATAATTTCTCTGCAAGATGATCAACAAACTAACGGGGAGCCATTAGTGTTTCTCTCAACAATGTGTATGTGATATATAAAATATATTCTTATATTTATTTTATGTCCATATAAAAATGTGTGTTTATCTGTTTAGCTGAATTTTCCAGGTAAAACCTGAAGTAAATGAAGATAAAGATAAGAGTTGAGAATTGAATACAGGGAAAAATAGAGTGCTTTGTGGTTTAGAGAGGGGGAAAGATAAGAAACCTGAGAGTGACCAGACAGTATGTGGCAGACAACATGCCTGGAATGGTAAATGATGGGTCTGACTTCCAAGAAGTTGCAATGACAGAGCGTGAACTGCTGATTGTATGAGAGGTCTTTTGCATATCACCCAAGGACATGGTGCTAAGTTCATGATGGTTTCCTGAAGCAGATGTGAATTTGGAGAAAACAGATCAGCAGGCCTGATTCTCCTTCAGCAAAATCTTGAATTAGGCTAGAGGGGTTAAATAAGACTGAACACTCAAAGTCAAGACTTGCTGGATGGAAGAAAAAGAGA
Organism: Haliaeetus leucocephalus; assembly: GCF_000737465.1. NCBI lineage: Eukaryota > Metazoa > Chordata > Aves > Accipitriformes > Accipitridae > Haliaeetus > Haliaeetus leucocephalus. The sequence goes on from NW_010972609.1 coordinate 8,017,677, forward strand.
GGTCCAAAGCCTGGCTCTGTTACAAGTGTTGCTTATCAAATGCTGACTGAGAGTCTTGTTTTCATTAGAGCAAGGATGGAACGTGTATGAATATTCATAGAGAATGATTCACTTGTTGGCTATGTCTTCATACTCCTTAAAGATCAACAGATTTTATGCCAGTTAAAGTAATTACTAAAGATAAATCTAAACTCTGAATTCTAATCTGGATTTCAAGCACTGACTATGGGAACTGCTGTTTTACTTTATCCTCTTCTGAAAACAAGTCTGGTTGGTCTCCACATTCAGAGGTGACTTAGCTGGGGGTGTCTTCTTGTTTCTGTCTGTACTGCTTACACAAATAAGTAATTTTGTTTCCAGTTTGCACTATTTTCAACCCAAAGTTTATTTCAGAAGTCTTAGTTTGACAGAGGAAAATATTTGCCAAGTGTCTCTTGAATATAGGGAATTATATTTTTATTCCACCACAATACAGTGCAGATAGTAGCATCTGCTTTAATAATGCACAATCAGAACATCTTATTCTAATGACGTTGCAGTAAGATTTATGAATGTGTTTCTGTGATGATGATAAACTAATGTGTGTAATCCAGTCAGCTCCCAAATGGAAGTATTTTGATGTTCCACTCCAGAGAAAAAAAATGTCTCTAGCAAAGACCTTGGGGAAGTAAATCTGATATTTTAAATAGATAGGAAACCAGCACAAACCATCCTGCAAAGCAGTTTTTGCATTTCACCTGGATGGTATTTGCTGTGTGCAGTATTAGATACGGGATGTATGAAGATCTTCTTGCGTAAGACTTCTCTGTCTTTTACATAAAATGTTCTATCATTCTGTAGTTCATAATGAAATTTCTGTTAAATCATCTTTGTCCTATACATTCAGTGCCTTGGTGACATTTCAGCCAATGTTAACCTATATACTAATAAAAACAAGCTCTTAGGAATTGAAGTAGGTGATCCAAAGAGGTGCCTTCCAACCTCAGCTATTCTGTGATTCCATTATTCTGTGATAACACTCTCATATGCTTCATAAAACTGTTCTCATTAGGCTTAAGTGCAGGTCTTCACAATGCAGTTAACATAAGCTCTTACCTGAAATTTCCTATTAACTCCATTCCTTTCTTTCATGCGGAAAACCTCTTTTTTCAAGTTTTTATGCCCAACCTAAGGTATGAAGTTGTGCATTGGTTTATGATTGTAACCTCTCTATATACTTTGCAGTGAGGCTACAAGTGAGAAGTCACATAAGCATGGGTCATCTTCCTGTGGCCTTACCATCACTCCCTAAACAGTTTCACTGGCAGATTTATGGTCACCCAGCAGACCAGGAGAAAAAATGGCAAAACAAGTCACTGGACCTTGAGATGTGTTCAGGACATGCATTAACAACTTCAGAAACTGTGAGACTGTAGGAAATGTGGTAATAGCTTCAACCCAGATACTCAGACATGGACCCCAGCTACCCCTGTTAATTAACAGTGCATTAAATGTACTTACCACTTCAAAAAAAACAAACAAAAAACAAACACCCCCCACCAAACAAACAAAAAACCTCCCATAGCTGAACTTAAGGTACGTTTATGCAAGTGCTATGTAAACATATATATATATAAGTAAAGCATCTGTTGTAAGCTCTCTTGTAATACATGCATTAATAATTGTTTCAAGAAGGGAAGAACAAATCTTAAATTTCAGAGCTACTTATATGGACCAGAAGCACAGACTGGTTGTAAAATATCAATGAAAGTAGGATATGTAATTTTCTTAAGGAATGTGTTCATTGCATCTGAAAAAAAAATCAAAACAAGTGAATAGGTTTTTTTTTTTTTGAAAGAAGTCTTCTGTAATGAAAATATATATACAAAGTATTTTAGTGTTAGAACAGATTATGTTGAACCTGAAAATCTCAGTCATAAACATTATAAGTTATTAGTTAAATATTTCCTGAATTAAAATGTTCTTCAATGTAGGAAGCTGAGTGTATCCAAAGTAGTAATTTTACCTGAAACTGAAAAGAGCCATTTATGGTCTGATCTTGCAAACTTCATATGTACAAAAGGAAAATCATATTAGAACCTTTTGTTACTAGAAGAAAGGAGAGTTGCTATAACAAGCATTTGTGCAAAAAGAAGATCTGTTCTGGCCTGCTTTGCAGATCACACTATAGTGTTGTGAAAAATACTTCATAGTCCACAATAGTTACTCACCTATACTCTGTCCAGTGTGTGGAACATTTCATAATAGTTGTAGATTAGGCTAAGGATTAGAAAACTGTTGCAAGAATTGTGGTTCAAATCTGTTTTGCTTTGATTATATTCTCCATTTTAATTAGGAAATTTGGTAGCATCTTCAGTTTTATTTGAAGATTGTGAAGCCCAGCTGCTTCTCATTTCACATAAACTACTTGCAAAAGGATGTACTGTAGAAGACTGCATTTTTTTTTAACATGGGGAGAGGAGTTTGTGTTCAGAGTAATTTATTGGGTACAGAGGGAGCTCATGCTCTAGAATGAATTTAGTTTAGGTTCACCAGTCACTAGTAGTTTTTTATTTAATCAAAGCTTCTGATTATCCAGGGACTAATTGCAAAGAACAGGACTAGCAGCTGCTCACTTCCTTTGGAAACCCAGATTTGGGTACTTAGAAGCAGAGGTTCCAAATTAGTTAACACTTATAAAACTGCCATGCTAGGCAGCTTGCCTAGTTTGCGACACAGTATGCCTGTAAATATCATTTCACAGCAAATGTGTTTTATTTGCTTTTCTTAGCTAACAAAGTAAACAGTACTATTTCGTCATGGAGCAAAGCTATCCCATATCAATAAGGACTAATAGAGAAGAAACAATTTCCTTATGACAGAGCAGTATTTCAGTGTTTTTTAACATGACCGTATTTTTCTTTTCAAGTAGGAAAAGACTGAATATATATATTTTTTGAATTAATAAAACTGTCTTGAATATTTCCACTTGGAGTTTTTGAAGACCCCTGAAACACAGGGGACTAAATGTCTCATATATAATAGCAGATCAAATTTTAGTTACAAATTTAGTATCAAAGTATAAAGTAGTCATGATCACTGATATGGGAGCAGACTTTGATCCATTTTCTGGAAAGTGAAATAAAGTGAAGAAACTGACAGTGAGCTCTGATTTCCTTTTCTCTCCTGAAATAGAAGAAAAAAATAATTAATTTCATCCAGTGGACAGTCATTTGAATAGTTCAGTCTTTTTTCTATTGGTTTTTAATTTTTATTTTTATGCACTGTCACTTGGCCCCAGATGCAAGAAACTTCTGAGATATTTTTCATACAGACAAATCAGCTAGTAGCTATTAGCTATTAAAGGACTTTGCAAGTCATTAGCCTGAAATCAGTTCATTTTGTGTTCATAAACAGGTCCAATAAAGGTATTGTTACGAAACAGTAAAATACATGGTTAAGTTATTACCTCAGGAAAATCCATAGGTTTATTCACAATCAGACCAAATATGAGTAGTAAGCCTTTCAAACAGTTCTAAAAAGCTGCTCTGAGTCTTGACATGAAATTCTCTGAAATAAGATAGGACGTGTAAAAGCCCGACACTCAGTATCCCCTCTGGTGTTACTGCTGTTTGGGACTGTGACAGTGTGCTTTTGGACTTCTGGCCTTGCTATAATGACACTCAGGCCTTTCAGAGTAATATAAGAATTCTGTTTCATTTGTCTTCTATGTCAGTACAAAGGTGTCTAATCCATTTATTTCAGAGCTAGTAAAATTTTACTAACTTCATAATAATATATTGCTTCAGGTAGTGTTATACTCTAGCATTTGCAGATACAACTGCAATTTTTCTATTTATTTCAATCATATGAAAGAGTTTTTCTCTGGAGTGGAAGTAACACAAAGTAGCACAAATTTTAGGCTACGGTTTTATTTTTTGGCAAATACTTCTGGGTCATTGTTCACATTCAATTAAAATACTTATCTGGAACTGAATCTAGAGAAATCCTATGTATGTTCATTATAATGGTTTAACTTCTATTTTTTTCATGCCCTAAAACTAATGGGAATTCACTATTAAAAGAGAACAAAAGTGATCGTTTATATATGCCCCATTGATGAACTATGCTGACAGCATCCTGAACTTCAGATGTAAATATATATGTAAACACCAGAAGAATACTGAGATTATGAATGGGTCTGTTTCTAGGTCCAGTTCTTGCATTCAGTTTGTGTTGAGAAAGGCATCTTTTAATTTGCAAAACTTCCCAAAGCTTTCTAAGTGTCCTAGCAAACCTGTAAGCCAAAATGACTAAACTGGAATATGGTAGCTTTGGAGGCTTATACATGTAACCAGTTTTACTGAGCAATTAGTCTCTTTCTGGAAATGACATATACTTTTTAAGTTTTGCAAATTCAAACAGGCATTCTGATGCATGGAACTGTGGCTGGGCATTTTCTTACCCCTTTCTTAGTCCTACATATCATGTATATTTTATAAGGAGAAGTTCAAATTGATTTGACTTCCCTTGATAACATGATGTGACAGGGAAACTTGTTCATTTTACCTTTGTACAGAATTGAGAATAAATGCCTCGAAATGGTTGGCAGACAAGACATGATGGCCTTTGTGGTTGGTAAGAACTTGAGAATGCCTAGCATGGTTGGTAGTAAAAGGTGCTATAGATAACAGTAGACTTCTAGGATCTCTTTTGTATCCTGTCCCACTGAATGTATCTACTCTATGGAGGCAGCCTGCTGGGCACTTCAGAACTCTTTTGTAAGCCTGTAAAAAGTTTGCACCAAATACTCAAAACTGGATATACAGTTACCTGAAACTTACTTGTTTCAGTTGTGGCAATAGAGCAGAAACAGTAGCAGCATGCATAGATGAATGTGAAATAGAAAAGCTGAGCAATTGGGTGGGTTTTCAGCGTGCTGATTCTGTTAAGATCCTTTGCTAGGTAGACATGTTTTTCTGTGAGCAAATATAGCTCCTCCATAGAATAGGTCATTGAGGAGACCTATATATCTAGTCACATGTTCATTATGGGCTGCTATGTGTTCCCTCTAAAATCAGCTTTTGGTTTCAGTGGGTGCTTAATCTGTCTCTAGTCATCTTGGTATTCGATTTTTTTTCTAGGATCCACTGGAAAAACAAGAATAAAGGATGTCACATTTTTCTTGCCACCTCTAATAATGTTTCTTCAGCTGGGAAATATTACAAGTTTCTCTCACCTACGTGAATCTTAAAAGTATTAAATGTTGCTTTTGGATGTCAAGTTACTGTTGTGTCTGTCATGCAACATTGCCTCTCCGTATAATGTTTTTTCTCATAATTAGAAAATTATGTTAATCCATTAAGTAAAAAAAGTAAATATGATAGGAGAATATATCATTCTCTGATTTAGAAATCAGCTGTGGCACAATGTTTGATACAGCTGCTTCCTTACTTGTTGGCCAGTTCTGCAAGGAGTAAGATGTCCCATATTCTGAATAATGGAGGAGCAAAATCAACAAAATGTGCCATTTTAGATCAGGATTTAATTTGCCATTGGGAATTTTTGCCTCTTGGTTATACTTATTATTTAGGCAGAGAAAGAGAAAAACTTGAAGACAGTTTTTTCCAAATATTTTCATTAATCTTCAGCAAGCAAGCAATATAAGAATGTTTTGTTTATAAACATAGGCATTAAACTGACACAGCTGTTAAAATTTATGTTTTCATTGATGTGATGAGTAATGTGGGATATGGTGCTTTTCATGGTGATCCATTTATTGTTCCTAGTTTAATGCTTTTAATCCAAGCAGATTCACTTAAGTCGAATTTGCTGTTTCTAGCAGAAGTATGTTTTTCCTTTCTTTGTTTCCCACAGACACTTTCCTCAAAATAGCTACTGAAGCTTAAATTTATACAGAAGTACTTGATACTGTCAGTTCCTGTTAGTGTGAATTCAGCATGTTTGTGTTCACAGATGCAGGGTGGGTCATATTAAACCAGCCTAGTGATGTTTCCAGTTATTTATAAATTGCTACACAAAATGTTTCAAAGAGGGAAAAAATATTAATATGAAATTAAATTTTACAAAGTCAAAAAAGCTGTCTTTTTAGTATTCGTTTTTAAGCCTTATGTCTAAAGCTGAGTTTAGACTTCACAAGTCTTCATATCACATTAATAAAGTTGAGGCAAATTCAGGACGGAGCTTTATAACCTGAATAACTCAAGAGTAGATCATTTTGTAATGAGAATTAATCATAAAAAATATTTCTCTTAGTTGTGTCTATGTTGGACTGTTTCTGTGTGTAATCTAACCCAGACCTCAGCTTTTTACCTTAGAAATCCTGTGGATGAAAATTGTCTCTTTTGATTGTAGGAAGTCAGTTTTCTAGCTTGTTAACCCTCCTCTTTGTTCTGAGGTTCTGTTGCCAAAGAACAGATCTTGGATATCTCAGTGTCCACTGGTGCCAATTCCTCTACCAATCCTCACCTTTTAAGGTCTGTTTTAAGGAACGCTTAGTGCTCTCCAGTCTTCTAATCCTCTGAAGTGAGTTATTTCTGTAAACATTCATTGCTTTTACTCTGCGTGGAAACATTCACATATTCACCTATGTTGTCATGTATTTCTTCTGTGGCATTTTTCTAAAGGTCAGAAATACCCTGCAACTTGAATGCTACATATAGCCTTGGTCATCTCATCTCAGCTACGGTGCAATAAAACAAGAACAAGTACATAGAGAAGCAGCGAGTGTGTTGAAAAGTATGGATTGGGTTTACTCTGAGGAGAGACTTGCAGGATAATGACTCTTCAGTTAAACAGGGATGTTATAGGGGGAGAAAGGGGAATAGGACTGGAAAGAGACTGTAAGATGGTGGCATGAAAAAGTGAGCAGTGATTAACCACTGTTGGGTTGGTTTTCTTCCGTGATGTCAGAGCATTCACTGAAAAATTATACAAAATGGATTTGAATAGAAATCAGATAAATCTACAGAGGGTAGGTCCTTCAACATCTATGAAACATGGTTCCTATCCAGTCTGTGTTTCATGAAGTCTCATTCTTGCTGATTACTGGGAAAGAGAACAGGAGACTGATCACTATGCACCTGTGTTGCACTGAACATCATTAGAGACAGAGCACTGGAACGGACAGACTGAACGAGCATGACTGTTCTTACAGTGTCATAAGAGTTCCAAAAATCCATAGCTGTTTTCTGCCTCTGAGTCATATGAATTTGATGGATACCTGTCTTGATTACACTACCGGCAATAATAAATAGAAGTTGAGGCACTAGGACCAAAGACTGTATGGGTTCTAATAAGTAAGACAGTTGGCTGAGGAGTGTTTGCTCTGTTGGCAAAGTAGCTGATTTTTACAACAATCCTCTGTGTACATCAAGCAACTGAAGAAAATGGACACTGTGAACAGATGTGAAAATTGGACCTCCTTACATTTCTTTGAGATAGCAGATCTTCTGGCCCTGTGTTAGCACTGGCCTCCTTTAAAGAAACATCTGTGTTTTCAGACTAATATTCCAAATGGTACCTGCATAAGTTAATGCAAAATCTGTTTCACAGTGCCCATATACGCTTCTGTATGCCTAGTGGGATTTATACACATGTAGTTAATAGATTAATAAAGTTAGTTATTAGTAGTGCTTGTTCTGCTGAGTTGGTTCTGTAACAGCTTAATGGGCAAGAAGAATGATTTCCATTTACAAAACTTACTGAAATGCAGAAAGGCAAACAAAAATTGAACACTAGGATTTTCCATAAGGGGCTGGCCTGATCAATTACGTTGTCATCGCCAGGCTGAGAAGCCTTTGCTTCAGAAAGATTTGAAAAAGCCTGAGAACTATTTATGAACCATAAGAAACATTATTTGTAATTCTCAAGTTTTAAAGAATGTTTTTTCCAGCACTATAATTTGTCTAAATATTTAGGATTTTTATACAGGATAGCTTTGAATACTTCTGTTAATCATATATACCTAATCTCTCTCAATTTCTGTCAAGGTCTTATCCTCTGTTTTACTCTAGGGCAGAGTTCATTAGTGTGTGAATTCTGTGTTTATTACCATTTCCCACCTTTCAATTTACTAGAGCATGAATTTACTTTCGCAGGATCATTCATTATATCATTTCTCAGCTTAAGTTTTTCAACTCTTGTGTGGTTTTGTTGGTTTTGGTTTTTGTTTTTGTGGGTTTGGGGGGGGGGGGGGGGATGCAGTTTCCCAGGCATTGAATCTGGAGTTAAGTAACTTAGAAGACCTAGTTGAAACGTTGTCCTTCATGGAAGAAAATTTGAAGCTGTAACCCTGAGGCTGGTGAATACCTGAGATTAGAAAGGGAGGGACGGGACGGGACATGTTTATTTTAAATGTCAGAATTTTGGGGGTGTAACTCTTCTTAATTGTAATACTTTTATAACTAAATGTGAACTGTAGTACCAAATCTGACTTTTGTATGCCATTCATCTTTACATTTATTTTAAGACCACAAATGTTCACGTTTTGGTTCAGAAACTTTCCCCCCATGTATTTTACCAGGTAACGCTTTATGCAGTTGAAGTTTAAATCCAAAGCATTTATTCACTGTGGTTTTTTGAAGTTTTAACTAGCTAGAAATTGGAACTAGTTAGATGATAACTGAACTAAAATAATTAGTGGTTATTTTCATTTAATTCAATAATAAATAATAAACGCAATTTTGGTTTTAAGATTTGCAAAGTTGGAAGCTACAACATTTCCCTTTATATTGTGTATAACAAAGGGAAAACTTAAAATATCTGATAACAATTTAAAATTAATTTATGAAGTGCTTTTTTAAGCTTTTATGAGCAATGTTTAAAACAACACTGAAGGAATGAAGGGCTTTCTACAGTTGACAGAACTGCTATAGAGAGGAGCTGAAGAAACCTCACTTTGCACATGCCATTCTGTCAGCGTCAGCTTTTATACGTAAGGATGAGACTTTGTACAAACATGAGTCAGGAAATTTGGTTATGGTACCAATAACAACTGTAACTTAATATCCATGTGGAGGAGTGACTATGTGGTGATCTGTGTTCTTAAAGCATCATAAAGTATCAGATCCTTTAGCATATTTTTAAGGGTGCTTTCTTTTTTCCTTCTCCCTCCCTTCCCCCAAAATTGAGGTTCAGACTCATATTAGCAAACTTAATGGGTTTATTTTTAAAAACAGATGTTTGGCTTTGACTTTGCTACTTCATAATGCAGTAAATTTAACTACATTCAGTTCCCTTCATATTTTAAATCAAATTATTTAGTATAATATGTTTAAAAGGAGCATAGTTCTTACTGCTTGTCACTCTACTTTTATCAGCAGCACATAAATGTGGTGGTTTTACAGTGCCAGAGTAATACCTAGCTGCCTGCATAAGTCAGTTTAGCTTATTTAGTTAATGACCTTAGTTCATTTTCACCACGGAGGTATTGTACTAGTACTGTGCTTTGCCTAAGGATGTCCCTTCATGTAAGGACTCCCAGCAGTATGTTGACTAGAGACTTTACCAGTTCTTCTACCATCTATCTGAAATAGTTCAGTATCAGGTCTTCATTCAGCTTTGGCTAATCTATATTTCTCTGTAGAGTTTCCCTCTCCCCCTTAGTGTGGACCCGTTACACTTTCTGACTGAAAATAAATATTATTTTTTTTTATTCCCATTCTAGTAATTCTTAAAAAAACCTCTATATTCTTGGTTTTATTTATTACATGAAGGGTAATCAATGAAGGAAAGGTTCTATTTACCCTTCTGCCTATTCCAATGAAGCATATGAAGGGGAAACAGAGCAAGTAGTGTTTAAGTTATAGTCAGATGAGTGGGATTTCTGGCTGGATAGTCCTGCAAGATGCCATATAAGTAGTGTTCCTTAGGCGGTCATTCTAGTGATCATCAGAAATTCTTCTGTTGCCAGCAGCTGTGGATAGTTATTTAGGACTAAGGATTAACTTAATTAGAGAGGTATGCCAGGTTCTAAAAGGCCATGATTCAAATATGTATTTATAACTTTTTTATTTGATGGTGTTGTGAGAACCACTGAGCCATGTTGGAGATGAATCAGCAATTGTGTTCCTGTGGGGTGACTGGATACAATACAGCATGTGGCTGGGGGAGAAGCAAGGTGGGAAATGACGGGGGTGGAAATTGTGCACATTTGTTCATTCCAGCTCAGGAGTCATCCTGCAGCTGAAAAAAGCAGGGAGGACTTCTGAAGCTTACCCAAGCCACTTGATATTTCATTATACCATTAAGTACAAAGCAATATGATACTTGAATTTGAATCTTTAAACAGTTTACAAACACGTATTTATTCATCCCAGAAAAAAGCTGGTGGTAGTTAATTATTAGCTGTGTCTTCTAAATGAGGAATTTGTAGGCCACTCAAAGCATTGATATTAAGGCAAGATCTGGATTTCAAGAGTTCTTGTCAAAAATCACATCTCTCTCCATAACTGATAAAGTTGGCAAACTAATTATTAGGAGCAACCTTGGAAAAACATCTGAGTTATGAGTTGCCTAAATGTTCACATTCTTATCTCTGGACAGCTGCTGGTTCAAGGCAGCCGTGAAAGATTCAAATTTAATTAAGGCTTTTCACAATTCTGAATACGTCTTGCTCATAGTGAATATGTCTGTTAAATATTATGTTCTTTTTGGACACAGTAAGCTGTAGTTTTACATACAGAAAGTAGGTTAAGAAATTTGCAAGGGATATTGGCTCTAAGCACAATAGTTCTACCAGAGATATTTTATTTGAAATGCAAATTTCAGCTTGGGATTTATAGGGTAAAGCTAGCTGAGCAAAATAAATTTAGGGCATTCAGACCAGTTCACTCTGCACTTCCTGGAAGATCTTATTACTTAGGTAATTATAACAAACAGGGTTGCAATATCTTTGTGGGCTGGGCTCTAAATTAGTATGAGCGTGTGCCTTAGAAGGGATGATAATAATTTAGACTCACATCTGCTTAACAGTAAAACTTTGGCTATTAATAGTGAGCAATTTTTACTGATCAGGCGAAAAAGTAAATTCTTTTCTTCATAAGGACCTGAAAAGGTGAGTAGATGGGTTCTTGTATTTTGCTGGTATATAAATTAGTCTAATAAATCCTGAAGGTTTGAATTTGCTAATATTAAAGCTTGTACTGTAATGTTAGAGATAGTTTTTGTTCAGTCCTTACCAAAGCTGAAATAACTTATTTTTCAAAATATATGTATATTTTTATATAGGTAGATAAGTCATGGTGTTCTGCATCTGTTGATGTCATTCAGGAATGAAAACCATAAAAGGAATTGCAATTAAAATACCAGCAAATAGATGGATCCTGTTTGATGCACTTGGCATGCCTTGGGATTGATACAGGTGTCTTGTTATTTAGTTATAATTAAAAAATAATCCACAATTGCAGATATTTCTATAGAACTAGATCAGAAATGGTAACTGAAAGCATATGAGAGCTAACAAGCTCTTTTCACAATATTGCTCAGAACAGTCAAACTGTAAGAAGGGAGTGTCTGGGAAAGTAAGACTTGCCTGAAGCGCAAGCAACAGGTCTGTCTAGAAAAAGATGTCAAGCAAGTAATATTACATTATTGCTCTGGAGCAAAGAACATTGCTTTTATTAATAAATCATTGCTTGATCAGCAGGTTTTACTCTAGCTTAATGCAGTTAAGCAGCAAATACACTGTGGATACAGGCAGACTGTGGAGGCTGGGAGGAGATAGAAGACTTAGTTCTGGTGATATTTTCGGCAAAACTTAATGGTTTGTGCCAAGGTCTTGACTGAAGGTTTTTGTATAAGTAAAATTTCAAGTTTGTAATGTAATGTATCAGCTTTTTCTGTACCTTTTTCACTACAGATGGTCAAATACTATATTTGATGTTTGGAAGAAATGGTACTTCTGCATTTTTTGTTAATAACATCTGTGTATTACTCTAGCCGCTTTAAGCACGCGGAGCAGTAGCTTACAGCACAAATAAGAGCATGCAGTGCAGTGTAGCAATAGAAACTCTATGCTATGTTTAGTATTTTTCATTCTTTTTCTCCCTTCTAACTTTGAGCCAGTCTACTGTCCTGGTTTACCAACACAACTGGTGGCCATAGATTTCTGGGGGAATGGCAGGTAGCCACATCCACCAAATGAGCAAGGTAGCCTAGGTGCCTCTTTGGCAGCTGCTTACTGTAGGTGGATTTCCTTTCACTGAGGTGATTATTACCGATGTTATGGTTGCTTTGAACTGAGGGAAATATTGCAAGGAAGAAGGCTTATTGCAGTTGAGAATCAGGTATCTCTAAAGTATTTAGTGAATCTACTAAGCTACTGGCAGGTAGATGTGACAACAGTAGATGGAAATCTACCAAAACCAACAAATTGGCAACAGAATCAGAGAGAGTGTCTGTAACGTTCACATGTGTAAGCATTCTGAAATTTTAAGTTTATATCAGCTGATTTAATGACTTTCCAGATTATTCTGAGCATAATTTGTGTTATTTCCAATACCAGTAACTGAAATGTTTGAGTTGGATGCATTTTGGTGAAATTCAGTTACATTTAGCATTGTTCATACTCAAGTTATTAATTTGATAAAAATGGAGAGACCAAAACGCACCATTCATTTACATTAATCTTTGCCTTGGGTGACACTAAAGATATTTCTTCCGTTTTCTGATAAGGCATTCTCATATTGCTCTTCAGATTAATTTGATCTGAAGTTAAATAATGGCTTACCCATTACAACAAGCTATAAATGGCAGAGCTCAAATTAGAGCGTAGTAGTTTCTGACTCTTACTCCTGCATCTGTCCCTCTAGATAGTGGTGTTGTATACATTGACTAGAATGGACATAGGACACACACCTTACTGATAACACAGAGGTTATTAATAAATTAGCTTGCTTTGTGTATATTTCACCAGCACCATGGAGAAAAGCCTGTGTCTCAGGATTTTTAGTTTTTAAGAGAAGCAAATAATTTTGAATTGTTAGTAAAAATTTTCCATTGCACTGGGCTTATTACTGAGATTGAACTTTTCTTATGATGCATTAATTTCGACTCAGCCTCAAGTGTACTTTTAGGGATTTTTTTTTCTCTTTTTTTTTTTTTGATGGTCCCTCTGAAAAAAAAAATGAGTAAGCTTTTATTTTAAAGCTGACTTTATCCTCTGGCTGCTGATTCTACATTCTAGTGTTTAGGCAGGCTCCAACTGAGATAGTAAATGCAGGTGATTTAGCTAAAAGTCATGCAATTGGTCATGGTGGCCAGTGTCTGAACTGTCACTGGATGAACACAGTACCAAAATATTTTCATCTATGTGAATTACCATTAGAGATTATTATAATATTTATTTAAATTCAGAATAGTTGAATTATCGCATGATAAGTACAGAATAGTGAAATTTCAGTGGCATTGGAATACATCAGCCCCACAAACATCTGACCATTGCTGATACACTTGTCTACAGTCTGCATCATTTGAAGGATATCTCTAGCCATTGTCAGACAGGTGTGTTTTGTGGTGCTTAGAAAGCTGTCAAAATTGAACAGTTTTGAATTACAGATTTAAAAACCTGCTTTATCAGAAGATTGAATATGAGAAGACTGAATTGCACCCTTCATGGAAGAGAAATCAAAATTCTATGACCCTTTAAATTAGGCTTTTTCAGTGTTTTGAATTGTGTGTTAGAGCACTGCAAAAATTATGTATAAGTACGATCCTTGTTCATCGCTGTGTGGGCACTGGTTTCATACTTCGGCGATGAAGCGATGTGCAAAAGGGCCTTATTTCAGAGAGAATTTTCTCACTGGCAGTGAAATGGACAGTGTAAATTTTTTTCGCCTTTGAAATGTCATCTGTTGACAATAATGACTGCTACTTGACTAAGAGTCCGGCAACACCAACTCACAAGTAGAGTCTAATTTTGGAACATTTTGTTTGTTATCCTTAATGTCAGATGGTAACATGAATGTCTTTAATCCTGTTTGAAAGAGGCAGCAGTAACTTCAGAAACTTCATACCTGGGGCATTTTGGTTATTGGAACAGAAAGAACTCTGTTTTCAGTGTCATGAAAGAAGTGGTAGAAAGATTGCATAGGGATATAGAAAGGAGTAAAAATGATTTCGGAATTGTCTTTACTCTTAAAGCAGCAATCAAAAAGCAGAGCTCCTACAGAGTTCTGCTTATAGATTAAGCATGTTTTTCACCATGTGTTCATTCCTTCATTGAAATCTAGTCAACCATCTTTTTCTGCACAGTGCAAAAGTTTGAAATGCACTGAACTTTGAATCTAGGAAACCACTGTTAAGGATGAGGGGTAGGGGAATCTCAAGCTTCTGGTATTTGAGATTGTTTGGTTTTGTTTCCATCTGCATTTTCTTGTTTTAGTAAAATCTCTTAAAAAAATAAATGAATTAACAGTGAATGAAAAAACTCAAATCCCAAGTTATCTATCAAGAATAGGAACAATTTCGTTAGTTTTCATATTACTAGGCTGTACTTTTGCTAGTGTGGACTTCTGCTTGTGTGGCTTAATTTATAATGTAACAGTGACATATTTTTCTATCAGGTCTGGTTTAGTGTAATACACGTGGTTTCATCTGTTTTTTTCAGTAGAAAGTAAAGGTCTGAAGAAATCACAGATGATGGCTTCTGACGCTAGTCATATGCTGGAAGCAGCTTTGGAGCAGATGGACGACATCATTGCAGGTATAATAATGCTTTCTTTTATACCAAACTCTTTTTTGATTTAACTATGTTTGTCTTTTTCCCTCCTGCAATTTTCCTGTTTGCTTTTTTTACTTATTATTCTCAATTTGTCAAGTTCTGCGACACGCAAATTTCTCTGGTTCAACTGTTATGTGAAGAAAATTTAAAGTAAAATAAAGGAAGAAAACCAGCAACTCCACCTCAGACGTGAATATTGAAGTAAGAGTGATTTACTTTGCTCTAAGGCTATATGGTAGTATAAACACATCCTAATTCATGTGGTAACATTCCATATTGTATATGTTAGTTTTTTATTTCAGTGTGTCTTTGAAAAAAGTTTTCACCAAGTCTTATAGTTAGCTGGATGGTATATATATCTGTATTTTACACACAGACACATAGATATACATAAATACATACATATATAAAAATATACACAATTTTATTTATGATATATATTTAAAATAGCTTAGCTATTAATTACCTTCATGGCCTAAGAGTTAGAATGTGTATCTTTTTGTTGACATTTAAATCCAGGAGTGGAGTTATGAATTTCTTTTTTACTCAGCTGTCCACTAGAAAGGTATATGATGCAAGACAGTATTTGCTGTCTTTTGGTGCTTTCGTGTTAAGGCAATTAAAAAAATATCTCTCAACATTACAGCATCCAAGAAGAGAAGTTAATTTCTGTGGTTAGAACTCAGTAGCCTTGGGGTTTGTGCTTACACACCGTTCAGTATGAGCTCCTAAAAGAAGTATCTGGGTAGGGCCATGATCTCACTTGTGCACAATGGGAAAGCATTCACTAAAGCTTTATAAATTTAAACAGTGACACCCATGCTGTCCCTTCTTTTTTTTTTTCCCCCCTAATGATGAAGTAGATGGCATCGGCCTCTTGTTGCTGCAGTTGTGCTTCTTCCTGCTCTTCCTCCTGCTCTTCTAGTAAAGCTTTCTATCCAGAGACTAATATGGAGTTTCCAATATCAGACTAGCTGTGATTAGGCAGGAAGTAATTATCCAGGATTTTTAGTTTAAAGAATCTCTAGATTTTTTTTTTTCCCTCTCATCCACATATGAATCTTCACTTTATTCTAAATGTGCAAGCTTTAACAGGCTGCTAAGATATACAGAAGTGTAAATGTGACTATGTGATAGATAAAACTCCACAAATAACTTTTCACACCAATGGAACAAGTTCCAGGCAAATGGAATTGAGAATTTAGATACGTATTTCCTTCTCCCTTCTTTTTCTGAATGCAAAACTTTATTCAAACAAGATTTTAACCAACAGAAGTTAATTGGGAGTTTATTTCTTCAGCTCTTACAAAACACGTAAACAGATAGTCAGGGAAGCATTGGGCTTCCCTCAGATATGTAAAGAGAGAACAAGAAAAGCAAGTCCTAAACCATAATTCATAAACTAGGGAACTGAAATAATTTCTTAGCCATCGCAAACCTTGCGTTATCATACCGGCTAGTGCTATAAAAAAGCCAAAGTAACATAGAAGCCCATGTCCCTTTAATTATGCTATGGAACCTGTGCTCATAAATCATCTGCATGCATCTGGAAATTTTAACTCAATACCTCTCTTCTGTGATGATTTATACATAGCTGAGCACACATTGGTGATACGATGGATGCACTGATGATTCTGTTCTTCAGAAAAATCAAAAGAAAGAAAAATAGACATATTCTAGTTAAATTGATTTTCAGATTAGACACTTACTTTCTTCCAGGAATTGCCAGAGCTTTGTGGCATGTTTTCATTTGAAGGAAACGGTTAGCAAACTTGCCATGATTTTGAGGATTTTCATGCTTGTCATTCCATAGGATTTCATCTGCTTCAATCTTTTCTGTTAATAGATCATGCTTCCAACATATCTCAAATTGTCTGGTATCTCCTCTTATGAGCAATAAAAGACCATGTATTCAACAAACAGGTCTATCACCTTGCTTATCTGAGCAGTGCTATGTTTTGTTTAGAAGAAATTTCAGTTTTACTTGAAGATGCCATTTCATATTCCCTTCAAAGAAATGTTGCAGACTTACAGGCTGTACAGTTTTTCCAGTGAGATGATAACATTGCTGCTCAGTAGTGTTTCCATGAATGGAAGCTCTGAAAAAACGGTTGTTGTGAGGCTGGTTCTGGGTAAGACAGTAGGTGGGTAGTGTTGGGTATTTCTTCCATGGTACGGAAAGATAGCCTTGTAATATGTGGCGTAACTGATTAAATGGCAATATATGACTGCCTAAGAAAATCACATATTACTTCTAGTTTCATGCTAGAAAAATAATTGAGGTTGGAAGCCAGGTTTGATTTTTTTGTTTTTAACTTTCTTTTCCTTTTCCCCACTCCTTTTTCAGATTGTTTGTGCCCATAACATTTTAGGGTTTAACCTTGGTAAAAAAAGGAATGAGTTAAATTGTTCAGGCTTCCAAACAACATTGCTTTTACCCCACTCAGTTGCCATGATGGTGGAGACAGTGATACAGAGAAGCAAAGCAAATGATGGAAGAAATGCTCTGTGTGAATCAGCAGGTTGCATGTCCCATTCATAGCTGTTTTGTAGTGGTGTTGGTATCCAAGCTCTGAAACAAAAAGATTCAGGCATGCTAGTGGTATGTAGAGTTTGTCTCCACAGTGCAGGGATAGATCACGAGCAAATTGGCAACCTCTTCAAGAGAGTTGACTCTATGACTTCACACTACTTATAATTTTAGTCTAATGTCCACTGATGTTCAATATAATATGGAAAACAGGCTTATATGGGAATATAATGGGAAAAAAACCCGAAGATATTTCCCAGACAATGCATGTCTCGAGTCTTATCAATGTTAATTGAATATTTCCCATATGATTTCAGAATTATATCTACCTGTACCAATAAAAATCATTTTGCTTTATTCTTTTACTTACTTTTTAGTTATAATATAAAGTAAAAGCTCAGTTGGGTGTGAAGGTTGTTCACCTGATTGATTGATTGATTTATTATTTTCCATTACTAGAAATAGTTAAGACATTTTAAGACAGGTTGAGTTAAGTCTGTTCTGGTTGTTCTCCTCTAGCTAGTGTTCTGTGGGTTCCAGAAATATTTCTTGAATATTCTGGTATGACTTAAGGACAAAATAGATCTGCTGGAGCTTATACTTGGATACAGTTATTATTCATATTCATCTCAAATTGAGGAACATAGTAATTATTCAAGCTTGATTCTAATTCAATCCAGTAAACTTCTGTATGCAATTTGGGCAGGGACTGGAAAACAGGGAATGTTCTCTTGTCCTGTGTGGTGAGAGAACAAATAAGGTAGGATGCTCCTTCAGAAGGAGGACGGGAGGACTATCATGAAACAAATCAGGACTGAGAGTCTTCTAACTGCAGATTTATATATATACCATATTATGCAAATATTGGATAAATCATCTGTGCAAAGGTAGCTGCTCTTAAAGTAGACTGGAAACAGCAAAAAATCTACTGTTCAGAGCTTGTGCTTTCAGTTCACTGTATCCAAATTCCGTGGATATCTCACAGCAGCACTGGATTCAAAGACTAAGGCTAAACTTCATTACTGTCGGAAACTTATGTAGCTGATGAAAAAGATGTTTCATTTGGAATGAGGCCTGAGTGGGTACTAGAAGAAGTATGCTCTTCTCTTGGCCTCAGAAATCTTTGCTTTAGGCACAAAATGAGCATTAATCACTATTTTAGAGAAGTGAGAAGTCCAGAGATGTGTAACTTACATTGGTTAATTTTTGAAGCTTGAGTAGATGTGTATATATATACATGCAAAACCAGCATTCTCTCTGTTTAATGAAAAAACAGTCCTGACTTCTTTTATTAGCTGTAGTTATTAAAATATTAGATTGTGGTCTTGTCCTTTAAGGTAAGAACTGGGCATGCAAATACATATTACAAATATTTATGGATTTGCAGTCCTACTTTTAGCCTTCTAATTTTAAAACCGTTGTCCCTTACTCCAAATGTTAACATAGCTCATACATGATTCTGATTAATCCAGATAAAAAGTCTCACTGTAGACTGTGCATCTCAGTGCAATACAAAATGTATTAGTGTTTAGAGTGCATGAGGGTAGGATTGTAAAGCAAGATTAACAAATTGAATTTCATTGGGCTTGATCAAATTTGACAGATAGGTCAGTGTTCTCAAGTCTTTTATGCTTCAGTACATCTGTACTGATAACCCACCCTCATAGCTATATAAATTAGGCATGCTAAATGATTAGCCTGATTTGACTAAAATAGCAAAAAGGGCTAATGTGATTGTCAATGAACATGACTTACCCATTAGCTAGAATGACTTGCACTCCAAACAGAGGCTTTCTCTAAAGAAAGTGCCCGTATGTCGGGTCTGTCTACACATTCTTTATTTGAGGTGAATGACTTTGGCATTGCTTCCTTCTGAGGTTTGACCAAGTTATTACTTTCCCTTTTATTCAGCTGGTACCCATTTATTAAAATGGGTTTCTTTATAGGACTATGGATTTTGATTATTTTTTCTTTGCAATATATCCTAATGAATTAAAATTTTGATTTTATTTTATATCAAACTGCTTCCCTCTGTCAACAATCTGGAAATCCATTATCTCCTTTTGTGAATAATGACCATAATTGTAAGATCTAAAAACTCCTGTCACAATATTATAGGCTGCAGCTCAAGTCTCTTCAAATTCACCAAGTAATCAGTGTAATTATTGAATTTCCTTTTAACCAGAGCTCCTGCAATTATTGCTTACTGAAAAATAATGAGAAAGTTAAATGTGTTATCACATGGGTGTGTACTGATATTTCAGTATTAGTACTGAAAGATTAAAAAATATAAATAATTAAAAATTTTGTCAAGAAGTTGTCCAAGAAGTATGCATGTTTAAATTCTCTTCTCTCGAGGTGGCAGAACACTTGTGTTCAGTTCACAGCACAGCTTTGGCTGTGTGGTACAAACCCAACCACTTCCCACACCCTTGCTGAAAAAGGAGCCTTTAGAGGAAATTATACTTAAGAGATGAACAAGATTTTAGTTCAAGTTTAATATATTTCCCTCATAGGATCTATTTGCCAGAATTTGAAGGAGGACCTGTTTAGGGGGGGGGTTGTGGGGTTTTTTTTGTCTTTTTTTCTTTTATTGTTCTGCCCCATTGTAATTTTACTGTGAAAAGAATTGAGTTCAAGTTCCAGAGCTATGCTATGTTCCTGGATGTGTTAGATTACTAAATCACCTCTAGTTAAGTGATTAGAACTTGGATTAAAAATGCAAGACCGGTCAAAAAATACCAACACTCTCATTTGAACCCCTTTGGATGAATTTTAGGTTTTGTGGAATAAGGTTTTCACTGAGTTCCTACATAAATAATAGGAAATCAAAATTTTTCCTAGTGACCTCATCCTCTAACCATGAATAGTCATATTACATCATCACAGAATTCATTCAGAATGCAAGGACTAGTCTCACAGCACTTTAAGTGAAGAAGATAGACAACTCTGTTCTGCTTCATAAGGGACTGAAATTGTCCAGACCAGACAGAGAGCAATTAATCCTATTTTTTGTAGTATGTGTTGGGGCGTGGGGTGGGTCTTATTTGACATACATGCTGGGTGACATGCAGCTGATGGGCAGTACAAGCCTCTTGTGATTGTTTAGAATGACTAGGGAATAGCTTCTATTTTTTCTTTTCAATTTGTACACTTCCAGATGGCTTTATATTTTTATCACTTATGTCCTATTCAAGGCTCACAGTATTTTCAAATTCAAAATTTAGTTTCTATAGTAAAGGTGTATAGCTTTTTATCATTTTAATACAGAGATCTTTGTAGAATTTCCTTTTGGAGCACTGAACTGGCACAGACTATAGTTGAAATTATGATGAGGGAATAGAATAATTTAAATAATGAGCAATTTCTTTCATTATAAATCAGAGTAATTGAACAGCAACAGCTGCAGTGGTTTTCTTGTATTTTCTAAATAAATTGTAATTGTGTTAATAGGCTGTGCTTCAGTTATGATTAGTGTATTTCCTTTTTATTTTCTGTTCTTTTTCAACCAATAATTTTGGCTTTTTTCTGAACAAAAGAAATAATATAACTACAGCACTTGTTTATCTTGTTACTGCTATACATTAACTAAGGTGAGCATTTGTGAAGTTGTACTATACAAGACACTGTAGTGGCTTTTTGAAACCATTAGCTGGAGCATATTTATGCATTGATCTTATAGCAATAGAGGTATGAAAAATGAAATTAAATAATAAATTACTTGAAATCAGGTCTTTGATAGAGAAATGTATAACTTCCTGTCATAACAGTTACAGAAAATTATGTATCAAGAATATTGTGAGGGGAAAAAAAGATAAAAATGGTGACCTTTAATCATCCTGGATATTAAAGGGGAAAATATAAAAACCTAACACAAATATTTAGAGTTTCTAATTTGTAGTTCAACATTTATAACACTTCTTATAGCTTGTTAGGTACTGACATTTAGCTTCAGGTACTTGACTTTGGAAAAGCTAATGAGTTAATTCCTTAGATGTTGTCAACAATAACAGATTTATAACAATTTAAAACCTTTTAAAACTTTAAAAATATAGCAATTCACTGTCTTTCTGTTTATTTAATCTATAATTTTTCACGTCAGCTATCATCTTTCTCTTAGGTTTGTTAACGACATCTAAGACATGGTCTCACAAACTCCGCACACTTGAATAACCATTACAGCCGTTCGATACTATATTTTGTAGGGGCTTTGCACATGCTGTAGCTTTCAAGTTAAGACCTTGCATAACTGTTCAAGTGCAGTTTTAATCTGTGTTTTAAAAGCATGTGAAAATCATGGCAACTTGCATGTTGATTGTGCGTGTGCAGCGTTGTCTACTCATTCCTTACCCAGGGTTGCCAGAGCAACCTGGAGTTTGGAATTTCCTCAATTTTGAGTGCTTAACCTTGCAAGAGGTCATTATAGCTCTTTGGGCTCCTGTCCCAAAACATGCTTCCCATAGTTTCACTGTCCTAAGCATATTTTCTCACTGATAGTGGGGGTCTGAGCACAAGATAGAGAGTGAAGGCTCTGAATCTTGTTTGTAGTACTGATGGGTTCCCTCTATAAACGGGTCAGTACTACAGAATCTTATGGAGCTGAAAGCATTGAGAACTTGTTTTCTATAAACACTTAATGATCTTTTACAAAAATAGATGTTTTAAATTGTTTTGTATAAGACAAAATTGTCCTTTGAAGGTCCTAGTCAAACAGTGATTTAGTGATCAAGTCGGTCTTCAGCTTCCCTTGCATGTGTTCCTGTCTTTCAAGCAAAACAACAAAATTAGAAGTTTTCTTGAAAGTAAGAGTTAAAACTAATTAAAAATGGAGAAATCTTTACAATTGAAATATGCTACTTTAAAGTCTTTATCTCTGACTATAGATAAACAGTTCTGTAAGTATAAAACAACAAAAATACTGTCATGACCTGGACACCTACATCGACTCACCAGAAATGCAGTACTGCATTGTGTTTATGCAAAACAAAATCCATACTTCATAGGTATTTGTATTAAGTTTTGAAAAAGGATTGAAAAGAAACAGAAATGTAAATAGCTGCAGATACAATATGTAGCAAAGAAAGGCAGTTAAACCATGATGGCCATAACCCCATAGGATTGAAAATCTGAGACACAAAGGTTCTTTTGTGGTTTATATGATGTGATCTGCTTTTCAGTACATGAGTCACTCAGTTGTTTAACAAGCTAGTGAATAGATTTCCAAGATTTAAATTTAAACAAGTTTTATCAAACATGGGACTTCTTTAAATTCAAAATCATAGCTTCTCAACTTCCTACTTTAAGGCAATGAAATTGATTTGAAAGAGTTTTTAAAAATCAAAATAGTGTAATTTTTATGAAACAAGATGCCTTTATTTCCTCAGAAAAATGGAACGTTCTTATTTTCCCTGTGCTTTCAGAGATTCATTTTTTCATGAAACAGTATTCATGTTACCAATAGCTTACTACTGCTTACTACAAACAGTTATGGATTTTGTACTAAAAAGATGTATTTGTTGTCTCACAACACTGTTTTAATTAGACTGCTGGTTTCACTGGCCCTAAATACATGTATTTTTCTGTGTAAATACGGGGAAAAAAGAGAGAGAGAGAAAATTGGTGCAAGTATTTGTTCTTCTTTGTCTTTAATAAAATGTGTTGATCCTGGTTTTTCCTGTGTGATGGAGGCTCAGCCTCAAATCTCCATCATAGCTGCATAATCCATCTTCCTGGCTGCTTAGCTTGTGTTTCTGGATAGGAGAGATCTTTTTGTTGTAGTTGTGTATACAGTACCTAATGTGCTGCACATCACAGCTTGGAGTCTATAAGCATGTAAAAGGAAAAAGGTTGAGTAATTACATAGATAATTTGCATAAGAAATTATAGACAGTTCTTGAAAATTGTCTCAAGGATTCCACATGTGGTTGTAAATAAAGCTCAGTTGAAAATCATCTGAGCTGCATGAAACCTGCATCTGAATGTGGTCATTAACGTTTCTAGGCTTGGAATTTTTTTCCTAGGGCTTCCTGCTAATCCAGCTTAACAGTTACTGTTCCCTGTAGTTAAAGATCTAAAAGCACAGATTTGACGAGAAGCTAATATGAGCTATGATTCAAAACACACCATTTGTGATGTATTTTACATTACAGTATTAGAAGAAAGGATTTTGTGAGCTACCTCTTCACTCCTTTGACAGAAGGCTTAGGAACGAGGAGGCTGAATTATGTCCCATCCAGACCTTACTACTAGTTTACATAAATTCACGTTTTCAAGGCTATCTTCATGAGAAAAAGAGACTTGTGCTTCAAAGAAAATTACACTTTGTAATCTTGAAGGAGAGAGGAAGAACTTGGACACCCTATATACTCATTGAGCAAAAACTCAGGTAAAAAAAAAGTTCTTTAGCAGTGTAATAATTGACTGAAAGGCCAGAGAAAATGTATTCTTATAATTTCATTCTAACCACTGTTGGTCAGATATCAAAACTGTTACCCTTGAGTATTTTGGCTTTATAGAAAGTCATCCTTACCCCAGTATAGAAGTAGCTTTTGGGTTTTATTGTGGGGCTTTTCTTGTTTTTTTCTGTTTTCTTGACTAAAGGAGTCAGCAGTTTTAAGAAAATCTCTTTAACCACTGATGGTTGAGTTGTGTATTACCAGGATTTTTTTCTAAAACTCAACCAGTTTTAGAGCGAAAAGACTGAGATCATAAGGATGAATGCAGGGGATCAGAAGTTAAGATGTAAGGAAAAGTGAGAGATCAGAAACTGTATCTACTGCTAAGAGTGATGAAAGTTGGGTGATGGATGAATGTATACAATGTAAGCTGAGGAGAGTGGATTTTCAAACTAGCAAGGCTTTCTGCTTCTTTCTTTATTTCTGCTTAGTAACTTATTTTTGCAAGCCACCAGTAGTGCTCTTTTTTCAATAGGTTATGTATTTGCCCAAAAGGAACGTTTCTTTGAAGCCATTCAGCTAATTGCAAGGAACTTTGAACTAAAAGTGTGCTTGCATGGTTAGGGTGTAGGAAATGTGTAACTTAAAGGTTGTTTTCCTTTTTTTATTACTTTTGTTATTCTTTCTACCATACATATACTGTGCAGCAACATTTAACCTCCTTCATACACTGTCTGTATGTGGAAGCTAGAATTGAGCTGCTTGGAATGTCTCAGTTCTAATACTTTTTCTTCCCTTTCTTTCTTTCCTGCTCCTCTAAGGTGGACATTTATGATGATTAATTGTGTTCCAGTAGTACACTAGGAAACCGTGGTGTTGAATATTATATAAACATAATGACAAAAGATTCCCCTGTGTACTGTTTACCCCTGGAAAAAATGAGGCACAGGAAGACTGACTTGTTCAAGGCTATACAAAATGAGTCTTTTTGCAAGAGTTCAAAACTGCACTCATTTTTCCTGAGTATCTATAAAATTCTTATGCTTGGACCACATTCTTCCCCACTTCAGCTATCTATAATAAAGCTACACACAAATTAATTGCTGTTAATGGTATTGTGTATTGGTAACACTGTGGCGTCTCTTTTTTTGCATGAGTCTGCAAGGAGATCCAAATTCTTACTGTCTGATGCTAAAACTTAATGTGCTTTGCAGCATGATGATATAAAGGTTTAAACTAATGCAAAGAAATATAATTATTTACTCCTACGCCCTTTTACTTCTGTTTTTTCAGGGTGTGTTCTTGTCCTTCTGGTAAGCAATATATATCCTACTTAATACGAAACTACATGGAAAGCAAATAAGAGAAGCAAGCCTGTGATTCTTTTGAATTTAAGCAGTAAAACAGGAAGCTTTCTGAATTAAAATGCTGAGTTGAACTCTCCATTTCTGCATTTCTTTACCTAGTATAAAGTGCATTAGTTGTTGTGTTCAGAGGAATCTTCATTTTCCATTTCAGCTGGGAGAATAAAAGGTGCTACAGTAGCAAACCAGTTTAAAAATTATTTCACAAAAGAGTGCATGCATGTATTTGATGGGGAGGTGTGAAAGGTCGTTCTCTTAGTTATGCACTTGAGATCTGTGGGTAGCTCCTGTTCCAGACAAGGAGAACTACTCATGGGAGGGCCTTCTAACTTTTGTTGAGTACTCTGGCCCCTACACAGCAAAGCAAAGCACTTCTAAGTCCTTGCTTAATATTTGTGATCCCAGTGACTTGAAGCTAGTGGAATTTTGATTGCTGAAAGCTAGAATCTTCAGCACATCTCAGAATTATGCCCTGTATTCTTGGCATGATAAGGATACTGATATGGTTTGGGGTTTTGTTTGTCTTTCTGATGGTGTCAAACACAGGTACATTCTTGTCTCATCAGTGCCTGCTTTTTGAAGTCTAAATACAAATCTTGAATAGTACTGCTAGATATATCTATATTAATAATTTATTTCATGGGTAATAACCTCAGTTGAAAGATTTAAAATTATGAATGAAATTGAGCCTTTCAATCTCTACTTCCTTCATTTAACTTTAGTTGGTATTAATCGAAGAGATGTTTTTCCTTTCAAGGTTTAATGGAACTCATGCATATAAGAATTTACAGACAGTTCACTTGTAAGATCATTATATCTTTATTCATATAAGCAAAAAAATACTGTGCTGTCTGTTTACTATTATTAGCTAAGAAAATTTTGAAGTATCTTTTATTGTCTTCTGCAGTTTAAAATCCTGTACTATTTATGCTCAAAATGAATTCCAGTCATAGGTATGGGGTAAGTTGTAAGATATACCAGCTTTTGTGCGTTGTTAGGTAGTTCAGGGAACACGTGTTTGCCATAAGGATGTGTGATGATTTTCATTTGTTGCATCTTTTTTTGTTAGCAATGAATAGAAAAATATTTCCTTCTTCTGGCTTCTTTTTTTATTTCTCATTTCATGCAAACTTAAATGGAGGAAAACTTGAGGCAGGAAAGGGAACAGTAAGAAAAAAACCTGAAAATTCTTAAATTGACTTTGTCTCAATCACTACACGTCAAACTGATGTTCCTTACCAGTAAAAACACATTACCACCTTCCAAATGTCCCTATACAGGACATGACTGTCCTCAAGACCCACCTTAGATTACAACTATGGAAACTTGGCATATGTGCCTTACACATGGACCCAGTTCTTGAGAGTACTGAGAAATTATGACCTTCCACTGCTGTATAAAATGCGAGATGTTGAGGATGCTTAAAATTTTGCCAGTCTGAACAGTCAGCTGAAGAGCTTGGAATAACTGAAGCATACATATGGAATATGCCCAGTCTCAGGAAATCATGTAACATATAATTCCTGGCTGGCGCTGGCTGTGCTCCAATGCTTGAAAATTTTTACCTTTATAGAACTGAGTTTCTTAAGGGTGACAGTTCTTTCATTTGCCAAGATTAAAGAGTGTGTGTGTGTATGGGGTTTTTTTCCTAGTGTTTTGATAGAGGCAAGTCAAATAAAGGCGTGCCAAAATGTCTGTATTTCACTGTCATTGAATTTTCCTACAGAATTTAAAATTATTTTCTGTAGAAGGTAGGTGTTACCAGTAACAGTGTAGCCATGATTATCTAAGGATGGGGGCAAGATGTGATATGTAGTGAGGCATTTAGACTGGTGAGGGAAGATGTCACCAATACTCTCCTCAAGAAAGTTAGTGGTATGTATGGTATGGCTGTATAAATTACCTAGTATAATTAACTGAACTCGTGAACAACTGTTTTAAATCTATATTTATCTTAAAGATTATGGATTTTATTTCACACCTGAAGTATTGGTTGTGGGCCTGAAAGTTTGTGTGGTTTTGTTTGGATTGTGTGGATTTTTGTTTGTTTTTTTCTCTCTTGTCTGTATATAAAAAGTATTCATATAAATAACATGAAGAATACTCTCACAGAATGCTCCATTAAGTTTTTCCCATTCCGTATCTATTTTAAATTGTCAGTTCATTGAAGGGGTAGCTAACAAAGCTGATTATGAAATAACTTTGGAACCTGTCTGCTTTTCTAGTGTGAAAAGTGCTTGCTAAGCAAAAAGACAGAAAAAATTAGCATGGAGTTTTCCAAAAGAAAGAGTGAGAAAACTAGTTTAAAAGTGCTAATGTCACAATAACCAAGGAAGCCATATCTTTAAAAGTGGCATCCATGCTACTTAGGAAGACAATGCCAGATTTCAGTTAGTGTGTGTGTAGTCAGCCACTCCAGCTGAAAGAAAAGATTTAAGAGGTTACATGATCCAAATGGCTCTTACACAATTTGGAAATCTGCTATTTTTAGTTGCTAGAGTTTAATATTAATCTGCATTAGGAAGTACATAAACAGAAACAACTATAAATAGCTGAGAGTATAGAAATACACAAGAAAATATGTTCTAGTGGTTAGAATACTCAAATCCAGCAAAATAGTTAGTTGATCCTCTCCTTGAAAGGAAACAGTTCAGGAAGACGAGGTTGATATATGAGGTGAAGTTGTCCTTGTGTAGCAGTCTTTGTAGCGCCGGATATTGAAGAAACTTTATCTTGGACATGGTCTTAGCCAGAAATGAAGATGAGATCTCACACTTGAGGTATTAAAATAAACTCCATAAGTAGCAGAAGTCAACAGGACCAAACAGGAAACATTATGAATTTGAAAAGAGATTAAGACTCTACCAAATACTCCAGTAGTGAAAAGAGTGTTGCTTTAAAAAAAATAAAATCCCTACTACTGAGCCTTGCAAAAACTTCAGAAATTTCTAGAGATGGCTTTGCATTCTTTAAAACAGTCAAACAAAAAGCCACATATATTGTACAGTAGAATTCAAACCACATAATTTTTTGCAAAGATATTTGATCTGACAGAATTCTTTTTGTCATTAAAGCAGTGGTTGAAGGAAAACTGGTTAATATTTAGAATTTTCCCAAAAGCTTTGAGAAAAGTTAAGCATTCACAAAATGAGAGACAAAATATTGTATTGGACCAAAAACTGATTGAGATGGAAAACAACATTAGGATTAAATGTTCAGTTAGCATTTTGGTTAAAAGCTAATCTAGGTACAGAAGGCATTTCAGTGTACTAGGACCTAGAGTGTCAGTGTATTCATGAGTTGCATTTAAGTATTAGTTGTATATCAGGCTATGTGTAAAATGAATCATTGGGTTCAAACATAGTTTGTAATGTCCGAATCACGGCGGATAAATAACCACAGCAGGCAAACTCACATTGATTTAACGCAAAGTAGTGTGCATTCAAGAAGAAAATTTGAATTATACATCCGAGTTTCAAATTAAATAGGCCTGCTCAGGAAAAAAACCTTAGAAAATAATTTTCAAAGGCCCATTGAAATAAATAAGTTCCTAAATAAGATGTAAATGATGTTAAACACAGGACTAAAATGAAGAATAGTGTGGAGATTATTATAATCCCCTTGTATAGATCAATGATACAGTGTTCTAAGGAATACTATATGCTATGTGGATCCAACATACACCTGTAAAGCATGTTACAAAATGAAAGGATTGAGAGGAGTACAATACGAATGATCAAAAGCCTAAAAAAATTCTCCCATGAAGTCAAATAAAGGGGGGAAATGTGATCGCTTATGCCAGAGAGAACAGGAATGAAGGCATGAGTACAATCTGTTATGTACATGAGGCAACGAATTGTAAATAAAAACTGTAAAAAGTAGAGCAAATAGAAGTTTTCCATCTGACTAGTTCTCAAAGAAACAAATGGATATTAAATGAAATCAAGGTCTGAAATTCAAGACTGAGAAAAGATAGCTTATTTTAGTGTGCATCTCATTGAAACACAGGGTATTAAGACAAAAAGACGCTGAGATATTAGAATTTGTATTATTTACAATTCTTCCATCAAGTGAGATGTGTTTGTTGCTGTGCTTACTGTTCTTGAGAAAATAATATTGGTGCTGGAAGGTTGGCAGGAGGGAGGTGGTGTAATTTAGAGGGCTTTTTGTAATTTAGAGAGCTAGCAAAGTTTCATAGCCATTTTTATTACTAACTTTTGGGGTTTTGTTCTCTGTGGGAGGGTTATAAACCTGCTCAAGGTCACATATTTTTCTAGTTCTGGTAACACAATCTATTTTCATCTAAGTTTCTTGTCAAAGGACTGCATCAATCTTTCTTAAGTTGCTTAACACTGCTCTGTGTGGAGACTTCTAACTATGTAGCTGAGAAGTTAGTGACATCTCATGGTAACCATGGAAAATTACAGATAATTTGTGGTAAGGTTTTGGCGTTTGTAATTTAACAGACATTGCAAATGTTTTCTGCATCAAAGTTCTTTTTTAATATGTTTGTACATACCTCTCACATTTAATTTTTCAGTGTCATTATTTATCTAGAGACTAACTCAAGTATTTGTAAGCCTGAAATACTGATGCTTGTCAGTTAGCTTCTGAAGTCCAAATGTTGTAGCGTGTAGTACCTATATATTTGTCACTTACAAAACAATTGTATTACATTATCGTCTCTCCTGGTTTCACTTGTTTTAGGTACAAAGTCAGCTACAGAGTATGCTAATGGTGGTTATGATATTGTGTCACCTGCTCCATCAGTATACTTGGGCACATTTCAAATTTTGCATCTCCTGGAAGATCTAAAGATGGCATTGGAAATGCTAGAGGATCCTCAAGAGAAAGAAGCATTGCGAAATCAAATTCCAGGGGCTACAGCAGTGTGTATACGGGAGTGGTTTGAAGAGAATCTGGTAAGTAGTTATTTATAGCTTTTCCCTTTTGTTTGCAAACAGCATTGGTTCAAGTATTTTGATACTTCAGTTATTTTTATAACAACTGAAATCTGCATACTTAGAGAGCTGCAGGGGATGGTGAGCAATCATAGAAAGCTGAGGATATTACCACTTTATGTGCTGATTACTAAAGCAATGTAGATATAAGAGTGCAAGATGCTGGTAAAAGACCTTATTTTGTCCTTGGTGAGAGAAAAGATAGTAAAAATGAACTACCAAAAAAAGTTACCTTTTCTGTGGGTTTTTTTGGTTTGGTTTGGTTGGTCCTTTGCTGGAGATAACAAACAAGTTTATAACGAGTTATAAAACTTTTCATTTTTAAAACACTAATTTGGCATTGTCTGCTGAAGGGACAAATTCAAATTGCATGATTCTCCTATCCTTTTCCTCACTACATTTCCTTTACCTTAACTGTCAGTATTATGAATCTCCAAAGTATCTTGTACACCAGGCAGTGGTGGTAAACACAGGAAAGCTCTAGCTTCCGAATGTGAGACATTCCTATTGGGATAGATGGAGAATAAACAGTTGACTACCTGGAAAAGATTGAGGCTTACCAAGTGAGGAGCAGATCTTCAGACAGACCTTAAAAGAGGAGACCCATTGGATGTAAAGAAAGAGAAACAGCAGGTCCTGACAGAACACTCCTCTTCACCAAGCCTGTGACTGCAAGTGAATAGTGGTTTCCTAATGAGTAAAAGCTACCTATCACTTTCTCAGCTTCAGAAAAGTTTTCTAGATGAATGGATTTTCTTCTGGCTTTGTCAATGCATGTGACTTCTACGTAACTGTGTCTGTAGCTTCTGGTTCAGTGTTTATCATCTGCTATAGCTGCCTTGTGCCTATTGTAACCTAATGTTGTTGGAAAGGTAGCTGCTTTTCTTTGAACTTGTCAACTGCTGGTTTGTTGGCATTCTCCACAGAGTGCAGGTCTATGGCTGGAAGGTCCTGTTTGGGACCGTATGAGAGAAAGGAATGAGAATTTGATACCAGTTTTGAAAGCAAAAGGTGGAGGCAATGTTTAATTTGGATTTACAGTATTAGATTTTGAGTCCATACCCTCAGGCCAGCTCTTACTGAATTCCTGCTTTGGCAGAAATTTTAATGCTTCTTCAAAGCTTTGCAATAGCTGAAAGATATTTTTAATGCATAAAAGGCATAGATTTGCAGAGTTGTTCACAGTAAAGTTGGCCCTGAACCACCAAGTTGAAGAGTTTGAATCTGGTGCTCTAGCTTTTGGCCCCTCTGTTGCAGAAATATTAATTAAGCTAGCTTTTCAGCTCTACAAGGTAGGTAACACTTGATGTTTTGATTCCTCGTATTTATATATGTGTATGTCTTCTTTTTTATGGGAAACCAGCCAAAACAGAAGCCACAGTTCCCTCTTAGAGTTGCATTTTACTGATGTCCTAAAAGCCTTTTCTAGTGCATCAAAAGTAGCATTCATTTGATAAAGCAATTGGGCAGTCTGGATTCAGAACCAACAGAACCGGGAAACTGGTGGTATAGAGTATCTCTAGTGCAGTATGTTGTGACCACTGTTTTTAAAATATTTTGCACTGTTCTGTATTGAACAATTCTGCACTTCTTTTTAAGACATGCACAGAGAAGGTAGTGCACAGTTGCTGTGACTGTTATTAAAAAATGGGTAGTAATTTATGTATTTATAGACCTTTTTTTATATTTTTTAAAAATGCAAGTAATTTGTAAGCATGCACACAACTTCCATGGACTTCAAATTTGGAAGAGCTTTTTCTCCACTGACAAGCAGGAGTTTCACTTGGAAATTGAGAAGTCGTCTGATAAAATTCAGATCAGTTCAGTGAAATGGAATATGTATTTCATGGTTATGTCCCATACTGAAAATTCCTTAATTCCAGCCCAGAGCTGTGAAACATGATACTTGATACGTGAAAAAGGATAGTCAAGATAGTAAGCTATGGAGAATGAGAACCCTCTAGCTCAATGAATCCATTCCCATTGGAAGCCTCAAATGAAGTTTGGTAATCATTAGTCTATGAAATGTTGGAGTGGCATAAAAAAACTCCTGCTCAATTCCCATGGTTTAAACACATTGAGATTGAAGTGGTTTGCTGATTTATTAAAGATTTAATTAACTAGAAATCAGTGAACTATGTATTTAGGATTAACATCAGCAATACAACAGATAAACCAGAATACTAGATGCTTAAGAAGTGTTAAGGAACACCTACAAATTTCTAAATGCTGTTCTATAACTAATTCCAAAAAGTTAAAATCACACAGACATGCACACATACACATTCACAGTTACACGCACACCTCTCTCTCACAGCTGGTGTTGGTTACAAGCATGAACAGCCTCTTTTGTGAAGTGGGTTCCCCTATCCACACATCTCCTAATGGACACGTGAGTGCTTTAGCGTTTGTGTGTAGCTGTGGAGCTCCCTTCGGTCTGCTAACCCACGCGCTGGTGAGCAAGCACCCCGTGAGTTCCCACAGGCACCCCTGAGGTGTGGGTGCCCAGTTGTTGCAACTGGTAACTATCAGGCAAAACATCATTACATAGAAAATGCCAGATACTCTCAAGTGGAATTTGCTGCAAAGTGTCTCTTCTAAGCATTCTCTTTAAAGTGTAGGCTGATAATTCAGTACAGAGATTTGGAATATATTTTAATTGTTGTATTCAACTGAAATGTTACATAAAACAATGTTTGATATCAGTATCAATAGTTCAATTGTAACAAACTTTGGAGTGGATGGTGAATTTATGCTTTTGAGCTGTTTTTTAGAGCTATTATAGGTTGGATTGGAGGGGGAATTTCTTTTTTTGTGGACAATTATTTCCACATCTGTTTATTTTTGGGGTCCATGTACCTTCCTTTGAAGCTGGAGGGCTGATCTAGCATGTACTGAATAAGCTACTGGTTTTAGAGAATACAGCAAGTGCTTTGTTTCTAACATTACAGGAATAGGTGAGGTCAAAAATATTCCCAGCTTATCCTGACTAGGAATACATTCAAAAATAAAGATACAAAAAGCAATCTGACATTTATTTTAAAAGCAGATAATCATGCTCCTTTCAAGAAAAGAGTGTTGTTTTATGGTTCTTCTTCACTTATATGCGTGCTTGAAAATTGTTTTAAAAATCATGGCAGCTGCCATCCTTAATCAAGAATACAATGTGCCTTATGGAAATAATTTGAATTTGTGTTTTGCTACTGCCCTATATTGGCTTTTAATGGGAAATGGCAGAAAGGGGAGTCAGAAAGATGGCTCAAGACTAGTTCCTGCTGGATAGTATCGAACAAAAGCATTTAACAGGTAGCATTTTGGTTTAAGCAGAAGTACAGAATAGAAGGCCCAATTACTTTCTTGTGTATTCCTTCTGCATTAGCAATCACCATAACCTAACGCAGCCCTGAAAGCTCTCTATCCCCACTAGTTCTATTTGTGCTACACAGCAGTACTTGGGATTGCAGGTTAGAGGGCAGAAAGTGACTGAACCTTCTTTATATTGTTTGTTTGTGTTCGAGTATCATCTAGAAACTAGAGCTCAATTGTACTAGAATGGGAAAAATAACTTCTGCAGAAAATTGCCCCTTGGCCTTACAATTGAAGTAGCTTTGCAGCTTTGGTAATTGCCACTTAGTATGCTGAACTACACCTAGTGTTTAAATAAATAAGACTGTGGAGTTTAGCATTTTGGTGAGCTTTGAGGCACATTGGCTTATTACTGATCAGTCAGGAAGCTTTTTGTTGTTGTTGTTGTTGTTGTTGTTGTTGTAACTTACATTCTTTGGTTTGTCTGCTATAGGTGTGAATACCAAAGATGTGGGAAAATTTAGATATGCCTAGAGTGTGAAAACTGTAGACATTGTGTTTCATACCTGATACTACCTTGCTTACTTCCTCTTTTGAAAGCATCTGCTTTATTCCTTTTTTATGGAACCATTGGTGATGATTTGGTGTTTCAGTGATTTGGTGGAGTTGGATTTTGTGCTTATCCTCTACGATCCTCTAAAGAAGAGGCATGCCATTTGCAGAACTAAAGGTGTGCTTTTTGAAAAGGCTCCTTTTTGCGTTTCTGTGGTCTAGGATCTGTGAACATATCAGGTTCTTGAGTTTACAGTACAACTGAGCAGAGTAATTGTGTTGCTGCTGCTTTGAGATAGATGAAAAAGGTTTGACAAAGTAAACGCTGAATTTAGAAAGAAGATTGCTATGTATCATAGAATGAGGATTTAACAGTTACTGTAACTGCACAAATCTTTTGACAAAGCTAAAATGGAATAAAGCATCATTAATTATAGACTTTTAACTACTTAAGAACCGTATTAAAAATTTTTGCCTCAAAGTGAATGTCTGGAGTGTTTTACATGCTTTACGATTGTAAATTCTTTGGCCTTAAAAACAGAACAAAAAGATCTGGGGATTATCATTGAGAGTTCACGTAAAATAATTTTGTGTATGGTTTCAATGCTGCTTGTTAAATATTTTAGTATTGCAGGTGACCACATGATATATCGCAAAGCGGGTAGTAATTTCAGCATTAAAAATTAACTGCTGCAGTAACAACTGACTGTTTGACTGGGTGAGCTATGAGAAGAATGTATTTAGTTACAGTTTCATTTCATAACTCTAAATGAACTTCTACACTGTTAATTCTTTTTTTTTTATTCTATACATCTTTATGGAGCCCTTTCCTGAGTAAAGAGGAACCCTAGTGTTCTTACAGTGGTCATAAAACGATTTTAAGCATGAATGAAAGCCTCATTTCCAGGATTGCAAAACATGATCTTCCTTCCAGTGGAACATTTATATTTAAAGCAAGCCACTTCACCATGTAGCTTTATATACTAACCCTTAAAATGCTGATTCTTGAAAACTCATTAGTATTGTCCTGATTATGTTTTTTCTCGGAAGCCTAATTCTGAAAGTCTTCTAAATGTTCTAAATTTGAGGAAACAGGAAGGGTAGAAGAGCAGAAGAAATAGTAGACAAATGTGTGGTAGAGGCAATTTGTTAAAATAATGCAATTTGCCTTATGATATATGCTGTGCTTTGTCTCATTTCATACTCTGTGTTTTTGTAGTGGTAAAACCAGACTTTTTAGCAGAAATAGGATAAATTTCTTAGAGTCTTGATTGCCATTTGGTCATGATTAACATTCAGAAGAGATTGTTTCCACTGTATGTTAAAATCAAGGAATTTTTTTTCCCCAGTGTCTTCACAGGGACTCGGATTAAAACAGTAAACCCCAGTTCAGAATTCTGACTTGGTGGTGTTTGTGAAGTTTTGAAATTACTTCAAAGTTTTATTTTAAGTATGTGTTAAAGTGCTCTGCTGAAACATAATCACTGGTCTCTTTGTTTCACTTTTGTCTACAATTCATTTTAAAGAGTTATCTGTCCAGAACAGAGGCAGAAAATTACTGCAATACAGGGCACTTCAATATACTTGAAAACATGCTTTTATAAAAGTATCAATAGGATTTTTCAGCAACAGCTGAGTGGGAAGAGAATATATTCTGAGCAATGCCAGTTAAAGCCGATATATTTATCTGCTGGTAGATTTGACTGTGGGACTCGACTGTTGAGAGTCACGATGGAGCTATATATAGCTGAATCTTCCCATTGCCAAGTGGTATTAACACATGTTAAATTGAAAATGGACCAGTAGAGCCTGCTTGGGACAGTGTAGAAAAGCCATCATTCCCTAAGCATTCATGTTTATTTTTGCCAACTTGAAACATTAGATGGACGTGTTTTCTGACCAGTAAGTAGTCAGAGTTGAAAGTTGTATGACCCAGTCCTCTGCTGTGCTGCAGCTCCTTTTCAATGAGTTGACGGTGCATGGAAGCCCTGAACTGGAAGACCTGTTCCCCAAGCATGTTAGAGCAATTCATAGCACACAAGAAAGAGCAGAGAAGTGTCCTTCATATGCCCAGCTATTTATGAATACTAGAGAGTGCCTTGGAACTAGTGGAAAGGGGGTGTACACAGCTTGCATGGAATTTTTCTAAACCAGGCCTAATTTTGTTAATGTTCTGTGGCTGCTTTGTCTGGGAGTCAACCCTATCATCTCTGACTATGACTGCTTACTGTAGTATCTGTCAGCAGAGGTAGGAAAGTCTTCTCTGCACAAAGAACTAATAGAAGCTTGAAATAGCTTTGCAGTGAGTAGGGCAGATTTAGATCTCATTCTTAAAATGACATAGTGAGGTGGTTTTGGCATTTTCTTTCACCCTTGTAATGGTCGGTAATGCTTACCAGAGCCCCCTTTAAACTACAATGATCAGGAGTGATTAAACAGAATTGTGTTATGGCCTTAGGCTTAGAGTACTCATGGAAGAGAGGTGGTATTCCTGTTATAAAAGCAGGGCCTGTATTTTTATATGTTAAGTTTTCCGAGATTTCAAGGTAGATTACTGACATATTGTAAAGTTTAGCCCTTGGGGGCAAACCTCACCTATGTGGGCTATCCACACGTTGATACCGTCAGAGGAAATAGAGGACTACTCTATAGGAAGCCATGATTGTATATGGAAATTGCATGTTAGCCTTCAAAAGCATTAATACAATTTATTCAGTTCCATTTATCTAAGACTCTTTCAGTTGTTGGCTTCAGTGCCTTCCTTTGCACTAAGTGGCTGAATATCACATTAGTTCATCTTTCCTTTTGTGTCTAATGTTACGCATGGTGTCCCTTTTTCATTTCACATTATCATCTGTCACTAGAATTTCCAGCTGCATTGCTTTTCACTGATTTAAATATGATA
Organism: Haliaeetus leucocephalus; assembly: GCF_000737465.1. NCBI lineage: Eukaryota > Metazoa > Chordata > Aves > Accipitriformes > Accipitridae > Haliaeetus > Haliaeetus leucocephalus. The sequence goes on from NW_010972609.1 coordinate 8,054,412, forward strand.
CACTGTATTAATTTAACAAACATTACTGTATAAATGTGAGTGCTATGAAGTATGTGCTTTTTTTAAGTGTAGCTAGAGGAAACATTGGAAGATGTTTTCCATAAAGTAATTAACAGAGGGATTGGTAAGAGACAATTATTTCATTAAACAATGGTGCTACCAGATAAGGTATAAAGGTAATGGTCATGTAAAGAAGCTGGGGGCAAAATTTTCTTAAAGGTAATGTATTGATTTGGAGGTATTACTTGAATGTTAGAGGAAGGGCATAAGTTTGAATTATTTCTGTATATAACCTTTATTCAGATTTCACAGAATTTGGATAGGTTGACCTATCTTATTTGCTAAATGTTATCAGCTATGACAAACATGGCAATAATATAATTCACAACAAAATTATTTCATTCTCTTTTGGAATAGTAGGCTAATAATAGTGGTAAACAGGCTTGTATTTAGTTAAAATGCAACTAAATATATTTTCAGGTTTTGTGATCTTTCAAAAATGGGAACATTATACTTATTCTAGACATATTATGCAACATGTTGGCATAGTACTCTTCTTCATAAGTAGATAAACATGTGCTTTATTTTCTTGAAATAATGAAATGCTTAAGAAGAAAATGAATATTTGTATATTCCTTATCAGAAAAAAGGACTTGTAAAGGTTTATCTCCAGGTTATTCTGGTCTGGGTTTTTTAAATTTTTTTCCATTCTGAAATTTAAAAGAGAAAATCTGATGTGTGTCATCCTGAGGACAGGCAAAATGTTACCTGGTAATATCATTGATATATGTGCAAATACTTGGTAAATGTCCTGTTTCATGTTTCATATACTGATTTACTGCATATTTAGTAATTTCAGTAGTGCTTTTAAACCTTTCAGGCAGAAAAGTAAACCTGAATTATTGTAGTATGTTGTGTGGTAGAATGTAAATATATTTCTTAAAATATTTTGTTTATGTGTCAGTGTACTCTCTTCTTGCTTATAGCAACTGGGCGGGAGTGTTCACAGTGATTTTGTTTTTCTCTTAAGTAGAAAACATTTTTTAGTTTTTATGCAAAAACATAGTACTCAAGTTTCTTACAACCCACATTTTCTTCTAAATAAGTTTCATGCAAAAAGTTATAGCTCTTCTAGAACTTGGGCTGGAAAAAGTATTTCAGCATATGGCAAGGAATGTTTGAAACTGCCAAGAATGTGCAAATGTCTGTGGATGAATTAATAAACAGTAAGTTCATCTAAGTATTGGTAATACATTCTTTATGCAAGCCAAGGGAAGACAGCTAGTTATTACTTGAGCAGTAACCAGAAAAGACATAGTAGTGCTAGAGATATGTGATACCATACAGCCTGCAGATGGGAATGACTCCAAAGATGTCAGCACCTGTTTGAAGTATTACCTCCCCCCCACCCTCCGAATATGCAATAAGGGTGAGGGTTACCCATGCTGGCTTGGAACTAATGGCCATCTAAGTCTGATTATTTCTGAAATACAGATTTTAATCAAAGAATTAAGCCATTAGGATTGAGTGCATTTTATGCAGGGAGAGGATTATTTGTTCATGTATCTACATACCATTATTTCTAGTCTGTTTCCCAGGATACTAGTCAGTTGTTTCTTTTTTAATTATCACAAGTAAAGCAAATGTGCTCATATACAGAATGCAGTTGGTTGCTTTTTTTCTTTTGTTCCAGGGGTTTCATCTTTCTCTGTCACTTAGGCATTATCAGTTAGTCATGATTAAGACTCTTAAGACAAATTATGTTGCTGGAAATGCTTCATCTAGATTTCTGAAGCCATTCCTCACCATGTAAAAAGGATTTCTTCTTCCATTGTCCTTTGTGCAAATAGCCTGAATTTCTTTTCACACAAGAATTCCTGTGCAGGCGTATTCTCTCCCTCTTCCTTCACTCTGAAGTGCTTGCATTTTTCTGCAGCATGAGAATCACAGGTGTGTGAATTGGCATGCTGAGGAAATTTTTCTTTTTTAAAATCTGGTCTTAATCACTTTGTTTCCAAAGCAGCCCAAACACTAGGATTGGGAAGAGCGCAGAGTAATGGATGTAGGAAAAGTTGATAGTAATTCTTGAGAAAGAGTAAATTTTTGTGGCATGCCCATACTCAGCTGGACTCCCCTGATGAGGCTGGGAAGACACGTAGTTGGTCATTTCAGTTCTTGCCCTGAAAGGCCAAGTGTGTGTTCTTCTGGTGTTTTCAGAGGCTGATGGGTTTTGAAACCAAAATGATCTAAAAGTTATTGCTGAAAAGGAAGAGAGATGCTATGTTCCAGGGACCTGGACCTGATGGAGGCTGAAGAACTTCTGCCCTGCTTCCTGTTCGCTTGCCCTCTAACCTCCCAGGCAATGGAGTGCCAATACAAGAACACTATTGACAGTTTGCATTTGTGCTGCTCTGAAAGATCACAAAAACCTGTGTTTTAGCACAAATTTAACTGAATAAAAAGTAAAATTGCTAAAATAACAGTAATAAATATGATTTTATAATGTTCATAGGGCCTCAGCTGGATGGGAGAAAGAGGGACAGTGGTGGAAAAGCAAACAATTCTGTGCTTCCTCAGCTCCAGTGTTGGTAGAAGAGGGATTACACCAGACAGTCAGATTGCCCTTCCCTCCACAGTTCTAAGAGGATTTGTGGATGTTTTCTTGTCTCTTCATAGGTCTGGAATGGAGGGACATGAGACGTATAACTGATTGTTTAAAGCATTGTGTTACTTTCAGTTTCAAACCTGTTACAGCATGTCTGTTTGCTATTTGAAACAGATTTAAAGTTGTCTTTGAAATATATGACATTCTGACTAATAAAGTAATGGATTGCTCAGCTGAGTGTTTTTTATGCGTTGTGTATCAGCAGACATTCATGTGGCTAGCACCTTTTTTGTTCTGCAAATGGAGTTTTTAGCTCTATCAACAGTGGCAGTAATCAGTTTTCTATGGAAGTACAGAATTGGCAAAGAAATCCTAATGTGTTTTCATACAGCTTGTGGAGTATATAAACTTTGTTAATTTTAAACATTTTAGTGCCCTGCATTACATTTATATTGCTGTAATGTGTGTTTTCATTTATTTTTGGAGATTACACTGGAGAAAATAAACAATTTGGTGGGGGGAGTAATAGCTAGATCATTCTCTCTCCATGGGGTAACACTTGAGGGTGGTGGTACTGCAGTGATAGTGGGGGATTTTTGCTTGTTTGTTTCTTAATTCTCCATTGAACTAGAAGTTAGTGCTCAGTGAAGAACTACACGCAGACATGGATTTCCTAAAAATAAGAAAAAAAAATACAGTGGTAACCCAATGAAGCAATCCTCAGATTGCAACATATTTTCCGTATTTTCACACTGCCCAGAGAAGGTAACCTGCTTTTCCAGTGAAATGGAAAACTACTCTAAGCAAATCTGGGGCAATTGGTTTGCATGCAGTTGGTGTCTGAAACTTTTTCAGGCCAAAGCTCGAGCAGGATGTAAAGTTCAGCATGCAGGTGACAGGCTAAAAGTGAACATGTGACTGCCTGGAATGTATGTTGTCAACATTCGTGGCTGATAAGATACAGAAAATTCAGATACGTTTACCTTTTAATCAGGAAGAATGACTGTAACAGAATCAAGAGGCCTTTGCATGAAATCCAGTACAAATGACAAGGCAGAAATAAGGTATGTTTGTCATTTTAAATACTTCTAAGAGGAGAGATAGATACTCGCCTAGCTGCAGACACTGCACTGAGGCACTAGTAAGTGGAGTAACGTACTTTTCGTGTAGTTTTTTTAATGAAAAACAAAATCATTAAGCAATGATATGTGGTGGAATGTTTTAAGAGACGTATGTTTCACCCTTCCTTAAATAAGGCTGAAATGAGAGTCTTAGAACCTATGTTTTGAAATGGATAAAACGTGGAACTTCAGGCTCCGTAGTACTGGTGCTATGGGATACACAATATTTTGAGATAAAGTTTGATGTATTTGCTGTTCTCCATAATTAGATAACTAGTTTTCTGGGGAAAAAAAAAATGCCTTAAGCTGTAGGGAGTTCATGTTTAATGTCAAGAGAACCCCTATTCAGTCTTCATTCAGTTTGTCAGCCATGACAGAGGCTGTCATGCATAGAGAAGCATACTATATTAAGTGCATCTTAATTTTTATGATTTTTTCAAAAAAACGGACCACTGACAATGTACTAAGGCTTTTGCCAGATGGTGTGATCTATTCAAGAAATAGCTCCTCTCATCAACTTCAAGATAGCATAAAAACTTCTACAACCAGCGTGGAGTAAGTACGTTCTATTTACAGAGCACCCCAAGTCCTCTTCAGATCTGTCTTGTAGCATGGTTTACTTTTGGAAACTGGCAGTTCTTTTATCTTGTCACATTTACTAGTGTTTTTAGGTGTCCTAGCAACTTTAGGAGACTTGTAGCACTAACTTTCTGAAAACGATTCATATTTTTCTTGTCATGTGACAGGTAATAAATACATGAAGAAAGCTGGAAGTCTAGGTTTATATCCTTCCCTCTTACTTTTGTGTTATGGAAGATTCTAAAAAGAGGCCCATCAGGTCAAAAGGATCAAGAATGGTTGAAATAATAAAAGCCCACATCCCTTGCAGAAAATCCTTCATGTATCTGTGACTTCCACAGTTTGCAATGTGGGTAGATGCCTAAGTGAGGCAGGGTCCCTGTAACTGCTTTTCAGGGTTTACATACAGCTTCAGACTTTGAGTTCTTTGTATATATCGCTAGTAGGATGGGCAACTTTGACACTGGCTCTTCCAAATTGCTGTTTTACTTTGCCTTAAATGCAGGGGTGAGTTTGGCTGGGAAGATAAGTAAATGTTCTGAGATCACAAAAATTCCATGGAGACAGCTGCGTTTTGGTCTTAATAGGCATTGCCCCAGCAGTTGTCCTTGTGTGTGTAACAATCAGTTGCCCATTTAAGGCCAAAGCCACTTTCAACTAGTGGGAGATACAATACTGGAAATTGGAGTTTATTGGGAAAAATTAGAACTTAATCATAACTACTGTGTGGAGGCACTAGAGGACACCGCAGTAACAGGCAACGCTTTTAAACTTCCCTTCTTGCCAGAGCATTGCTTTGCATACGCATTTATCTTGGTGTTGCAAGTTTGAAAAGTTGCCATGCTATGAGACTTCAGCTTCAGCAGGAACAGACAAAAATCTTAGAAGGGTATCATCATCTTCTGTTAAGATGGAAAATTGCCTCTTTGGCAATAACAGTATTTATGGGATAATTAACTTATCCACAGGATCGTCCTTGTGTCCCTCCTCTTTTATAATGTCTTTTGAGAGGACAGGCAAGTAATTCAAAGAGCAAAACTTATTTTTAGGTTTAGTCTGAGCCTGAAATAAACTGAGAAGGCTGAGTAGTGTTACGATAAACAGGGAGTAAAAAAGAGACAGGAAATAGGGGGTCTTTAGTAATGAGTTCCAGCCACTCTTGAAACAGAAAGCCAGAGAAAGCATTACTTGAAAATAGTTTCTCAGTGACAGCTTAATAATTTTTAGCTTGTTATTCAACATTAAAAGGGAACAGTTTCTGCAGATTTATACTATTCTTGAAAGATCTTTTTTAAAGATCATTTAGCAACTTATTTTTTGACGTTTTTAGAGTCGCATTGTTCTTGTTGCTAACCGATCTGCTGTTTAAAAAAACCAGATGTTTGGGGGAGAGTCCGAAGTTTATACAGTTGTGCGTTATGTATACATCTGTGAGAAGCATTTGGGATAAGACTGTGGGACAGAGGCAGAAGATTTAGCTTAAAATGTGAAAACACTTTCAAGATTTTAGAAGTTGAGGGTTGAAAGGGGAAGAAGTCACAGCTTTATCCTGTAGAACAAAGTAGTGCGCTTGCTTCCAAAAGTTTCTTTTAACCCTGGGAATGTGACTGCTGAGATGGGCCCAAAGCATGGATGGTGAGATTGATATTTACAAGCACTTCACGTGGCTAAAGAGGGTAAGTGATTTGCTGGGCTTTGTTTTCTCTTTGTAAATGCACATTATTAAAGCTTAGTCAGAATTCTCAGCTTTGTGAAAGGAAACACATTGAGTGCCTCAGACATAAAATATTGTAAGTTTCTTCACGAGAAATGAATTAAAGACATTTCTTCATGTAGGAGGAGGCGGCTTAGGGAGGGGGGAGAGAATCAGCTGTCTTTGTCTTTAAAAATGAAACTCTAGGATCAAACTTTGAACAAATGGCAATAGATTCTAGCAAGTGCTCGTGCTTTCCTGAGATTGTAATACAACAAAGCAAATCCTGCCTGGGAATTTATGGCAAAAAAGGAGAATGTGTTGTTTACCATGTTGTGCTTTAAAATTAAAAATTATTTGCACTAGTTCTTCATTTAATCAATTCTTCATCGGGGTAACTCTATGGTAACAACTTTAAGGATGCCTTTGTTTTGGATAAAAATGGTGGTACTTTTTTCCAGTGCATGTTACTCCAATAAAATTGTTTTTTAAAAAGTCAGTGCTGTTAAAATCCTAATTTTCTGATGAACTGTCTGAGTGTGCATTAACTGCATGAGATTGTTTTTGTCTTCCTATAAAAGAAAAAATGTAGGTTTGGGCAGTTGTCTCGACACCTTGGAAAAATCACTTTGTTTTTGTCAGCTTTTAGATTTTTAAGTTGTAGGTATTTATTTTTCAGTGTTTGAAAAATCCATGAATGGGATGTGAATAGATCCTTCACAGTAGACTGGGTTTTTAATTGCAATATTAAGTTAATTGTGTGTCATGTAAGCAGCACATCCTCTCATTATACTTTTAAAATCTGTGTTAACCTGTGTGTACTTTTCTTGCAAATTCTATGCACACCATTTATGTTAGTGCTTCTGTATGGCACTGGATTAAAAACACACATGTATACATATGCACATGCAGTCTATTTTTTTTACTAGCTGTATAAACATAAAATATAGGTAAATACTTACGTGAAATGTAATTAGGAACCTTAATTTGGGTAGTTTCGTGAATGAATATAAAATATTCATGATATAATGTTAGTCTTTGATAAAGGCTTGAGAATCCTGAAGTTAATTTACAAAATATTTACATCAGGTTCTGGAAACTTTTACATTTCAGGAGTGTGGATGGGGAGGAGATTAAATGGGGAGTGAGTGGGATAGTGAAGGAGAAGAGACAACAGGAAGTAGCAGTTGGTAACATTATACTATTAGTTTAACCTGTGCTCTGTGCAGTTAAAGCTAAATAACTCTTTAGTGTTTTTTGAGATCACATATTAATTTGTTGTTTAAATGAGGTTTTGAATACAGCATGTCTGCCACCCCTGCTTCCTGGTTTAAATTTCATTTCTAAAAAGATAGGTTTGCTAACAAAAGGTTAAGGTGTGCTGTTACCAGCTTGTGTGGCATTAAGGATACACTGAGGACAATAACATTCTGAGAATGGGCTCAAGAAATAGCTTCAGTGAAGAAAGTCTCACACTGAAATGTTCACAGCTTTGCAGGGGTTAACACAGGATGTTTTTAGGATGATTTTCAAGTATTGTGTTTGGAAAGGATACTGTGTTCAAATGTAGCACAGGCTTTTACAGAAGTTAATAATGCTATTACTGTTGTTGCATGTAATTCCTTTTATGTAGGGTACATAAAAGAGAATAGCAATATTGCTGCTTTTCCTTGCAAGCTCTTTAAGGGGGTGAGCACATGTGGGGGAAGGGAAGAGAACTGAAAATGCTCTTGCATTGTTCCCAGGAGAACTTAAGCAGTCTGCTCCCAAATTCCTTTGACAAGTGATTTTAAAAAGAAGTTGAAACAATCTAAGTTGCTTATTTAGTTCTCATGTTCAAGAATCCTGATGTCACATGTCTGGCACTGACTGATAGCATATAAAGATTTTAGGCCCTGCAATCATAAACTGTTGCTCTTTTGGCTGATAAAGTATGAGCACCCTCCAGAGTAACAAATGGCACTTAACAGTAACTCCAACAGACTTCCATAAACCCTTGGTGAAGTATGCCAAAGCTGGTTCAAATTTCATCATTAGCAGAAATCATTTCAGAGACCAGGATCAGTTTTGATGTTGCAGTGGTTGGCTAAGCTAGATTTGCATGGTATCTGCGGCTTGGACTGGGTTAGGGCAGCAAACAAATACAAAAATCACGAGGTCAAGGCAGGCAAAATGACAGATACAACTGCTATTTTCAAATGCTTAGAATAGAGGATCTGGTTTTGAGCAGTAGTCTTGTAACATAACGTGTATAGTATCATGCAAGAGCAGCAGGGACAAAGCAATATTTAGATCAACTTGAAATAAGGTGTCCCCATACTTCAGCTCTTTCCATTGGACTTTCTTGATGTTAAAATGACCTGTGAAAATGCTGTGCAAAGAATAGCCATAGGTATGGACAGAGTGGGCAGCAAAATGTAAGAGCCGATGGACAGAGCCAAGAAACAATTTAGCCTTATCTTAGTTGTATATGAGGCACAGTTAATGTGTTTTCCTATGTTTACTGGTTTTTTTTCTCCATTTTACTTTTTTCTGCCTTTTGCGAGTAATACAAATTATTAGTCTGCAGTAGTACTTCTTAGAACGGAAGGAACTTTCTCTGATACTATCTTACCAAATCTCAGAAAGACAAAACTCTGCAGTGGGTACAGCTATACTGTACTTCGTGGCATGTGATACTTTGATGGCAATTTCAGAACTGTCCTGGTTAGTTTATTCTGGCTGAGAAGCTGAGTATCTGACATAGGCACATAGTACCGTTCTAGTTTCATGCAGTGTTATAAGAGTTTGTAACAATGCAGATATTCGATGATACCTTGTTAGTAAGACAAAAAGCCCGGCTAAGGAGATCACAGGAATTGTTAAGGGAGGCATGTCGCTCAGCAGTCTGTTTCTAGAAGGATACAGAAAAGTTCCTGTACGTATACAGTGCACTTTTAACATCACAGCTAAGGCAACAGCATAGTTCTCATAAAGTAGTTGGTGGGCAGTTTGTGGGAAGTGTTTTGCAGATAACTGTTGGGTTCTTTTACAGGGCCTAAGCATAAATCTGCTGCAGTTAAAAGTTACTGTTGCAAGCTGAGGAACCTGAGACACCCCCCACTACCTGAAGCTGAAAGTGTCTCATCTTTAGCAAACTTTCTTTGGTTCTCTCAAGGGATTTGGGTTTGGGGGTTCACATACAATTTCATCTGTTGTCCTGTTGCTTTATTCTTATCTTTCCATCTGGCCTTAATTGGAACACACCATTCCAAATAAAAATGACACAACCCCCATTTTGGTATGTAGGCATTTAGTTATAACCACAAATTATTAACAAGCATCACAAACATAAATGCTAATATTTACTACAAACAGTATTATGGGCTCTCTAAGGACATTGTAAATTAACTGAGCTATTTGAACTGCAGTGGATGGAGTGTAGCAAAATGGAAGGTCTCTTGCCTCTGGAAAACATTCTACAGTAGTAAGATGTCTTATTTTGAAAGAGAGATGGCTTCATATGAAGTGGAGGCATCTGATGACTCTTGTAGCTTGCTTTAGACTTACCTTCAGAAGTGCATGCAGCACCAAGCTAATGGCTGACCTGAAACCGGTGTACGTTATTCTTATGCTTTCCTTTCCTTTATTCCAGATGCTATTCACAATCTGTAGTAGCAAGAGGTGGAGTGATCAAACCCATGCTGTAGCCATTAAGCTCATGATATTGAGGGTGAATCTTATGACTTCTCTAAGAATATCTTCCTTTAACTAACGTAACTGCCTGGAGGAGAAAATAGTATTAGGAAAAATTCTTTTGTTTTACAGACTACAAAAATTTACCTAGCTCTGTCTTTACTTAATTTCAGACTATATCCTGTTAGCTTTTTCAAAATGACTGCCATTTTCACTTAACCAACAAGGAACAACAGCAAATATAAAACCCTGTTGTTGATTTACTAATTGCCTTCAGATGAAAGGCAAGAATTACAGATCCAGAAATCATGTTCCAGCCTTCTCCTCAAGTCTACTGTGTGAATGTACATATATTCAGCTGGGTGTGTATCTGAGGTAGTACTAACATGCCAAGAGATTGAATTTGTATTACATCCATAGTCAGATGCCAAAATAAAAATGTTTACTGTGCAGGCTACTCACTCATCACTACACAATAGCAAATACTGTGACTCATAACATCAATTCTGCTGACCCAGAAGAGTACTGAAGAGATGGAAAGTTCATACTCTTCTAAATATTATCAATTCAAAATAGGCTGGAACAAGTATGTAGTATACTTTTTTTGTATTGAAATATAATGTTACAGTCTGTGCGCTGCTAGTAGTTTGCAGGAAAACTGACTGGTTGAATTCTGCTGGTTATACTCCTTGTTTTCAGGCTCTAAACTGCAACAAAAGACAATATGTCAAGCATGTACCTAATCTTCCCCGTTCATGCAAGTATTATAGTTGCCACAGGCATCTTACTCAATTATCAGTGGAACTGAAGGTGATTCATGTGACTCAATAAGAAGAGGGGAGGGTTATGACATAATCTGTCTTCTAAAAGAGGCGGGTGACTTGTTGAAAAAGCTTACAAATCACCACTCTAACTGACTGCCAGGTTTCTTTTCCCAGCTCCTCCCCCCTCCACAGCCCAATACGAGATCCATGGTATTAGTGACAAATTTCTGTGTAACAGCTTGCTGATCAACTTCAGAAGTTGCTATTTTTTGTTTTAAAATTAGCTGTGTTGGAGATTCTTTCAGCTGAAACTGAAACAGCACACATGAGGAAAGCATAAACTGGCCTGTATTCAATTCTATTACCTTGCATATGTGCTTCCTTTAAGGGGCTTACTTTTACAGCCTATCAAGATTCAGCTAGAAGTTCTGTTACAGGAGCTTCTGAACAGAATATCTGTACAGAAGCATTATACAATGGTTGTCGTTCTGTTCTGACAATAAGCTGCATTCTGAATTGTTTCCTGTCAAAATAACAAGCAAGAAAACATAACATTCCATGCTTACTGGGCCCTGAGAAGGCTGTTATAACTTAAGATAGCTGAGTTGATGAAACATTTCCTCCCTTTCTTGCCATACCCTTTTATATTTTTGCTGATTATCCCCACTTTAAATGAAAGATGTTTAATCATACTCTGAAGTCTGATTTTTTGTCATATATTCTGGAGGAATATTTAAGCTTTTTTCTTGGAAAAGGACTCTGTAATGACTGGATCATGTAAGTAATACTTGGACAGTCAAGTTTCCAGCAGCTACCAATATTATGTCCAGGTTAGAGTAAAGAGCATATTCCAGAGAGAGATTTGGAAACTGAAGATGAAGAAGAAGCTGAAGCAGGTGATGGAATGCAAAAGCTTTTTTTTTTTTTTTTTCTTCCTAGAACCAGAAGAAACAGTTTATTTGGAATTGTTTCAGTAAACATTTTATATTAATATCTGATGCAATCTCATGGGCATTAAACTATATCCAAAATCTCTATGGAGACCATAATACAGGTGCTTCAAGAAATTGTTTTGCAGCTCCCTTAGGCAAAGTATTTATGGTATACACTTGACTTTTCAAGTGGACTACCATCAGTGTAGTTTCAACCACCTTGCCTTAGCATGCTTTCCTTCTACTTTGTTATCATGTGTTATCATAAACTTTTTTACATGTTTTATGCAGTTTCTCTCATTCTCTCATTATAAGAAATATAATCAACATATTTAGCTTACAGTTTGTGGAGCTCAGGTAAAGATTTTTGGTCTTTAGGGCTACATCTTCTGAAATAACATCTCTGTGGAAAATCTTGGTGATTCAGCCTTTTGGTCATGTGGTTACAGAAGTCTAGTGTTTATTGTTTGTGAGCTCTTACACCAACTTGAGTCATCTGTAGTCTTATGACTTCAGTGTTATAGGTCCTATATTCAGTTGCTGCTGATACGTGTGGTATCCAACTATACTTGCTCAGTTCCCTCTCAGTACTTTCACAACTGCAGAATGCACTCCAACCATCTGCAGATGGCCTTGGTTCATATTACATTGTTTTATCTTGTCTTTATGCATGCCACAAAGATTTCCCAAGTCTTAAACAACTGCTGTGTGTCAATCAGCCACTTCTATTTAGCAGGTCATTTTGTCTACTGTACTTTTCCTGTACTTATCTGAGCACTCTCTGGCTGACCCATTGGCAGGGTGCACTTTCTTTATCTTCCCCCTTTTCTGTTCACATGGACGTGATTTGCTAGGTTTTACATGGGTATTGAGTATTGGACTGCCGGCAGAGGATATTTCACAGTCACTCAGTGCAGCAGACATCATCGGAGGCTATACATTTGGTAAATGTGAGTGTAGTATAATATCTTATTTGTGATTTGATGTTGAACTAATTCTTAACTACTGATTATATAAAATGTTGGACTCTGTTTTGCATTCATGACAGATTGGTTATGTAAAAATGTTTTGGCAGTAATTTAACTCACTGTGCCTATAAGGCCGGAGGGGAGTGGTCACACAAGTGGTTACAAGTATATTTCTTAAATCTAGCCTAGGAAAATAGCAAATGACAGCAGGAGGAGGGTACAAAAGCTACTTGACTGGGTAGTTTTCATCACTGGGTTTTGTCATTAAGAGAATATTTTCCTGTCTAGCAGTGTGTGAATACTTGATGTTCTAGGTGCAGGAAAGTCTTCCCTACCATTGTGTGTGAGCCAGAGATATATTGGGGAAGGCCTGTGGGCTCTCCATTGAGAAAACTAATTTAATGGTATGTAATGGATTCTTAACCCTAACGGAAACATAGCCACCAAGGCTAAAGATTTTGGATTCTAAGTACAGTATAAGACTTTGCTCTCTAAGTGGAGTAACAACCCCGGCAGAATGGCTGGCAGTATGACTGAGGATGCATAGCTGAGGTCAAAGGATTATCTAGGCAGACATATAGAAATGCATGTAGTTTACTTATGAGGGTTCCTTATTTTCATTATAGTACTATAAAAGTTAATCAGGAATGAACTTTAAGGCCATACGGACTGACTGACCGACCAACTTTTAATACAAAGGGCCTAAGATAAACTGAAGATGCATGTTTTATAAACATGGCGGGGGGGTGAGGGGTGAGCGGTATTTCTTAATAAAAGGAGAAGGCTTGAAAAAATTACATTGTGATGTTAGGACAGAGATGTTATGACACAGAAATTCTAAAAAATTAAAACTAGTTAGGAGAAGAAGAGGGAGTGAAGTCACCATTCCTTTAAGGGCCTTATGTACTTACACAGTGGGCCAGCTCCCTACAGGTGCCACTGTAAAACTTACTCATTTGTCTGAGACTTCTGTTTGGTATAAGTTATGCACTCAGATGTGCATAGTTAGACCCATTTCTGTTAGGTCTTGAATCTTAGTTTTACCTACTATAAACTGGTCAAAAGCTAGTGAGAAAAGTATATTCTGAGTAGATTTAACATATTTTTGACAATGAACACTGGTAAGTGAGGTGTGGAGTGAGGTTCTGCACATTCTGTTCTTCAGTGTTCTTGTTGACCTTCTAAAACAGGGAATAAGGACCAAGCTTAGTGAATGTATAGGTGATTCTAGCTAGTGGCCTTGTGGCCATGCTAAAGGACATGATTAAAACATAAGAAGAGCCTGATGCATAGGAAAACAGTATAAATAATACGACATGATTCAGTACAGACTAGTGCAAGGTTATACATTTAAGCAGAAACAATGAGTAAACACAAGATGAAGAACAGGATGCTAGCTAAATAAGAGCATTAAAAAAGGACCTGGAACTTATGGGTCCTAGGCTGAAAATGTGTCAGTGTTACTATATGGCTAATACGAAAAGAAATATGGCCCAAGAGTCTGTGAAAAGGGTTTTTTCCACTCTAGCCATTTTCAGCTGGAGTCCTGTCTCTCCTCTTAGGAACTTAATTTCAAATTAAGTCAAGGAACAATTGGTGAAGAGGAACCAAAAGAAAGCAACAAAACAGGTCTTGAAAAATTAACCTGTGAGGAAAAGAAAGAAAAACTGGTGTTTGTTTAGTCCAAAGAGGGACCTGCTAATTAGAGATCTACAGATAGTCTTCAAATATGTAAAACATTTCTGAAGTGAAAGGAAGGACTTTTATTTATATATATATATATATAAAAATAAAATGATAGGAACCAATAGGCTGAAGTTGAAGAGATGATGATTCAGATTAACATTAAGAAAAAATGTTCTAATGATGGGTAGCTAAGAAGTAGATTATCTGGGGAGGCTTTGTAATCTATTTCTGGAGGTCTTTAGGAGTAGGCAAGACAAGAATGTTGCAAATAATCATCAATCCTAAAATGGAATAATGAACCGGATGATCTCTTCAGACACCTTTCAGTCCTGTTTGTTGGTGCCTTTGTGATTTTCTCACTTCCCTTCAAAATTATCAGAGACAAGGTTGCTCGGTTTCTCTCAGCTCACAAAGATGCCACACATATCTAGTTCTGCACTTTATGGATTGAAAAGTGTCTTTTGATTGGATAAATATTTGATTTCTTGATTTGCATTAATTAGCATCAAGTTTATTTTCATCATCTGTTTTACATTTGGGCCTGTAGACCTCAGTGGAGATCAAGAAGCCATGAATATATTTAATATTTTAAAAAAAATCCTATTCACAAATGTTCAGTTGAAATAGAAAGGACAGTTGGGGAGGAGGATTACGACTATATTGGTGCCATTCTACAAGTAACTATAAATGAGTAGTCAGCTGCAGAGTAGTGTAGTTGAAGGGAACTCAGTGAAGCTGGATTCTTGTGTTAGCTGAAAAGCCAGTTTTATTCCCCAGCAGAAATGCATTGCCTGCAATGGAGCTGGGAAATGAACTGCTAAGGGCTCGTGTTACTTTTGATACTCTAAGCAAACAGCTCTATTCCCACACTTACGCAGTGTTTCAGTATGCAGGATGAAGCTATGGGACTCTTCTAAACTTTTTTAAATAAATCTGCAGATTATTTTTTTTTTAGTTGTGGTCTTTCTCTGCAGTATTAAAGTTCATCAGAAATGGGATATAATAGTTAGGAACAGGCCATGTTTTAGAAGGTCTTGCTCCTTAGAGCCATTTAGAAATCCATAAGTGACTGTAGCTCGAGTAGTTCCTGATAAGAATTTGATAGTTTAAATAATTTGTTAATTGCTAACAAAAAAAATGTATACTTTTCTTGCAGTAATTTCTAGGAATGGCATAATACATATGGCAATTTTTACCATTTAAAAATAAACACCAATATTCCTTGGCTTTGGCAAAAGACTGTTGAGAGCAGATACCTCAAATTAAAGTTTTTTTTGTCTTGATAAGGTAGTATTTGCCAATGAAATTATAATTTTCTAGAAAATATCAGATCTATTTCTATACCATTCTTGATTGCTGGAAATGAGAAAGTATTCAAAATCCAGCTAAAAAAAGGTACATTCAAAAGGTTTAATGCATATGAAATAAACAGGTTTAGTCTCTAGACACATTTTGCGTGTTTTTTGTATTATAACAACCACTCAATATATATCATTTTTTATTAACTATTGCTTGAAATTTTAATATTAACTGTAAAAATTCTCATAGCGCTTTTTTCCCCCAGTCACAGGTGAATCATCATTCATCTAATAATGAAACTTATCAAGAAAGATTGGCACGATTAGAAGGTGATAAAGAGTCGCTCATACTGCAGGTATGTCTTAAAGAGAACATTGAGTACATAGTTGATATTCAGTGAATAAAAGCTGAAGTGACAGAATATTTTCTGTTAAACAAATGTTAGCAGCTCACCAAATGTAACTGATATTTAATCAGGAATTAATTTATAATCTGTGTAATCCATCTGATTGATTTCATCGTGGGGTAACTTGGTAAAGGAGAGGGGAGTAACAGCAGTAAGAGGCAGAAGAATTAAAAAGGAAAAAAAAAAAACTTAAAAATAATGCTGTGGAGTCCCAAAACAATGCTGTGATAGTGGTTCTCATTCTAGGTTTGCTAGGTTGTGCCAGCTGATTTTTCTAGGTTCTGTGTGCCACCATTTTTAATGAACTGGAAAACAGGCAGGTAGATAGAACTGATACTTTTCCTGCTTGTATACTGTACCAAAGTTGCTTTACATCATCAAAAAGCTTAAGAGGGAGGTTAAGGGGGAAAAAGAAAATTTGACAGTAAAATGCATGCCTAAAGCTCTTCCAGGTTTCCCGTTTCTCAGTTTACCAAGCCTTTTTCAAACAGATCCACTGTCCCCTGTAAGTTTTCGTCCTGGAGAAAACACATGTTGTACAACTTAAAATAAAAAAAATTAATTATTTTTTTCTGGATATTTTCACTACTACTAAACTGTACATTACATGCTTTTTAAAACTGAAGCTGGAGATTCTTTAAATGGTCTTTTCATATCCTTTCTCTTTGCTCTTACAAAAGCATATTATAAGCATATATATCAAACAAAACTTAACTATACTGGGTAGGTGTTCTTCGTACTTTCAGTTACTAGTTTCTGTAAGCATGTTTTATCCTGTATGTTCTGTTCACACTTGTGTTAATTTACTGAGTAGAATTCTCACTGCTGTTGTTAAATAAATAAACGGTTTGTGAGACATAAGCTTAGGCTTGGTTGGATTTTTTCATTACTATTAAACTAAAATTGCTATCACCAAATCTAGGAAAAAAAAAATCCTGAACAAAAAAACAAACTTCTGGTTGGGATTTAAGCGTTTAAGTTTGTGCTGTAAATTCCCATTTTTCTGAGAGGGAATCAGGTCAGGGGAGACAACATCACAACTGATATTTATTAGAACACCTTTTATTAATCAGGTGGTTATTAACTGTAACATCTTGATTCTATTAATAATAGCAAACAACTTTTCACACAGTACATTCACTTCTCTCACAGTTCACTCACACACATGAGCAACTCATAATTGGAGCAACAATTAGGAGGCCAAACCCAGCTGTTTACTCAGAAGCAGAGGTTGAACTGATGCACCTGTGGCTTTGTCCCTGAAGGCTCTGTTGTTTCATCACATGTGTGTATAGTCCTGTAATCTTTGTCTGCATATAGCAGCCACTGTTGTCTTGGATGTGGTTCATGCTATACAGCCGGTTGTTGAGAGTCATGCGTGCTGGTGGGCTTGTACAGATTTGGCAGAATCTTGCTCTTCAAAGTGTATCAGCTTTTGTGGATTTAACAGGACCACTAGTCTCCAGCACTTTCAAGTTCCTGAAGATTGTTCAGGCTACTGCTCAGTATGTACCTTTCCTGTCTTTGTCCTGATGGTTTTTAGTAACTATTTCTTCATCCACACAAATAGGTACCCATAGAATGCAGCCAGCCAAACTCGCAAAGAGTGTTTTATTACATTGTTTGGAGACCTGCCTAGAGTTTTTCTCAAAAGGAATGTTGTAAAATCAGATGTAGGAGTTGCCTTTTACTCCCATCACACCCCCATGTAATCAGGAGGCTTAGTCAATATTTATGCATTTTCTTATCCCACTGCACAGTATTGCAGTAGAACTCCAAAAACCCCAGGTAAATAAGATAGATTAAAACCTCAGTCCGGTAGATGAACATCATCAACAACAACAACAACAAAAAAAGGTGCCAAGATGGAGCTGGGGTTAGAATCTGGTTTACACCAGTTCTGCATATTCTATCTAGGCAGTCGAATATGAGGAATTCAGGCAAGTCCCACGCTGAGGGAGTCTGCTGGTACAACAAACCTGGCTCCTGGGTGTGACTGTTGGCATGAAGGATGAGAAAGTGATGGGAAACAGAGCACCTCTGTTCTATAGCTCATGTTGGACTGTGCCAGTGACTGTGGTCCATAGCTATAACCTGTAGGGAGTATGGGACTGGGAGCTCTCCAGTCTTCCATCACCCTTGCTGCAGAAGAAGCAGTACAAGTCACCTTGTAGTGGGCACAAGCAGTGCCCGCTGTCTCTGTCGACCAAGACCGAGTCAAACAGTGCACCTCGAAACCGGCTTCCACTGTTCAGTCTGTAGTGGAGGCTGGAAATGCTGCAGCATCTGCGATACCTTCTTATAACCCAGTGCCTGTGTATAGAAGCTAATATACTTCAGGTGTTTGGTTTGTTTGGTTGTTTTTTTCCACAAAGATGCTTTAAAACCTTATACCATTTGATTTTTAGCTAATTGTTCAATATGCCTCAATCTTATAGATAATATTTTACAGAAGATATATTATCTACAGGCTGACTCTTGCGGGTGTTGCACTGCTAAGGCAAGATAGACTCGCCAGCGTAGCGTACGCTGGGGTTATGTTCTGTGTGCAGCCTACTGATTCCCTGAAAAGTCTGGCAGATGTGATCCTGAAGAGAGGGGAAAATATGAGCTCAAAGTTGTCAACGTGCCTCTCAGCCTGACTACTGGAACATCCAACACATGCTTCTAAAGCTGCTAAGGTTTTACTCAATTCCTTCGCAGGTCACATTTATCATACAGAGTTTTCCTTACAGGTTACAATGCTAGTTGGAACCTAACCCGACCCTTTAAGTAGAGCTTGTTTTCTTTCTCTGGAACCTGCATCAGACTGAAGGAGAGGATTCAGTTTGTTTCTTCTTGCTTTCTGGCCTCACAGGGTTGGGGTTTTTTTTGTGTGTGTGCCATCGCTCATTTAATGGGAGCAAAACAAAAAAGTAGGCGAGCAACAGATTTCCTTGTGGGGAGTTCTCCCTGTGCCCCAGCTTGGATGTGTCCCCCTGCCATCTGCCTCCACCCACTCCTTCCTCTCATCTCTCGTCCTGCATTCATCTGTACTCTACCCTACAGCCAGCTACTTTAAAGGCAAAAAAAAAATACAGTCTTCTTTCTGTCTTTTTCTATGTTCCTTTCCCAGGCATGCTTGTCATTATGTTTGTAGGTAAAACAAATACAGATCACTCAGTCACTCCCTCTGCAGCTTCCCTGAAATGAACTCAATTGTTTGTTGATTGGGTTTTAGAAATGCTGCATAGTGGGTACCTCTTAAAGGTTTCACTTCCACATACTGTACTCTTTTTTTTTTTTTTTTTTTTTTAAATAAAGGTGTTGCAAGGTTGGATATGAGAGCATAGATAAGTTTTTGTTAACGCAATTCATTCAAACTGGAGTTTAAACACCTAAGGTTGTTTTTTTGTTTGATATAACATTTTTCTAGTATAATCCAGGCTTTTATATAAATAAATAGTAAAAAATGAATATATAGAGTGTATGTGCTGCTCAACATACGAACTAACGCTGGGGGGGGGGGGGGGCCATGTCTTTCTAATGCTATCCTCAGCATAGTTTTTTCAGCTTTGCAAACTTTGAGTTAGGCTGCTGGGCTTTTCTTATTACACACTCACTGGTCTGTACCACCATTCCCACAGTTCTTTACCAGTATTGCTTATTGTTTCTCTTCCTGGGATTCATTGTCTGTATCTCACGTCTTTTGCCTTCATGTTTTGGCTTGCAAAGCCTGGGAATTTTTCTTGGAATAGAACTTTGCTGCTGCTAAAACATGCCTTTTACTCATTGCATTCTTTATAACTTCAGAACGCTTTATTGATAGGTAAGCTGTTTTTCTGTTCTTGTAAGAAGTAATTGGTTGGTTTCCGAATGAACAGTTTTATTGTTTATCTGTTTTAGGGAGTGAAATGCCAACAGAACCTGAAATGGCAATGCATGCTTCAAAACCACATAAAGTTTTTTCAGTATCCTATGTTCTTGTTTGGTGCTTTCTAATTTTTCAGACTTTTGCATGAACTGACTCAGGCTACCTAGAGTCTTCCATCTCTTCTAGAAATGCTCTTTCTTTTTCATATTAAAACAAAATAATTGGGGGGGGGAGGGCCAGAGGGCGGGGTTGAAGAAAGATAAAGGTAAGACTGAAAAATTGTCTGTCCTGATAGAGCAGGTTGCTGCAGTGCATGAGAGTATTAAACCATTGAGGACTTTAAAAGAGAACTTGCTGTTAAAATGTGCATTTGGATGTTAATTGTATAAGGTAATTGAAACTTATTTACAGTCAGTTCAGTAGCATTGTGCTTCTCTGCTCAAATTACAGGTGAGTGTTCTTACAGACCAGGTAGAAGCTCAAGGAGAGAAAATCCGGGACTTAGAAATCTGTCTTGAGGGGCATCAGTTGAAACTGAATGCTACAGAAGAAATGCTTCAACAGGTAAAAATCTGGATTGGAAAGCTTCTTGCATAATCTTCTCCAACAGAGGGGTGAACATATATGGTCAGCTTGTCTGCATCTGCATGTGTGAGTGCCTTTGGCGACAAGATAAAATAGGAAGAAAATGCCTTTTTTATTGTTCTCTTGCTGCTTTGCACTTTTTTTTTTTTTTCAATAAATGTTTCTTTGTTTTCCTGTTGCAGAAACGTTTTACTGGCTGGTTGCGTAATACTGTACGTGGCAACATGTAAAATGAAACTATTGTGTCTTATAGTGCTGTGCTGATGAACTAAATTTGGATATGGTTGAGTAACTGGTTAGACAGGTTAATTTTATCTAATACATGTAGGAGTTATAGAATTAAGAACTTTTATTTAAATATCTTCTGTTTTCATAGCTGAACAGGTAGTAAGTTGAAATGAATTACTATATCAAGCTTGATTCTGTAACCATTTTTTTGCTTAATTTAGGATCTTTCCCCTTATTTTTGAAAGAAAATTGGTATATAAGGACATTTTTCTCTATTTCAATCGACAGTTTCAGGCTATGTGATTTAATTTTTGCTCTTTCATGTTATATGTTGACATAACCCATCTGTTGGGCAGAACAAACGATAAATTAAATACCTTACATTTCTTGTGTTACTGTGGAGCTGGCAGGTCTGTTGATGCAAAGGAACTTTCCCAGTGCAATTTTCTGTTATTACAGATGCAGATCATCCACTGGTAATATAGTACATAGATATCAAAATAGATTTGAAACTGTAAATAACCCTCAAAATCTACACCAGAAATTTGCAGGATAGATATTGTTCTTGATGAACTTACTTCTCCCCACCGAAAACACTGTGTGATAAATTTACTGTTTTAGTCTGTGAAATATACTAGTCTTTCTATGAACTATTCATAGCTTTAAATTACAGTTGTGTTAATCTATATAAACTTATAAATTACAGTTGTGTTCATCTATATAAACTTATTTTACTATGATAAGGATACACGTACGTATGTATGTAAACAGTAGCAATTTCTATAAGAAACTTGTATCCTAAACCTTTTAAAGTTATAATTCTGCAAGCTTCTCTTAAAAAAACTTGGTCTCACACAACTGTTGCAGTCCAAAGTGCTTCCAGCTGGGTAAGGTTTTATTCTCTTATTAACTGAG
The DNA here is from genome assembly GCF_000737465.1 of Haliaeetus leucocephalus. Classification (NCBI taxonomy): domain Eukaryota; kingdom Metazoa; phylum Chordata; class Aves; order Accipitriformes; family Accipitridae; genus Haliaeetus; species Haliaeetus leucocephalus. Next base: position 8,075,721 of record NW_010972609.1, read on the forward strand.
GGGACATTTTTAAAAATGCAAGTAGCGAGTACGTTTAGTTTTTTAGTGAGATCTGAAGTGAAATTCAAAGAACAGTAACTATTATGAAAATCCGTTTTCAAACTTCAGGAAGGCATTCACAATAGAGTGTAGAAGTTTCCTGTTTCAATCTAAAACTAGATAGTTGTTCTGTGACTTCTGCTAAAACTGTTTATTGTTTCTCTGACTTAAAATTTTCTGCTCTGATAGTGTTCTGAGGAAACTGTGAATTTAAAGCCTAATTTAACAGAACACTGTGGCACCTGAAAATAGAATATAATAATGCATGTACATTGCTATTTCAGTGAAAACATTTGAATCTACCCGTCTGGCATCAGGCACATGCACAAATTGCTTACAAAGCTGATCCTACAGTGATAAGCTACAAAAGTCTGTACTAAAGCTAAAGAAGTCAGAGAATCTCCAAATATGTTTAACATAAACCTTAAATCTAAATTTTTAGATGACTTTGAGTGGCTGTAATTGTTGCCAAATGGAAGTAATTTCAAATTTATTTTCTTTCTTGTACACATATTAAATAGTTAGCCATAAGCTCAATTTTTTTTATTGTTTTGTATCATAGTTTTGAGATCTTGTATTTGAACATAATTTACAGAAATACTGATGGGCTTGCTTGTTGATTGCTAAATTTCTAAGTGGCTGATGTCTCATGCTTACAGCATATATGATAGCTCAAGTTAGAGTGTTTTGTTTTTCAAGAGAGAGAATTATCTAGGCCACAACTTGGTAAAGATTTGTTTCATTTTAATCCTATGAGTTTGTCCATTTGAACTTTGCACAGAGACAGACACATACACAAACACATACGCTTAGTATTTTAATTTTAGTGTGAGTGACGTACTTTCAATAGACGAACCAAAATTTAAAAATAAATTCAGTGTGGAACTGAGATATTTAAAATTTATTTTCTCACTGGAATGAGAAAAAATGATGTTAACGTTTTAGTTTTGGAACAGTGAGGAGAGCCAATTCGGTGAAATACTAGAGGATGATGAGGGAATGGTAGTTGTGGTGTCTTTCTCACATGGATTACATCCCTCAGTAGATAGTGGGATATGGGAAACCCAAGTTAGATCTCTCAAAACCTCAACAGTCAGAGAAATTATACATTTATTATGGCTCAGAGAAGGGCCCTATTTGTCTATAATTTATTTTGAAGGCTCTCTTCTGAGTTCATCTTGTTGAAAAGATTACCCTCTACAGGGAACAAGTTGAGATTTGGAGAGAAGAGAATGACCTTATAATGTGGTGATTAGGATGTTCACGTAAGGTATGTCGCCAATAGGCCTTCTTGCAGTTAATTTGTTGAAAGGAGAGTGAGTGTTTGGCCTCAGGGGCTTCAATAGACTGATGGATCAATCGGATTTTGGGGAGAGTTGGGTTCAGATCTTCTCAGCCAACAGTTGCCAGTGTCCTGTACAAGTGCTCATGATGCTTAGCAAAGAGATGAAAGGTACTAGTGTTGTCATTGAGTTTTTCCAGTCAAAACTATGTAGTGGGTCTTTGAAGACAGTATTTATTTATTTTTACAGTAAACTAACTTATTTCTAATAAGAAAGAATCATCTAGCTCTATGTACCTATATAAATATTCTTGGTTTTCAGAAAGACTTCTATTATCTTCCTGATATGTAAATCCGATTTTATTTCATGGTTCTGCTTGCTTATTTAGAATATGTTGAACTCCATGGATTTTTACCTTTGTGAACTTAAGTCGACTGCTTCTTCAAAACGGAAAATGGAATGATAAAGATAATTGCCCTAGCTTGAAAAATCTTTAATGTGTATTAGTAGAACTGAGCTAACTGCAGTACAGATAAGTATATTATTTACTTACCTGGGAAACCATATACCCAGGATAAGCCCTGTCTTTTCAATTTTGGGAACTATAAGAAAAGTGACAATTAATTCTGTGCCCAAAATGCTACAATAAAAACAAAAATCATACACTTTAAGATAATTTAATGATGATATCTGGTCGTTCCACAACAGAAAGGGTATATAATGCTACCCTGCAAAATAGTTTTTGCTGAATCTATGCTAGCAGAGACTTGTCCACTTTGTCAGGGCGGGGTTACTGCCTAAAATCCTTCTGGCTTATGATTTATGTACAGTTGTTTTGAACCCTGCTACAAAGTGATCATGGAAACACTTCTGAAACAGCACTAAAATAAACTTTATATGAATTACATAAAATGGCTGTTCAGCATTTGGGGTGGACATCTTGAATGTAGAATAGTAGGAACAGATAGTGCTGCTGCTTTGTGGAAAATTGTGATTATTCATCACTCTAAGAGGATGGTGCAATATCCCTTAGTTGAAATGTGAACTTTCAAGAAATGAGTTGAGCCAATCTAAAGGTTACTGCTACAAAAAAGAGAAAGCCTCATTCTCCTTTCATCCTTCTCCCTGTTCCTGACCATGTGCTTCTGCAACTTATTTTATACTGGCTCTCATGCTATCAGACTTTTCTCTCGACGACTGAGAGAAAACTAACTTGGGCTTTAAAAAGTAGGGGATGTTTTTCTGCTGGGTTAGTGAGTTGAAACAGCTCACAGGAAAGGTCAAGGTGTGGCATAAGGGCAATGGTGAGATGTGCATTTGACCTAGCTGTTTATGAAACTACAGCCAAAGAAAATACAGCTCTGTAGCGTTTGAGAAACAAGAGAATCCTGTGTAACGGATGCAGAGATTGCCCTGGTGTGCACAGTTACAGATAAAGCATGTATGTTTTCATGAGATGTGATGCTTACAGTGTCAAACTCAACATTTTGCTTTTGTGAGGATACCTGTTCCACTACAGACTCTAATCAAGATAAAGCATTTTTCACCTTGAAGGTGTTTGCATTTTCTTTCCTTAAAACAAAGTAGGTCTTTCAAAAGCTCATGTAAGTCAATGGCAAAACTTTAAATCAGTCCTTCAGTATGATTCCAGTTTGGGTGAAAAAACACATTTCCCTGGTCATCCTTCATAGTAAATGTTAAGAGAACATTTTCTGGAGCATGACTGGGAGCAAGACACCAGTTTGGTCTCACTGCATCGCCTGCCAGTCTTGCCGTTGAATGTGTAAAAGATATAGAAATGCCAGCCTGTGTGAATAGTTACCTGCCTTGCCCCTTAGCACATTGTAATGAATATGTCTTGAAATAAAAAAACCCCGAACCTCCTACAATTATTCTATGAAAACAATTTATGCTGTGACAGTACCTTTCCAGTATGTCAGCTGCTTTAAAATGTAAAATTATGGTCAATTTTAGAGAACAATGATGTGTATGTGTCTTGATCTAAGTTAGTTTGTGGCATTTTTAAGTACTTTCTTCCAGTCAATTTTAAGAAAGAAATTTTTTTTTTTAGAGAAGAGGGGGTCCTGAACATCTGCTAATTTAGCCTTGGGGAACCTCCTATCAACTTGCTATCAACTTTTCTTTCATTTTCACTGTGTACAAATGTAGAGTAGAACTGGAAAGCAAATGTAATTTTTGCTCTATAAAGTAGCCTAAATTGTCCTATAAAAGAAGATACCAGCCATGCATAATGTAAACACATTGGTGCTATGGAATCTATGCTGTCAATCTTGACAACTGTCTTAAGTCAGTTTGAAAAGTGAATTTTCTGCACATACAGATTTCACGTCCACAGTTCTTTTAAGTGCATTTGTTATGGTAATTATCACGAGTAAGAATAGTTAGTTACCTCTTTGCTATTCCAGTGCTGCATTTGATTTATTTAACAGATACTAGTTCCCATTGAAGCTCTCTGGCATAAAGTGTTACAGCGTACAGTTTGCTTTGCCAATCAAAATGCTGGTCTGTGTGGCAGTATCTTTCCTGTACCTGACTTGTACCAAATCCTAGATGTGGTTTGACTGTGTGTTTCCACCTTCCAAATTATTTCTGACACGTAATTGCAAGAAGCAGTCCAGGGGACTCTTGTCAGATGGTTGCATTGTGTAAACATGATTGTGCCTTCTGTCAAGTAAATTTTCTTGCAAAGTACAAAGGACTTGGCTTTAGGATTCTTTCTGTCTTAAAAATACACATAGAAACAGAAATGCTTGAATGTAAACAGGAGTGAATTTCTGTTTCTCATGTCAGTTTATGGCCAACTTCTGCCTGGGTGTAAGGAGCAGAGGAAAGTGTGCCGGACAATGCCCTTTGTGAGGCACAATGGAGAATCTTTTAAAAACTAGTGGATTAAAAGAATGCAGGGAGGAGCTGTATGAGAGTAGGAACTTGAATCCAACGTAGTTCAGTGTGTACCTGTTCTGGGTTTGTAGTTGTCTTGTACTCAGGGGAACCAGAATCCTATCTTGGTTGCAGGGTATAAATCTGGTGTGTATCTGTTTGCTTCTCAGGAACTTTGCTGGCCGGCAAGAGTCATTCCTTCAACTTTCAATTGCCTGAGTTATCTGATCTTAGATGAGTTTCAGCACTTGTTTATAGCATGCAGTAACTTCTTGCCAGCAGCTAGCTTAGTGTCTCAGATTTTGAAGTGTGCTGTGCTGCTCTGATTGTGAGGCATAAGGTTTTCAGAGTGTGCTCTCAAATTGTGCAGCTTTTCTATACAGGTGAGCATTACACTGCTTTGTTATTTTACAGTTAATGTAGGCATGAATCTGGCCATCAGGCACATGCAAAGGGCTGTTCAAATTGGCAGTGCAATGGGAAGTTCTGTCCTTTCCGTTGCTTAACTATATAATGGGCAGATGAATTGGAGGGCTGTAATTCGCTCTCTGCTACTGACTTGCACCATTTCATGGTGATTACACATGTACATTACTCTCAGCTGTGCTTTCAGTTAAGCAAATATCTTATTTCTACCACAGCTGACACACAGCACTTGAAAAGTGCAGTCGTCATTAGTGGTGGTTCTTGCTGAATTTTGCTTACCAGGTAGGTAGCTTGGTCTGTCTCTCTGTCTCTCTCAACTATTTTAATAAGGGTGAAAAGTATGAAATTTTTTTAGTGTTGTGTTTTGTACACTGCACAAGTGCAAAACGGGATCTTTGGGGTTGCCCCCCCCCCCCCCCCCCCCATCCGTCA
>NW_010972609.1:8080811-8131359 GCF_000737465.1 Haliaeetus leucocephalus
GTGTGTGCCCCCCCCCCCCCCCCCACTTGACTAAAATCTTACTTAAGGTTTCTCAATCAGTGTATGGCATGATTGTTTCTTCTGTTTTGTGGAGTGCTAAATATCTTGGAATTTTCTGTGCTTGCAGCTGGCAGCCTATAAAAGTGTAGTGTCCTCTTTCTGAGCTATTTTCTGTCATGTTAAATTTTATAAGCTGCTTTATAAGAATTATGTATTTCCAAGACAACAAAATGTGCAAGTGAGATATACAGCATGTGCTTCAGTTTCTTTGGGAATATTGAAAAACATGATTAAATATTTAAAAAGTATATGGTGTGAATTTTAAAAATACAGTTGTGTTTGGAAATAGTTTGCTGTTCGTTGATCTGTCTGGTACATGCATATTGTAGCTTCTGCATGACTTGTCTTTGTAATTATTCTACTCTAAAATAGCTTTTTTCTTTAATTTTTAAAGTTAAAAGTTGAGTTTCAAAAAAGAACTGTAAGAAATTAAATTATAGTACATTTTAAAATTAAAAACAAGTATCTTGTTTATAAATAAGATTCCCTAGGATATATTCTATTTCTGGTTTATATTTCAGCTCTTTAAGATCCTCTTAAAGCTGATACAGCCCAAATCACCATTTTGCCTGTCTTATATTATCTTTTTTGCTTTAAAACCAATAACATAAATTTGTATTTTCTTTTCTTACAATTGCATATTTATTCTGGCTGAATTGAAGTTGCATCATACCACTGAAATACACTATAATTTCTCTGTAACAAAATGGGTCACATTGTTAATGAGTTGTTCACTGTGAGCATCTGCTTGAAGATGAAAATAATTGCTTCCAGATGTTACCATTTCAAGAGGGGACATTTACTTTAAAGGGCACTTTCTTTCAAAGCAAAAGTTAGGCTCTCTCAATGCAAGAGAGATTGTCAGCTGTTTTAAATCAGTGTAGCTCCATTGAAAATAAACTAGGGATAGTTAGCTATTTTGTCTATTTTAAGGCAAGAGTTTTATGCCAGTTTACACTAGCTGAGGATCTCATTCTCCAGCTTCAGAGCAAATGGTAGAATTTTGTTAGAGTTGATTAAAAAAAACCAATCAGCTGCCTTCATGCTCACTTATACCAGGTAGTGCCTTAGTGTTCGCATGGAGCTACTGAATTCAGAATGAAAAGAGTGAGGTATTACTCTCCATTGCATAACTAAGTGTAATTTGGGAGCCTATAGAAAAAAACAAGGAGTAATGCCAGATGGTGCACTCAAAGGATAGATCTTTTGTTGAAAATCCCTAGAGGGATGCCATGTCTCCTTGCCTTATTGAGAAATCTTCCTGTCGTATCATGGAATAGCATATCAGTGTCAAAAAAAAAAAAAAAAAAAAAAAAATTATAAACATTGTTTCAGTTCAACAGTGAATAGAGTCTGTCCATGGGGTTTAAGTCACCTCATCCTGCTAACCTTTTTAATGTTCAGTGGCCTTATTTCATATCAAAGTTCTCATTTATAGCTGTGTCTTAATCTGCAGATGTCTGCTATGTTAACACCCTGTACAGAGCCTGTTCCAGTCTGGACTGGAACGTCCCTCTGGAACTTCTGGAAATTAGTGTTTTTCTGGAAGATAGAGGAGATTTTTGTAATTATAGTTTGTAATAATCTATATATAATTTGTATAATTTGTAATCACCTTTGTAGAAAGCAGCCACTGCCTGGATTTCATTAGGTGACTGCCTCTTAGAGTGTCTCAATAAAAAAAGTCAGTGCACTATCTTTTCCAGATTAGTGCTTGATTTATTTCATTCAGAGAAAAAAAACAAACCATGAGGCTACATTTCTGTTTATTTTCCCATCCATACACAAATATCATTGTCAATGTCAGCAGGAATGGGCATGGCACTGGGAATAGTGGGTGGCTTAGATAATTGGTGTTGCAATGCAGATGCAAGTTCAGTACTATTTTTAATTTGGGCAGTATTCCCCACCAGACTAAAACAATTTACATGTAGAGCAGATTTGGGTTCCAAATAAACTTTAACTGTATAATTTTTAAAATAACCTTTGTGGCTTCCTTGGCTCCAAGCCGTGGTCTGCAACTTACTGTACAGTTTGTGGAAGAGGAAGAGATTGAGAAAAGGGTGATGGACAGGGCAGTTTCTGATCACTCGGTAACATCAGCGTAGATCCAGAATAACTATGGCAATTTCAGTTAAGGCACTTCCACATAATTCAAAGCAGAATCTGCTGTGATTCCTCGGTGTGTTTCATATGATCAAAACACTAATATGAGTTATGAATTACCATAAATTTTTTTAACCATTTAGAAACCGATGTTCTTTTTGCAAAAACTCATTAGGCACTTGGAAAGTTACACATTTATTTTTCAGCAAGGCTAAACTCCTGAATGGATTTTTTTTCTCTTTGAAAGTGGAAGCCAACAGAGGCATTTTATATATATAATACAGTCTGTTAAATTTTGGAAGATTTTTTGCTTTGGCTTTCTTGAAAACTGAAAAATGCAATGAAGGTGTGAATACTGAATGTTTTCTAAACACAGTGATATCACTCTGTCCAAAGTACACCTTTCTCTGCAATTTGAAAAACAAACTCAGGGCACACAAGCACTGCTACTCACTTTAGATACTGCCTTTTAGATTCCAGTTGGGGCATACCGCTTCTCATTCCCTGAGGTTCCCTCCACAGTGCGTAGCTGTCACAAGTTAACAAGCGCTACATAGTCTAGTAAACTTCCGAGTACTATTAGCATGACTGCAGAAATGTGGCTTGTCTTTGGTACTCTATTTTGGTTAGGGTGCCCATTCTGTAATACATCCTTTATTGAACAACACATGATAAGTTCTAAAATGTTTCATGGTAACGCTAAAACATAGCTTTGTCTGATAAGTATTTTAGGAAGTAGCCAACTGTTTTGTAATGTTTTTGTAATGGCATTATATAGGTTTGTGTTTATTCAGACTTAGTACTGTTTTCTGATTTTATGACTTGCCTGGGGATTAACTCTGCCACACATTTTCTTGAAATACAGAGGGGGACACAGTGGTTTAGTGATTAACACGGGAGAACATTTAGGTGAAAATAGCTGCAGAACTTGAGAAACACACAGAACAGTTCAAAGTTTACATGCCATAAAGAGAGGTAGAAAAATTTGCTTTCATATGAATTTGCCAATCATGCCATTTTCTTTTTTTTTTTTTTAGTTACTTTTTCTGCCTGAAGTAAATGTTTACATCAGATCTATCTTGCTGCATTTTTTGCATTGTAAAGCAGTAGCAAGTGTGACTTTTGAAGATGAGAATCATTTTGCTTTCATATTGAAAGTGTTAAACACCAGGGTAGAGACTTTAGTATGGGTCTGCCAATAAATCACGTAGCATTCTGTCAGTGTTCAAATAAATAACTGGAGAAAATGTTCTGCTTTGCTTTCAGGAGTTGCTGAGTCGAACATCACTAGAGACTCAGAAATTAGATCTAATGGCTGAAGTTTCAGATCTGAAGATTAAGCTGGTTGGTATGGAAAAGGAACAGAGTGAATATGAAGAGAAACAGAACAAAGCTGAGGTGAGTTTCTTTCATTAGCTGGTTTTCTTTTTTTAATATCACATGTCTGTGGTATGCTGCCATACACCTGAGCTTTTGCGCTGAAATCAGCAGGCAACAGGATTTTTCCATGCTTACAGCACAGTCCCTATCACTGATCCTGTGAATTCAGTGAGGAATATGATTATGCATTTTTGGGATGTGGTTTCTTTTCCCCTCTTTCATTATACTTCAGAGGTTGCTGTTTGGCTTTAATCAAGGCACAAAGTGCCTTCCAGAAGCATATATTACACTTGGTGTTCACTTAACCCTTTGCTTTCCACAGGAGCAGGACTGGCACGGCCATGCAAGGCCTACCAGAGTGCTTCTATTTCCCCCTCTATGAGTCACAGAAGACTGTCACCTCCATAGTATCAGGGGTGCTGCAAACACTTAGATGATCCCCATTGCTGATTTTAATGCATCCATGGCACTTGGGAGGGTAAGACGAGGGGCAGGACATTTTCCTCAAATGAGCCTTTCCCCTTGAGGTTACATAATAAATAGTGCAAAAAAAAAAAAATGGCATGCACTGGAGGCAATTCTAATCCTTACTCCCCTTCAGATGTGGAGAGTTCTGGACATCAAAAGCTTTGCTTTCTACCATATTGGTTAAGAAAAAGAGTATGAAACAGGGAATCGTATGAACAACATTCATTTCATGGTAGTGAGCAGCAGGTGGGGGCTGGGAAGGAAAGCGATTACAGAAGAAGGTGATTCATATGAATTGCCATGTGTTGCCCTACTCAGTGGTCCTGTAAGGGGACCAACTAGCAGGAGAGGATTTCCTAGCAAGGGAGGACTACTAGGTCCAAGATTTATACATTACTGACTGAAAAAAAGACTTTATGTTCCACATTGACTTAGGAGAATTTGAAATCCAGGCAGTGTTAGAAAACTGTTTGCTCTCCATAACATTGCTAGTGGAATATTTGATAACTATGCATAAGTAATTTACCTGCAGTGACATAATAGGTTTGGGATGTGTTTGGTTTTTGACTTATTTATCCTCTGAAGTTTTCTTTAGAGATTAAAAGATAGCTTAAAGAGAGCAATTTCTGGCAGAGGTTGCAAGCCAGAGAGGCACCAGCTGCTGTTTTTACCATCTGTGGCCTTCTCATGCTCTTTCACCCATAATAGTCAGTGTCTTGTGTACAGAAGGCCTAGGCAGTCTCATACTACCCAAAAATCTAAACAGGTCTGTGCAGCACCTAATTGCTTCAGACGGCAGCCTGCTCCCAGCAGCCGCCTTCCTGAGGGGCCTTCAGCGCTTCCCATTACGTGTCAAATACCAGGATGAGGCTGCCTAAATTACTGCAGGACGTGCACAGTCAGTCTGACTGCTGGAAAGCAGCAAAGCTTTCGAGTGCATTTGCATTGACGGGACTTTTAAGTACCCAGTAGGTCTGGGCCTGTGACCTGTGAAATTCTTCTGCCACTGCAACGAGGTGTGTGGCCCCCTTGGGTGGAAAAGTTGATCTTTATTGGCCTGGAAGCCTTTGTTGCATTGCAAAGTGATAGGAAACGTTCCTGCTGAGATGGAAAAGGATTCTAATCTGATGGAAAAGTTGAGAATCATTGTGTTAAGTGCGCTCTGAATTATTAACTACCCCAAGATGTGATTAGATTTCTGGCCAGTTGAAAGCCGCAAACCTGTGTATACAAAGCAAGGAAAATGGGTCTTGTAAGTAAAGCTGTGGGGAAGTAAACAGCATTTTTGGTTTGCTCATTGAGCCATTCTTTAAATTATTTCAGATTGTCCTGAATAAGCAATTTGTCAAGATAAACAGGGGTTGCTTTCAATCAAATTGGATGCTTACTTGAATTCTAATGCTTTAACCCTATTTCAGCTCCTTTTACTAATTTTTTAATACAAACACAATTTAAAACATCAGAATGAAATTTATTAATATATTTTCTTTATACTATTAGACTACAATTGCTGCTTAAATTTGGTAATAGTTTGGGTGTCTTCCTGAACTCCTTGCCTCCACTGCCCGACTACATCTTTCTAGTGAATAAACCGCTCTCACGTACGCAAACAGTCTACCTTTAGTTTGCTCTTGTTTATGCATACATAGCTGTGTTGTGGTAACCTAATTGCTTCAGAGTGAGGCAGTTCTTCAAACTGGCAGTGACTGAATGAAATTAATCTTGCTGTAATTGTATCTCTGAATGTCGTGGCTACTACACGTGCTCTTACAGTGTATAATGCCTCAAATGAAACTGCAATTAGTATTTTTACGTAAGTGGAACAAAGCTACAGGTTACAGAGCTAGGGTCTTTCTTAGAGACTGCAGCTGGCCAATTTCTGCTTTCAAGACTGAGTTTAGCATTGACAAAGATGAGCAGAACAGTGATTTGATAGATCTGCTACTATCAGAAGTAATAGTCCTCAGTTTTCACCCTAGTGCATGTGTTATATAGGCATCCAGTCGTTAAACAATTTTAAACAGCTTGTTAATTACACTTCGTGGCTGACCCTGCCATTTCTAAATATAATAATGGAGTTTTAAAAGTTTAAAATTAAATGTGACATTGCAGAATAATTCAGCTAAAACGTGTTTGCTCTGTACTCTAATTTTGTGTCGGCTTATTTCACAGCAGCTGTTTCCAGTCACATAGAATTTATCTATAAAATTATTTCTCTGGTTGGGTTGGGGGAAAACAAAGCAAATTAATATAACCTTCTAAATATGAGCAAATTTTAATGTGTCAGATTCATTTCACTTTATCTTGTGCAGCTGTGCCTTAGTTTTGGTTTTAGTTAGCAGCAAAGAGTTGTCAAGCATCTCTAACCTCCTCTCAAAGGTATTAATTTCACACTGAATGCCACTTGTCTCTGGCTCTTCAAAAGCACATGCTAAATTTAAAGTGCCATTTATTTATATATATAACACAGGGGACAGGAGAATAGCTGCTTGTAAATGAACTGTCTCACTCTTGGCTTTGTCATTTTAATTCATTTTTTGTGGAATAAGGTTCGACTTTTGCTGCAGTGATGCTGTGAAGGTTTCTGAAATCCCACACAAGGGAGTTCATGTAGCTTTTCTCTTACCTGAGAAGCCTTATAAATTTTGGAAATGTGTTTTCTTAATGTAGCAAGGTATGAGTGAGCAGCATTATTAAGTGATTAATGGCAGCCCTGATGCCTGTTGTACCTGAACATAGACAAAAGAGACCTTCTGTCACTATCACGAGACTGCAGAAGTAATTGTCCATTTCAACTTGCTTAGCAGCCCTACTTCTGTCCTATTTTTTTTCTTTTTTAGCATGGGATAATTTTGTGGGTTTTGCTTTTTCGTACTGAGGATCTGAAGTTTGCTATAAGCTGTTGGGAAGTGTTTTGTGGCTCTTGTGTGGATACTTCTGAATTAAATATCTAGTGCATAGTTACTTGCAATTTCAAAGAAAATTGACTCAGTGAGCCACTGACTCCCACTGGGGAATTTGTTGTGTTGTCTCACCTGAATCAAATTCAAGATATAGTATGTTAGTGTTAATAAATCTTCATGCTGTGAAAGAATCTCAAAAAATGAGAAGCCTTTTCTACCTTGAAACTAGAAGCAACTGTAAAGGCATATATTGCAGCTGGAGTTCATCTGTTTCTCTTCCATAGACTTCTTATCCTTCACTGGGATAAGGATTTCTGCCACTTCTGTACTGCCAAGTTTGCCCTGACAGAAGTCTGTGTGGATGCAGAGCGTTTCCCATTCCCATTTTTAATGTGAGCAAAAGAGAAAAGAATTACAAGGCGGCAGCAGAAGTGTTTCTGAACTCTCCCATGTTGCCACAACTGGAGCAGCTATGTTTGTGCTTAAAAGTCTGTGCATCTTGTTTGAGCAGTGGTTCTTCAGAACCTCATATGGGTTAACAGTGTTCTCCATCAAAGATGAGCACAGACTAAAGGCTTGGCGCTTAAAAGCAAGGGAGATGGATGTGTGTCCTGACAATTCCAGTCTCCAGTTGGTACTGCTCAGTGAAGTATCTGATGGTGGAGATGATGGTAAAAAAGAAACAAAATCAAAGCATGGAAGATGGAGGGATTGTGGATAGTATTGCACACACAGCTAGTACTACGGGTGTTCAGCTTTGCAGTGCTCTGATAAGAGGATGAGTAAGCTAGAGGGATGTTCTCCTCACCAGCGTCCTACCGTGTTGCTGCAAAGTGGCTAATGTGGCCACTGAACATAGGGAGGATATGGTTTCACCGAGGGGAGCTTTGCTGTAACCTGTGCAGCCCTGGCAAAACACGTCAGCCTATAAAAGATAGAGTTGGTATGCTAGGGCCCAATATTCTTTCTAAATTTTGTGATTGTTTATGGACCTAATCCTCATTTACATGCATTAAAGGTTTGTTGCATAAAAGAGGATGAGCATCAGACATTGTGATCCTGATTGAGAATAGTATGTATAAAGTGAACTATATCAACTGCTTTTCTGAATGTCATCTTAAGTACAGAGCCCTAGAAAAATCCTTAATTGATGTGAAACTCTTTTAAGTAACTGATACATACACTTTTGAAAGGAAATCATTGTGAATGTTTAAAGTTGACTGTGGGTGCTGATGCAGGTTGAGTTAAATACTTACCTGGGCATAAGTGTCCTGTCCTTGCAGTAGCTGTTCCCTAGCTTTGAGATTATTGGTTCATCAGAGAGTTGAGATTACAGGAGGACTGTTGTGCACTGTAATGAAGAAAATGAAAAAAATTATGCCATGTCATCTGTTGTTCTGTCCACTGAAATCTTTTTCAGTCATTTGGGAGATGGATTAATCTCATCAATTTTATTCTACTTGAGAAGATTGAGAAATCACAAAACTATATGTTGTTAATGTACATGAAAATTAAGGGAAAGTTACTCCAAACTGGTAATACCTGAGAAAATAGCCAGCGCTATTTACTACTAAGTTAGGGAATTTAAGTGAAGTGTTACATAGATTTTCATATTCGTCTTTGGGTTGCTTTCTGTAGCTGGATTTTTTTTGTCTGTATCACTGATACACACAAATCCAAGAAGCTGGCCAGCAAATTGGTGAACTTTAAAGTCATTGCTTTTTCTTCTGTGGTATCCTGTGATTTCTCCAACGTATGTTGCTTAACTCTTTCTCCATGTCAAGATACTGCCTAGCTAGCAAGCTGGGTAATGGAGTTATTTTTCTGACCCATGCTAGACCTAGAAACAGAATTACTTTACTAGTAAATTCTATGTATAAATTGTGAGAGTAGGTTATGGCCCCAACTGAGCACTTAGCAATTTCTTCCTAGTGGATGATTTGGCTGTGTAAATGAATGTAATCAAGTCCCATTTCAGCAAAAGTGTGCCTCTGAGCCAGCATATTAAAATATGTTCCAATTTTTCCTGATGTCTGACTTCATGTGACTGTATAAGTTTCCAAAAATGAGGGGCCAAATTCTGATCTTCACATTAGAACCAGAATCATGAATTAGCCTGGAATATAGATTCTGTTCTATTTAACTATAGCTTTGTGCAATATTCCAGATTTATACCCATTCACGTACACTTTATCAGAAAGAAAACACATCATCTGTCTTTTTTTAGTTTGCCTTTGATGTGCTTCATGCATTTCTTTGTGCTGCAACTGTAGAAATATCTTACTTGCATAATTTTCTTTCTCACCTGTCTTTTTTTTTTGTCTTCCTTTCTTCCCATGTTTTCAGTCAGTAGTGAACCTGATCAGTGAGCTACAGGAGCAGATGTGTAGACTGCAGCTGGAAATTAATAGTAGAATCCAAGAAAGAAAGTCTCAAGATAGGAAACCAGACTTGACACCTAACGGTCCTCAATCTAGTCCAAGATCAGTGGTAGAGACTCTCAGCCAGAAGAATTGTTCTCAGTGTGATGTACGAGAAGTACACCTTAGCAGATGCCTGTGTATTGCCTCTCCTCTTATCTTGCAGAAATTAAATTCCGCTAACCAGAGCTATGTTGTGCATTATTGGCGTTAATCTTTGTGGCTTTCATTAGTGAAGAGTGAGGTGGTCATAAAAACTACCAAAAAAACCCCCCACACAACTCCGATACCCCACCTCCGATTACTGGGACAAATTTGGTCACCATTGGTATCTGTCTACTAAAGCACAGATATCTGTAAGATCCAATCACCTCTTTCAGGTTTTTTATGATTTTCATTTTACTTGTAGGTCTGTAGTACTGGTGCGGTGTGGGGGGTTTTTTGATTTTTGGATTTGTTTGTTTTTTCTTAGTTGAGATTTGTCTGTTTGATATGCAGCATGCTAGCATGGTTTGGTAGTTTGATAATTTTCCTCATGATAATGTCACCCTAGCTGTGCATGATGGTGCACCCTCACCAGTCCTCTGAACACAGATTATTAATTCCTGAATATCTTAAAAGCTTAAAACAGGTATAAAATACAGTTTCAGGTAAGACTATCTGAAATGTATCCTTTCTTTTTCCAATGATGAAGTTAAAATGGATGGAAGGAGCCACAATAAAAATAATCTGCTTGTACCTTTAAAATAGCAAATCCAACACATTTTTGTTTATTCTGTGACATTAGCGGTTACCAGAAAAGCATTTTTGAATTTACATTACAGATCCTAGTTGTATTTGATCAAAACTATGTCACATGTCAAAACAAAAGCTACTTTGCATAAATGGCTGTTGTGGTTTAACCCCAGCTGGTAACTAAGCTCCATGCAGCCACTCACTCACTTCCCCCCCCCACTCAGTGGGATAGGGGAGAAAATTGGGGAAAAAAAAGTAAAACTCATGGGTTGAGATAAGAACAGTTTAATAGAACAGAAAAGAAGAAACTAATAATGATAGTAGTAACAGTACTAAAATGACAATAATAATAATAAAAGGATTGGAATATACAAAACACGTGATGCACAATGCAATTGCTCACCCTCCCTGCCCAACTCCCCCCAGTTTATATACTGGGCATGACATCACATGGTATGGAATATCCCTTTGGCCAGTTTGGGTCAGCTGCCCTGGCTGTGTCCCCTCCCAACTCCTTTCGCCCCTCCAGCCTTCTTGCTGGCTGGGCATGAGAAGCTGAAAAATCCTTGACTTAGTATAAACACTACTTGGCAACAACTGAAAGCATCAGTGTGTTATCAACATTCTTCTCATACTGAACCCAAAACATAGCACTATACCAGCTACTAGAAAGAAAATTAACTCTATTCCAGCCAAAACCAGGACAATGGCTTAAGTTTACTGAAGGTAGAATGATATGGTATGCCTGAAAAAGTCCATTTTAATATTTGCTTTTAAATCAATTTGCTTTAGTTGCCACATCTCTTTGGTTAAAATCTGGATCCCCAGAACTCATTTTATAAGTAATCTGCTTGTATTGTGAGGGATTTTTTCAGTAGTTTTTCTCTTAGGTTTATTTTACAAAAATAACTCATTTGGGTATGATGCCTATTTTGAAAATAGTGCTGTTGTTTCTGAGCTTGCCTCTGTCCAGAACTGATTAGTGAACTATTAGACTACAGTACAAGCTGCATATTGGAGAAACAATCCGAGAGTCAAATCTGGGAGTCATTCAAAATAAACGTTAATTTAATCCAAGATATTAGTGTGACTGTTTAATGTATATACTATACAGGATTCCAAAATTGGGTTATGCTTCCAAATTTTTCCCTTCCTCAGTTCATTTTAAGACATTTGGCCTCATCAGAGCTCCATCAAGGATTTAATAATACTGTCCTTCAGAATGAACAATAAGATATGGCTCTATCAAGGAAAGAGAGAAGGGACATTTAAGAGACAACTTTGTCCAAGGAACGGACAGAGAATGTTAGGAACCCTGGTTGGCTGCAGCTCTAGGCTGCATCAACTCAGTTTGCAAAGTGGCAAACGTCAGTGCTGAAAGTAGCATATTTGTAGTCATATTTGATCGTATGTGTATGGTATTAAATGGCTGTAACTTGCTAGATACTATTTAGTCTGAGTGTTATTTTTCATGGTAAGTAGTTTAAACACCTCTTTGGGGAGAGGATTGTCACTTTAATGAAAGTTAGTAATCTTTTAGCACTGCATGTTTCTGCTTACTTTCTGGGGTGGCTGAAAAACAAAACAAAAAACCCAAACCAAAACAACAACCCACCCCACCCCAGAAAAAACCCAATACTTAATGTTATATGAGACTGCAGTTGGGGATTTTTTTGGCTCATTTTCGCTGAGACACATGACTTCACCAGGCTCAGCTATCTTCCTCAATATGACTAAGAAATTTATTCATAATTTCAAGTGGAGAGTTTGAGAAAGTAGTCCTTATCTCTCAGTTCAGAATAGTTTTTGTCGTCTTAGACTAGGTCACAGTTTTTAATGTGATGGTTCAGTGTTCATGACTGTGTGGTTCATGCATGATCTTTAATTCAGGACTATGAAAAATTAATATCTACCAGGGAAATCTTACTTTTAGCTGCTGTTCTTCTTTTGCAGGGTTTGCTACAGGAACTTAGACACCTCAAAATTAAAGTAGAAGAACTGGAAAATGAAAGAAATCAATACGAGTGGAAATTAAAAGCAACTAAAGTAAGCAGAATACTTGGCATTTAGTAATGACAGACATTTCAGCTGGAAAGGCGTATGCTCCACTTCTCATCAATATTTACTTTTCTTATAATTGTCTTGTGTCAGGGCCTACTATAAAGTCAAGTTTTCTTCAACCATCTTTGGAATAAATATTTTGGCTTAAATTTTTTTTGCCTTCTTTTGTGCCTTTTGCTCCCTCTATCTTCTACCTTTTTGTAATTCCTGTTTAAAAAAACAAGCAAACAAAAAAGGCATTTTGATTTACAAAAGACCTGTTCTGAGGAAGGGCTTCTTTGAAGGTTTTCTGTCTTTAATTGTGTAACGGTGACAAGCCTCTGTGGAATATGCTTTCCAGACTGAAGAGACATGCAAAACTGGTTGGGTGTTCACTTGCTATGGAATTTATTTTAATAGATATTAAGCCCGAAATACACCATTAGATCATCTGCTTTGACTTCGTGTATATTAAAGTACATAGCTGCCTTACACTTCTGTTGACCTTAAATCCTGGAAAGCTGTTGGATCGTAATCTGGAGAAACTCGACATTTTAAACACTTAATAATTTTCCCCAGTAAATAATTTTTCTCGTTGAACATTTGCACTGTTAAACAGTTGCACTTTATCTCCACTTTTAATTTTTAGCACTTTTCCGCTAGATTAAAAAGCACGTTATTATTTTTCCCTGTTGACATACACTTTTGTGCTGTAATCACATCTCCTTTGATTTGTGTAGTACTATGATCCCTATTCGTATGAATTACTGGATCATTGAGTTGTAGTTGGATCTTGAAAAACATTTCACATTGTTAAACTGAGTTTTCTTTTTAATACTTGATAGTTTGATCCCAAAATGTCAGACATCTATTATTTGTATTAGCATTTCTTTTTTCAGAGAATTCTTGGATGAATATTGAAACATTGCTATCATGTCTTTTTTTCCTATGAAGATAATAGCTCTTGTATCCATGAAAATGTTTTCTCTGACATGGTGGATATGAACAGTCTTTGGGAAAATATTTTCTCAAGCAGTGTGTGGCCAGCTGCCAAGACAGATAAAGATTACAGAAAGTGTAGGAGTAGAATGAAAATAAGAAGAATTGTAAAACCCATTGAGTAAGAGAAGATGCAGGACTAGAAAGGATGAAGAGTACAGGGAAAGAGAGAGGAAGCAGAAGAAACTATAGAGATGACAGGAATGAGACATTAAAGGAAGAGGGCATTTAAAAGAGCTATGAGATCAAATAGACCAGGGGAGGCAAATCCAAATCTGGTATTAAGAGGCCTGCAGCTTTTGTCTTCCTGTTGCTCCAGCTTCTTAGATGAGAAATTGGAATATTTCCATGGCTGGATATAAAAAGCATATTAGTCACTGGGAAGTGTTAGAGCCCTTCAGAGATGCAACAAGACAGATTCTTCTATTCCGTATGGAATTGCAGGCAGAGTGGTGATCTTTTGCTGCCATCCAGCTGCTTGCTTCCTGATGAAAATAAGTTTGTGTATTAGAGTAAATTAGTCCATGTTTTTCCCTGTTTGGATAATATTGTTTGGTGTTTTGCATTTTGTCCTGCTTTATTTTAGTATTTTGAGAAACTGGTCACATTAGTGATTTTGTTTGTTTGTTTCCTTTTTTTTTTTTTTGGTAACTGCAAGGAGGTTTGGTATGGTTTTGCTGAGGGAAATGCAGAATGTTGATACATAGAGGCTTTAAGGCTGCTGAAGAAAATCTTAATGAAGCTACTGACTTAAAGTATGCTGTTGACAGTTTTTCTCATAAATAGGAAAAAGAGATGAGAGTCACTGTATTTCAAGCTGAACAATCACAGAATTCTTCTCCCTCTGTATTGTTGAGGTCTGTAATGTATGATATTCTATCCCAATCTAGTGGCAGCACAAGATTGCAGTAAGTGTAAATGAACCACTGGTATTTTGTTGCACATATGTCGTCGTTTTCCAAGCCATGCTTTGCTTCTAGCCTATTTGCTGTAGTATCCGATGTGAGGAAGGACAGGTTTGTTAACCTGCTGAGAAGAGGGCTCAGCATTAATAGATTCTCAGTTATATTAACAAATAGTAACTAGGATAAAAAATGCTTTGTTATCTTTTAGTGGTCTTCATGCAGAACTCAGGAGTTGCCCTGTAATAGTCATTATATGACCAGCATTGTAGCATTGAGAGCTTTCCAGAGTTTCTTTACCTACATGAATCCTTTGAAAATTTTACCTTTCTGTCTCTCTTCTCCAAGAGCTAATTGCATTGGAAAAAGTGAGCTTCTGTAAAAGGAATAGGATAGTAACACCATGAAATATGTACAGTTGTTATAGTGTTTATGAAATGTCCTGAACTGGGAACAGGACATCAATCATAGTCAGGTGTTATACTTAGAAGTCTTCTAGTTCATGGGAAAGAATCACAGAGAATCAGTGACAACGTTACTCTGAACTTGTTGTACTCTCTTTCAGGCTGAGATAGCCCAGCTTCAAGAGCAATTAGCTCTCAAGGATGCAGAAATAGAACGCTTACAATGTCAGCTATCTAGGACCTCATCACATAGTGAAGTGGCAGAAAGAGGTAAGAGGAGGGGAAATAAAATTAAAAATCCAAAACCCTACCTTAATTTCACTTTGGTAGCAGCTTGGCTCAGTATTTCAAAGAAATACAAGGACATACAAGAACGGACTTATAGAATTCATTTTGAGAGGAAAAATAGAGCAAATTTATTTTGTCTTCTGGTAGAGGCCCACAATCTAGAGGCAGCACAAATTGCAGTAAGTGTTCTAAAGGCACTGAAACTTTTTCTACTGGAATTTTATTTATAATTTGAAAGAGTCTTTGTAGTTCAGTAGGAATATATTTTTTGTGTATACCTTCAAAATTTCTTTGAAAAATCTTTACAGTTTCTATTTTTTAAGAAAAAAAAATTGTCACAGTAGTAGCTAAGCGCAATGTTTAAATGTCCAAACATTCTAAAACATAGTCATTGATTCACGTCTTTCCTTTCTTCAGGACTATATCTCATGTAGGCTCCCTCTCCCATGAAAGGTTGGGCCAGATGGTTTTTCAAGGTGCCTTCCAGTCTGGGCTGTTCTATGATTCTGTGATACCGCAGGTTTCTGTTTTAAATCTGCACCGTTGATACAGGTCAATGGCAAATAAACCAGTTTGTTTAGCCTTTGGTCTCAAGCAGTCATGTCACAGTTCTCTGAAATATTGACTCCCTGGAGCTTCTGTCAGTTGCTGGGCTGAGCAGTATGATATCAGTGACCTTTTTCTTCTATAATACTGACACTTAGCCATGCAGGAATATTGGTGTGTAGTTTACCACAGTGCATCAGCTTAGCTGCACTAACTTCTTTTGTGGGTGTTAACTAACGCTTCCAAAGAGTGCCCTTGTTGATATGTGACTCTTCAGGTGCTGTGCTACCTCTTTCTCAGGGCTTACCAAGAATCTCCTCACAGGGGTTAATGCAGATATGTCTGTTCTAGAAGACTCTGTATTTTGACTGTTGTTTATTCCAAAGAGGTGACTTAACATATACTTGGTGCTGATTTCACTCAGCTGCAGAGCTTGTGCATGTAGAGAACTGCATGTCTAACAGCAGTGTTTTGTAGAGGAACTCTTCTACTAATAGAATTTCATATTTTCTGTGAGATTCCCGAATGATTTATGATATTTCAAAGGAGAGATAGTGGTATGACAATAAACAAATAGCTCAGCAATTCTAGTAGCGTGTCTCTTCCTGTTCATGCCGAAGATGGGTGAAACTGTCCTTGATTCCAGTGGGAATAGAATCAAACCCTGTAGAGATTCTTTAGGCTACACTTAAGGAAACCACTTAAACTATATTTGAATGGAAACAGTATGCAGCAGTAATAATTCTTCTGCAAATAAATTGCTGATGTATCAGATTTTTAGGTTGTCTTCTCAAATAAAGTTGAAAAATAATGTCAATGTACTTGTAGTATGCTAGAATGCATATTCTAATTAAATTGCAAAATTTATCTAATATGTGCTTTTTCTACATAATTTATTTGACTCTCACCATTTACCATCGTAGAGGAAGTTTATAGGAGAAGGCTAAAAGAAAAACGTAAGCCTTGCAATTCACTTTTGGCTTTATCTCACTGTTTCTTTCACACAAATTATAACTCAGATGCATTCTGCAGCAATAATTCAATGTTTGTTTAGATTTGGCTGTCTAATTGTAATATACGAGAGATTGCTTTCATTGCTTGCAGCAAGCAGACAGCTACTTGCCCTGTTTAGTAAGATTTCACTTCAGAAAAAAAAAAATCACAGGTTCACAAATCAGATAGTTGGACTTCAAATGGACATTGTCAAGGTTAACAGAGCCAAAACTTAACCTTTACCTCTTTTTATTTGTACATATGTAAAATCCATTTAATATCTGGAAAGATGGCTTTAATTGGAAGCCTCCTTCTTTGGAGGGAAAGGATTTGGGCTTTTTTTTAATCAGTGCAGTAAATTAAAAAAAACCAAAACAGTCTGAATAAAAATGTTTCCAATGATGTTGTTATAAGTATTGTAAGTAAAGTTTGCTTTAATGTGCTTAAAAATACCTCGACACCAGTTCCTTTTGAAGTCTAATATTTGTAAAGAGAAATTAGTAGGACTGTGTTTTTTTTAATGGCTTTTTAAAAATCTTCCAATTGCTTGCCCACTGCCTGCTGGCTTCAGTTTTTGATTTGGCTGTGTCTGTGTATGTCTTGTTTTACTAAGTGTTCTCTTTTGCAAGAGAAATGTTTGCAAGGTTCATTTACATGTTTTAAAACTTAATCATTACAAGGTGTGTAATTTTCAGAATCACTACAAGAAAAACTAATTACAGTTTCTGTAAATAGTTTAGATATGACATTGTATGTTCAACATTTAGTTGTAAAACTTTTTTTTTTTTAAGATGCAGTATTGATTTTCTTTCTTCTCTCACTTCATGCCTGCCACATCTGTTTTTCATAGTCTTTTGTGAAACAAGTGGGTCTGTTTTAATGTCAAAGCATGAATTCCTTGAGTGGCAGTTACAACAGATAAACTGTTTCAGGTTCTGTCTCTATAGTCTACACTTCAGGTATACAGGTTAGTACTGGAGGACTTGCTAGGAATAGTGCGTAGAGAAGAAATGAATTGTTTGGTTCAGCAAAGTTAGGATGACACGATTAACAACCTCATAAATTTTCAGAGAGTGTGTTTTAATTCATTTGACTATAACATTCCTGAATAACCTCTATCTTGTGACACTAAATTGTGTGTGAGGCAATTCTGTATTAGCTCTTGATGTAGATTTTGACTTAGTTATTCATGCTGAAATGTTTTAAGAAAAAAAGAATTTTACAAATTTTCCTTGTATCAAACTAGTTTTTGTTATTTTTCATTTCCAAGTTTCATTAATGTCCTTGAACTACTTCTCATAAGCTGGTGAATATTTTTCTCAGTTTGAATATAATTAATTTTCAATCATACTTAAAATTATTTCTTTAAATATATAACAGCAAACACACTCTCATTTTTTGCAAAATAAAATTCAGTGTTTTTCTTTTTTTTATTACTTGACTTTTAGAGTATAAAACAGTATTATGTAGCCTCTTATAATCAAAACCAGCATGTTTGTCTTGTGCGTTGCTTTTAATAGTTCAGCTTTTGAAAAGCTCTAAGTTAAATGTAGTCTAAGAGTGCATTTGCCATGCCACTGACATGGTTTTGGTTACTCATAAGGACCTAAGGAGAGTATCACAAAACATATATTGTTTACACTAAACATAGCAAGTGTACTTTCCTTATAACATTTTGAAAACATTTTAGATCAAGAAGTTCAGCGGTTGAAGATAGGAATGGAATCATTATTGGCTGCAAATGAAGAAAAGGTGAGAAAATAATCCTCGTTCTACATAATAAGAATGAAATGATGGTTTTGAATGTCTGAAATGTTCTGAATAGGCTGCTTTGTATAAGCATGGTAGTGCCCTGTTTTTTGGATTATCCCATGAGATTGTGACAGAAGGTCGATTTTTAAATAGAAAGTGTGGCTGACCTTGCTAACCTGGCTGCAGAACTTGGGAGGCTCATTAGATTCCAGAGGGGAGTAGAAAGCCAAGGCTGTAATGAGCAGAATCTCCTGGCTTCTGCTATTAAAAAGGTCACTAAGATCTGGTCGTCTCTGGCAGCTCTTCATCTTCCAACCTAATCTGAAATGCATTGATATCCCCAGTTGAGACTGTGTTATTAAAAGAAAGTCAAAGTGGCCTTTGAATCAGACTCAAATTTTGGGAGAAAGGGACCAAATTTAGGGATTTTGGGGGGGGGGGGGTGTACTAAAGGAGAGGAGGAGTGAAATTAAACCCATTTAAATGGTAAGTATGTTTTTTGTCTCTTATCACCTGTATGCTGTTTGCCTGTCAAGTGGACAATTCAAGTGCGGGGTTTAGGGCTCAGTCTTGGAGGATGTTGAATCTCCACCTTCAGATGCCATTGACTTGCTACAGAAATTGTTCCTTATTTTGGGGTGTGGGGGATTAATTCTTGAGGAAATTGTAATTCTTGTTTTATGGTAATAAACCAGGCTGTAGGATTTTTCCCTTTATTGTGACACACTCATATATGATCAAATAGAAAATAATATACATCCCTAAAAACTTCCTTTAATAAGTGGGGAATCTGGACAGGGCAATGTTAATTCTGGAGAATATTAATGTGACTCATAACAACGTTTAGTTCTTCAAAAAACAAAAAGCCAAAATTTACATCTGGAAAATAAAAGACGTGGCACTCTCTCTTGCCAAAATTATTCCAAGTCTGTGTAAGATTTTTGTATTTGAAGGGAACACAAAGTATTGTTGCTTATGTCCTAATATCTAGATATACTCACAGGGAAAGGAGGGTTATTTCCCTGGAAACTGTAGTATTTAAACTAGTGGGCTGGTGGTTGACCCACAGCTTCTTAAATGTTTAATGTAAAACTCTTACCTTCAATAATATTGCAAAATAAAGTATTCTTACTGAGGGAAAATAGCTCTAAGTAGCTTTTGGGATAACTCTAAATATTCCTTGTGTCATTTAGGACAGAAAGTGTTCAACTAAGTTGCTAGTAAGTGGTATACATATTTCCTTTTTAAAAAAATGGTTATGTTAGTCTCAGTTCTTTGCTGTGAATAACCTATTGCTTCTATCCATAGTTGGGATAACTGGGTATCTGTTTTAGGCCTCTTTTGTATACTTGCAGAGGTGTGAAGGGACGATCAGCATCATCTACCATTCTGTAATGTGGTAAAGGTCTGGTTTCTGTGCAGTTACTCCTACAAATTGGTTGATATCTGCTGTGACTGTAACATAGCATACGTATACCGAAGCAGATTTTAACTGAAATATCTCTGACACTGACCTAGCCATGGCAGTGCAGCAGCTCAGTATCAGTTAATCACTTAAATACTTGTCAACTTCCCTGGAAGGTTTGGGGTATTTTCCGCAGTGCCCACTTCTCTGCTTCTGTGGCTTTCCTGACACCTGCTTGTGAAAACTAGTTCCTTGGGTTTGTATTCAGTGCTCTGTAGTCACAGCACTGGGCAAAATTATTGCACAGGAATGGTTTAGAACTGAGATCAAAGAAAAAGGACAAACTGCAAGAGTACAAATTGCAAGACTGCATACTTAGTGACCGATAGCAAGAATTTATTATCATCAGGGACACAATATCATACAGAGAAATGAGAGAAATGACAGATCCAATCAAATAACGATTACTACCCATCGCTATATTGCATCTGTGCAAAAGGCAAGTGCCCTCCCTGAATACGTGAATCAAGATGCTTTCCATATACGTTATAGGAAAGCATTGGGTATTGGACAAAAAGTGGAGTTGGGTAATGCATCAGACATTCATGAGACCTCACTTCTTTGGTTCTGTACAGGTTTCACTGGCCAAGTTCAAAAAGGTGGCTCAAAACCGGAGTAAGTGTAGATGTTGGAATGCAGAACATATCCTACAGGAGAGGATTAAAGAACATGACTAGATTGTTGAACTATACAAAACATAAACATGATTTACTTTATGATTACAGGTACAATGCTAGCAAAAAACCAAACACTGCCCACTTCAGGCAACTGAGGTTCAACTCCAGAATGTTCCCTTGACTCTTAGAAGTGAAAGCAGATTTCCAAGTTATGCTTCTGTAAATAACTCATGTACTAGTAATGTCAAATTCCTCTGGTTTCCTTATATCCATAGTTTCACACTGTCCAGCAAATATTTTGTACAATGGCAAATAAAAGCCAAGAAACATTCCTTACAAGGCATGTGAGAGACTTGATCCTGCTTTCTGGAAAAGTAGGCCAAAATCACAGAAACGAACATATAATACAGTGTTTCTGCAGGTTAAAAATGTAGGATTTAAAATATTATTTTATTTAATGCTTTTCACAGGACCGTCGAATAGAGGAGTTAACGCTATTGCTAAGCCAGTACAGGAGGGTGAAAGAGATAATGATTGCAGCTCACGGTAAAATGTCTTGTGAAAAATTTCCTGATAACAGGTCTCTTAAAAACTGCATGCATGACAACTGCTATTTGTTGTCCTTTTAAATATATGTGTACAGTAATATATATTTTATGATGCATGTATTTGTATAATGTTGGAGTGCTACGAGAGTAAGTATACATTCTTTCAGGTACAGAGGGAACCACAGTATGTCTTCACCAGGCTTGTGTGTTATGGCCTGCAGTTTGTGGAGATTTCCTTTTTGTTTCCTATGCTGTAGGCAGTACAAAAAAATAGGGTCAAATCTGTCTGGAGATTTAATTACAACATTACTATTCAGCAGGACTTCTGTAACTGAATCTTACGCTCTACTCCATAAGTCATAACCTAAAATTTGTTCTACATCAGTAAATAGTAAATCCCTCCTTGGAGCCTAATTTTGGTGCTGTATGGTTTTTTAGATGGTGTCATTAAGGATTCTGATTGATAAGGAAGGATGACTGATGAGATTACTGCTCTGGTTGTACATCCACGTGAACTGCTGCTCATCAGTTGGGTCTAATGCACTGCAGTTTACCTTATGTGCCAAGGCAATCTGAAGTCAGCAACTGCTCTCCTGAAAACACTTTGCTGTATACTGCAGTGGGGCAGGAGCTTTGCCTGAAGAACTCCTACATCCATGTAGCGATGGCTGGGTAGACAACCCTATGCGTAGGAGATCTCCAGAAAAAATTTCTTACTCAAAATACTCCAGAGGCTTGCTGAGCACTAAATATTCAGACCCTGATTTTGTACTGCAGCTTTGACAATTTAGGAATAAAAATCCTACTAAATAATGAATTTGGAGTATTTCAGTATTTGTTTAGATCTGGGATATCCAGAAAAACCTGGAGCGTGTTTACCATGTTCATCCTTGAACTGAGCATGGGGCACTGCATTATGATACAGATAATGTCAAACATGCATACTACCTATAAAGCGATACACTCTAAGTAAGAAAATGGTACCAACTTGAACTTGCCTCAGAACATCGAACTGAATGAGAGTAGTTCATAAGCTGCTTCATAAGCAGCTCAGCTACTCACAGCAGAGCACAGCATATAAGTGGAAGTGATAAATTTGTTGCTCTAATGTTAAGCAGCTTGCTTGTAAGTAAGAGCCCAAAGGAGGGGTGGGGAGCAGGGGGGCTGGTAAACTACATGCAGAAGGGGAATTTAGAGACTGAAGTATTTAGACTGTCTGATATGGTCCTAAATGGGGGGGGGGGGGGTTGGCCTGTTTCTCTCCCTTTCTACTTCTAATTTTTAATGCTTACAGGCTCTTCTGTCTCTGGTGGCAGTGAAGAGGAACTTGAGACAACTTTAAGGAAGTGGAATCTTTTGAATAATCCTCAAGGAGAATTATTTAAAACAGAGGTACTTATTAAACATGTTTTAGAAGCAAGTTCTGCTGTATATATGATTTGTTTGTATTGGTTTCTCTGTAATAGCTAAAGTAATGTAGATGAGGGTTTGGCCCTGGCTGAATTTTTGTAATTCTTGGTATGGGCACGATAGATTCAGAATCAGGCACTAGAGTTACAGGCTTGAAACTCTTATATTTTACATAGGTCTCTTCAGGAGAATTGTCACCAGCTGTGCTCTCTCCAGTGCCACACAAAGCTATGGAAATCAGGTAAGGTCTTTGTTTATTGGTTTTTGTGTGAATTGTCCTAAGTCTGTATTATTTAATCCATTTAACTGTTGGCACCTTGTCTTGCCTGTTCTTGGCTTTGCAAGAACTTTTGGGTAGTTGTGAAAGGAGTGTTTGCCATGGCAGTTTGCAATACTTAGTTGTATAAGGTTTGAATTACAGGAATAAAATTAGCACTTTTATATATCAGAAGATATATGTATTTTAGTACTTAAAACAGTATATTTTATTCTGATTTAAAGTGGAAGCATTCCAGTATCTTCAACTAATTTAACCTCTCCACAAGAAGAATCTTTGGAAATCATAAACAGGTAAGAAAGAGTAACTTTAATTGAAATGTATGACATACAGCCAGAATTTTTTTTTTATAATTCTGCCTTTTTCCATTTTTAAAGTCCCTTAATGTTGTATGCTGTTCACAGAGAGTTGTTACTTTCTACTTTTGCTTGTTAAGACCTTCTAAAAAGTCATCTATAGATAAAAGGTTTAAAACTGCACATTGCACCTTGTTGCCTTTCACTGTTGATCAAAGGATGTCAAGTTGCTGTTTCTGACTTCATCTATTGCAGTTCCCAATACTATGAGTTTTAGGCTAAAAATATAATAAAATAAATGAATCTTCTAATTTTTAATTATCTGTTATATGTAGACATTGTGTGATATATACAGCTGTCATATAGATACAGTTGTGGCATATGCACACATACTACGTTGTATTAACTGTTGCTTTTTTGCTTGTCATTATTTTAAGGGTTCCACAGAAAAAAAAGTCAAGTAGTTTAGAAGACTTGCAGAGTGAATCCCTGGAAAAGGTTGGTTTATTTGTAATCACAATTTCTGGTGTTTAATATCATGACTAAAAGATAAAGGTCAAGTATAAATATTCTTTTTGTTTCACATATAGTAACCCTAACCACCACTAACATTGTATGTGAGGAAAAAAGCCTTAATGATAAAATAGTTCAGGTTCTTTTTTTACCCCGTTGCCAAGCTTAAAATAAACAAACTAGTTGACACACCCATATGTACGCATCCTCAAATTCAGCTTTTCGCCTGAAAGAGAAGAAAAATATTTAAGAGAAATACAACAAATAATGAGGAGTCATTTTGTTGAACTGCAGTATTATTTTGTTTATAGGTAAGTGTTTTTAAAATAATTTTGACTTCAAAATCACTAAAAATGTTCAGGCAGCAAATCCTGAAAGTAATTAAATATTGGGACTGGGTATTTCCACATAGGATTCCTTTTTGAGTGTTTTCACATAAATATGAGTGTCGCTCCCTAACTTAGACTTCAAATATAAATGGCATTCCTGAAGATGGCAGTGATGCTGCCTTAGTTAAAACAGCAGGAGCACTGTTATTAATTCAAGGCTTAACTTCATTCCAGAATAAAGACTTTCCAATTTACAAAGTCTCATTACGTTATGGTCCAGAGGCTTGTTTTGTCATTATGTACACTGAAATTTTTCTGCACTTGTAATTATGCTTTGTGAGATTGTTATTGACACTTTCTATACTCAAATTAGGCTTAATACTAGATTACCCACACCCAGTAATGCCATTTAAAATGAATAGTAGTAATAGGATTGTTCCAGTTCTTCAAATGTTCATAAATTTTTCTTAAATCTCTGAAGATGACAGTGACCAAATAGAATATTTGAAATTTGTGTTGCACTCATTCGACTGTAGTCATATGTGACAAATCATTTCAGAACTAACATTTCATTCCATGTGGAATTTATGAAGGTCTGTTTTCTTTTCATAACTTTTAAATTATTTTCCTGTCTTAAATTAAAAAACTTAATCTGTCGATGTGATATGATGTGATAAGGCTGTACCTACACATTTAGGCTGTAAATCTGCTCTATCTGTTAAATCAGAGTCCATAGAGGAGCAAGAAACCACCAAGGATATGAGAGAATTGTAGCAAGCCAGCCCCATGTTCAGCAAGGCATTTAAATTGTATGCCCTAATTTAGGCATGAGGCTTCTTAGTGTAATAACTGAGACCCCCCTATGCGTATGAGTGAGTGGCTAAATGTGAAATAGTTACAACCAAAACTAAGGCCAAGAAAACTTGTTTTGCTGACTCAGCATGACAAGACTTTGCTTCTTGCATTAAGTCCAAAAGAACCTGTGCTAGTGGCATTGTTTACGGCAGCTATTTTACTTTGCACAAAACTCAAATTCCAATTACGTCCAGCAATAATAATAATAAAACAAAACACATTAGTGTCTCTGACCTAGCTGTGCTGGTATTTTTATCACTTCATTTCTATCACAGCTCTTTATGGTTTCAGCTGGATACATACAGTATTGTGAATGTTCTTTTTTTGTGTCATTTTCATATTGTTTTAACTGTTAAACAGCTGTTATGTTCCCAGCTTAAAGTTAAGTCTAAAGAGACCACCCAGAAGCCTGAAAATAGAAAAATTCCTTTGATCACAACAGAACCTGAACGGGGCCTGAATTTTGTAGAGTAATTTGAACAAACACATTTAGTATTAAGTATTTTATTGAAATGAAATGAAGAGATAACAGACCTTGTAATATATTGTCAATGCATTAAGTAGTATCACAATAGTAATAAGACTACAATTGATGTTCTGTGTATGTATGTTAATACTAACATTTGTCTGTTGCTTTTTTCCATAAAACTGAAATTACCCTCCCTGCAACTCCGTAGTATGTAGACGGAAAACCAGTACAGCCTGTTGTAGAACAAGAGGTATATTAACTGTAAACTCTCTTAACATTTATCTGTTGTGATGTGCTATGATGGTATGGCTGTGTTTTCATTTTATATTAATTTTCTTTTTATAATGTTTGTGTAGTTCCAGTACTGACAAACTCTGAGAACAGGGGTAGGGATTTGAGAGGAAATTTTTTTTTTTTTTTTCTTTTTATCTAAAACCTTTTATATGAGGTTAGAAGCTGAAGTCAGTCAATTTCAAAAAATACAGTGCTAATGTAATAAGCAGTTTCTCTACTCATATAATTTTTGGTACAAGTCAGGATGTGCTCCTGCAGTTGCCAAAACAGGAGCAGGGGTTGAGGAATTGAGAAATCTGGCCTGCAGTTATAGTATCACAAAGATCCCTCTAGGCCTTGAAATAAGAATAGATAAACCAGTGGTTATCCCATTATATATTCATGTATCATCCTGTCACAGACAATGTTTTAAAAATAACTTTGTTAGAATGGGGTTACTAAATAGAAGCATACTGTATGTTTCTGTATACTAAATATGTTTTGCATATTTTCAGTACGGTTTTCCTACATAACCTCCTTTCTGATACCAAAACATTTACCAATACGAGCTTATTCCAAAACACACATTGAATATACACCACTCCCACTAATGTCAATTGGAGTTGCCGGTTCATTGCTTCTCTGGAAAAGCCTTTATATTCCTATAGTTTTGGCAGTTGTAGGATATACATTTTTGCCCAGAGTGATGGTTCCTTCATCTTTTCATTTGGATTCAGTATTGAAGAAATCTCAACATGCCACTTCCAAAACCGTAGACAAGTACCTCTGTGAAACACATACCTAGGCTGGAAAAATACCTTGTTAAGCTCAAAACTATCAGATTTATATGCAAGTTCTGATCTACCCTTGTACAAGGGGCAAGAATCCCAAGTAGGTGATCACTGAAAAATTGAATACAAGGAAAATTAAGAGATACTCTATTTTTAACAAAGCCTACCTACCAGTTCCCTTTCAATACAATATACTGGGACTCTGAGGACCACCTCTTGTGAGCTCTGTTGCTGGAGCAAGGTCCTTCCAGCATAAGTAGTCTCACTGATGCTAGTGACGCTGTGTATGTGTACCGTAGCTGCAGGCAAGCATTACGTTAGACTCTTATTTTAGCCTAACGTGGACAAAAATTGTAGAGTCAGCAGCCATTCCAACTAGCCCTAAAATACAGCTCAGGCTATGCCTTTTTTCCCCAGCTTATATCAAAAGTATACCTTGTGTTTAGGTTCTATAATATAATTGGCAAGTATATATTTAGCTATAATTACTTTTTAAAAAAAACCTTGCATTTGTAATATTATATTATCTACACAAAGAGATCTTAATTCTTACAAAAGTTAAATTTCTGTACTCTGACTTCATTGTTGATTCTTGTTACTGTTATTAATGGTGGTGGGCAAATACGTTTGGCAAAATTTGAGTTATACAAATACTTTTGGCTTAAATTCCAGCAAGATACAGTTGTGAGGCAGAAACATAGACTAGTGAAAAATAGGGAAAAAATTTGACAGAGCAAAGAACGGGCTGGGAAGTAACTAAATGCATTTCTGGCACTATCGAAGTTGACCTTGGAAGGACCAAGTTATTATATAGTGCCAGGGCCCTAGAGGAAAGGGAGACAGCATAAAAAATTCTTATGACAAAACCAGGTAATACTGAACATATATTTTAATGTGATATACAGTCTAGCTGAAGTGGGAGGGGCAGATGGGGGAAGAGAAGGCTGTGTCTTAGCTAGAAAACTTTGTCAGCCAACTATTGGACTTAAATTGAATTACCTGTAAGCAGGAACATGGAGGGGGTGGTGTCATTTTGAACCATGAACTTCAAATACTTTTTCTCAGCTTTTAAAACATTGTGTACTGGAGTGTAAATGCTAGGAGTGATTTGATTTTGTGTTTGTTTATTTTATTTTTCTCTCTTTAAAAAAACCCAGAGTAAGCCACTTGTTAAAGGCAGCAAGTATCAAACCTTGCCAGGAAAGCTGCCTCGACCCTTACAGAATGGAGAGCAGGGAACATACAATTCGCCAGACGGCTGTGGCATGAATGACAACGAGGACAACAGCATCCGCGGCCTGAGTATGTATCCACGCCTCTCTGAGAGGGTTATGTAGGGAGGGAGAAAAAGCAAACTGTTTGAGGGAATGGGACATTACATGGCATATAGTCTGCTACACCAGAACAATGGACTATGATGTCCACATGATTCAGTTAGGTAAAGTTCTGCGTCTTTTTTTAACAATGTACCAAAAACATTCCACATTAGCTCACTGGAGAGTAAAGGATAGTTTTAAGCTAGAGCGTTCTTTTCTGGTGATACAATTGGCTGATGTCATTGATAGCATAAGTAATGAAGAGACAGTCTTTTGGAGATGGTGGACAGAGCATTCTGAAAGTCAACAAATCTGTAACTAAAAATTGGAACTTCTAGAGATGCAAACACATTGACAATATGAATAAGCAGTATTTTTTACAGACACACTTCCAATGCTCACCTGAGCTTGCTGATCTGTTTTCTTAAAAAATAAGCAAGCAAACAAAAATGCACAGCCAAGTACGTCATCAGTACTTCTAAAAAATGTACGCTAGATTGGTGTATTAAAACAAACAAACCTGTCCCTTGCCATCCCACTGCATTTTAGCGTGCGAAACTTGACAATATAACTAGCACCAACGTGCACGTTTCAGGCAAAGGTCCAGTATCAGCACTGTTGGTTGCTGTAGCTTGTGGGGACCCACAAAAGAAAAATTAGCTTGCTAGGTGCAGAAAAACATCAGTGGATTTTGAAAATATAAGTATATTGTTATTCCACAACCATAGCCATGTGTGGAAGCCTATATTAATTTCTTTTCAGTGACATCTTAAGCATGGATTTACTGACAAAAAGTATTACAGTGAGGCACGGAACCAGGTATTTGCCAAGGACTGAAGAGCTTGAGAGCTCAGGCACAAGAGTATCCCTTGCCGTTTTGAAGTGTTCCTACACTTGAAAAGTTATAGTGGGGTTTTTTGTTTGGGGGGTGTCATGGTTTACCCCCAGCCAGCAACTAAGCCCCACACAGCCGCTTGCTCACTGCCCTGCAGTGGGATAGGGCATTCAGAAGGGTAAAAGTGAGAAAACTCGTGGGCTGAGATAAAGACAGTTTAATAGGGAAAGCAAAAGCTGCGCACACAAGCAAAGCAAAACAAGGAATTCATTCCCCACTTCCCATGTGCAGGCCGGTGTTCAGCCATCTCCAGGACAGCAGGGCTCCATCACGCCTAACGGGGACTTGGGAAGACAAACACCATCACTCCGAACCTCCCCCTGTCCCTCTTCCCCCAGCTTTATATTTTGGGCATGACGTCCTATGGTCTGGAATATCCCTTGGTCAGTCGGGGTCAGCTGTCCCAGCTGTGTCCCCTCCCAACTCCCTGTGCCCCCCCAGCCTCCTCGCTGGTGGGGTGGGGTGAGAGGCAGAAAAGGCCTCGGCTCTGTGTAAGAGCAATAAAGAAAACATCCCTGTGTTATCAAGACTGTTTTCAGCACAAACCCAAAACATAGCCCCATACCAGCTACTGTGAAGAAAATTAATTCTATCCCAGCCCAAACCAGCACAGTGGTTTTTTATTTATTTTAAGGCCTCATGGTCCTAAAAGCTGCTAGGGTACTGTAGTTTCAAGATTTCAATAGGCTGTGGGTGGTTTAGTTTTTTTAAAAGAGTTTTTCTGTGATTGCAACACTGTAGGTAATGCATGAGCCATGCCATTATGTCTTTAACTGCAGGATTATCCAAGGATGGGTGATCTTGTAAAGAAAAATGTTCTTTTTCTAGAAACAAGCAATGACTCCTTACATACACTGAATTAACAGATTTATTTTTTTTAATGCAGGTTGGTTTGTTTCTTGCATGTGCAATAAACTCATTACACCTCCAATTCTACATTTCAGAGGAATTTGACATAATCTTAGACATTGCTTCATTTCAGATACTCTGCAGGCTTTGTAGAGCTCTGCAGTATATGCTTAATGTGTTAGAACTGTCTAAGAATAGTTTAAAAACAAACAAACAAATCAGATAAATGATCATCCCTATCTAATTAAGATGACCTGTACAGAATTCCTGGGGCTTGTGCACACCAATGCGTATTCACTTTCATATCAACCATAACTGCTGCTTTTCTTTTTGTTTCTGCTTTTAATGCTTAGCTTACTACTTTGCTCTTCTGTAACTTTATTTTGCTGGTGTTTTATATCTTCTTTGCTTCTTCATCTGGCTTTCTGCTTCTTGGGATGACTGAAGATCGCATCAGGAGTGTCAGTGCACCAGTGCTAGGTACTGTATCCAAACAAGATGCAACTTTAACATGAATTTTGCTGCTTACTTTTTTCCTTTCCTTTTTCCCTCCATTTCTCTATGAAATATTAATACCAAGTGGGTCATCCAGATTGAATTCCTTAAGTGCAGTACTGAAGTGAAGTAACAGCTTTTACTGTATGGCATTCGGATGAGATTTCTTTTTAAGATACTTATTCCTGGTTTCATTCTGTTTTCACTGAAGTCAACAGAAAAATTCCCACTGATTTTGATGGAGCAGTTATGGTATTAAGAATACTCAAGGCAAGAGTCTGAAGAATCTGCTTCAGTTTGAAGACCTTAAACTAAAATAACAATACTATTTTACCCAATGTTTTATTATTTTCTTTTTTTGTATCAAATGTATGGCTACTTTTTTTTTACCTTCTGAGCATGTTTTTTTAATACAAGAACAATTTTATAGATATTTTTACTTTTTTTATTATGTTCTGCATTGAAAAGTTAGTCTTCCAGATAATAACTTTGTTAATAATTAGCATAAAATGTGGCTATATTACTGTTCTTAATGCAGGAGAAACAGAGAATGTGGATGGTGCAGTAGTCTCAGATGACCTTTCACCTCTTTCTTCGGGAACGGATTCAGGTCCACAGTCTCCATTGTCTCCAGAAAACAGAAAGAGTCCAAAAGGGATCAAGAAAATCTGGGGAAGGTAAGGTGGTTTGGTTTGGTGGTTTTGGGTTTTTTTTGTGCCCTGTCAAAGCATTTCAGCTGAGAATGAATCTAGTTCTCAGTAAAAGCTACAATATCTACAGCAAGAATAAAGTAAAATCAGGAAAAGAAGAGAAAGCAGCTCTGTGATTGTATGGGGGTGTCTCTGTACACATGGGTATAGAAAAATGGATGGTGGTGTTCCCAGAGTCATGCTGTTGGGAAAAAAATAAGACTGCTGTCATCTTAATGCTAGTAATTTAGAATGCCAACAGTTTCATTAGCTATGAAAAATTAAATGATAGTAAGTTGTTCATTACAGAAGGCATCAGGTAAAAAAATGAGAGAAAACAGGAGAAACAGAAAGCAGAGGGACTGAGTTTTACTGTGTTCACTTTACCTGCTTCAGGACAGCAGACATTCACAAGTCTGGCCTCCAGTGTGCATTATGAACTGGACTGGAGGGTTATGACTGCTCTGCAGAGCTTTTTTTTCTTTCCTCAGAGTTAGGTCTAGACAGCGTTGGCCTGGAACTTCTTCAGCTACTACCTGAATTAGATGTTTGTGGTTTACAGGAGGATTAATACAGCTTCTAGTTGTCACTATAGTTTCCATACGAAACTAATGTTCTCTGTTGCAAGCTAATAGTACTATCGTGGCACTCTTGTCTTGAAAGAATAAGAAGAACTCAGTCAGGTAAC
The DNA here is from genome assembly GCF_000737465.1 of Haliaeetus leucocephalus. Classification (NCBI taxonomy): domain Eukaryota; kingdom Metazoa; phylum Chordata; class Aves; order Accipitriformes; family Accipitridae; genus Haliaeetus; species Haliaeetus leucocephalus. Next base: position 8,111,583 of record NW_010972609.1, read on the forward strand.
TTCCCTGCAGACGATCTGGGTTTGGCAGAGTTTCGAAGAGGTGGTCTCCGTGCAACAGCTGGACCTCGGTTATCCAGATCAAAGGAAACCAAAGGCCAGAAAAGGTAATGGTTCCTTCTTTACCTTGCACAGCATATTATGCGGTATTGTTAAGTGTGCTAAACAGCCAAACCCTCTTCTTGTGAAATATGCTTTTCCCAACATACTTCATTACATGTGGAATTCCACAACAACTGGAAAGAATTTCTCTGCTAGAAAATATCCTGAGAAGCTCCCCTGTCTGCACTCCTTCAACTGCAGGTTGCAGCACTAGCTGTTTGTCAGTGTCAAAAATTTCACCTTGTTAAAGAACTAGAAAACTTATCATCTCCCATGGGAACATCTGCAAAGTGATGAGGATTCAGCGATTCCCTTTTTCCTCTTTTCAAATAGAAAATGGGAAATTCTTATTCGCCGCCCCCCTCCCCCCCCCAACTGTTCACAAGTTGACGCTGGGCAGCCAAATTAACAGGACACTAGTACCACAGCACATACTGTGAGAATGGCTGTTAGCTTTTATTATTGCACAGAACAAAGCACAGAACAAAGCTAATACATACGCTGTAGTACTGCCTCTGGCACATGATGAGCTTTCTGACAATAACCATAATTCCTTCCTTTAAGACTTTTCAAACATTTCTTGTACTTTTCAGTGACTACAATGCTCCGTTTGCTCAGTGGAGCACTGAAAGAGTTTGTAACTGGCTTGAGGACTTTGGTCTCGGTCAGTATGTCATTTTTGCACGGCAGTGGGTGACTTCAGGCCATACACTGTTAACTGCAACACCTCAGGACATGGAAAAGGTAATAATCTGTAACTGTTTCTCTCAAGCAACCAAACATGTTGATTCTGTACAACCAGACCCCTTCAAACAGTTGGCAGTTCTACCTTTCTGAAATAAACACCTAATGAGATTAAAAGAGCCAGAGGCAAGGCAAACTATTTGTTAATGGTTATTTTTGCAGGAAATGGGAATAAAGCACCCGCTGCACAGGAAGAAATTAGTTTTGGCCATTAAATCAATAAATGCAAAACAAGATGAGAAGTCTGCACAACTCGATCATATCTGGGTGACACGTAAGTGTTTGAACTGTCATGGAATTGTTTGGAAAGGAATTTGCCCCACCGCTATGGATGGGCTGCCTGACACGTTTGTTTAAGCAGTTCGCAAACGTCTTTTTAAGAGCACCAAGTTTCAACATAGTAGTATGAGGATTTTTACGGTGTTCTTGACATCACAGGGATATTGTGGACAAAGCTGTTTGGTGGGAATTGCTTTTAGGCTTCTGGTAAGAGGCTGTCCTTTTGAAAGGTGAACAGGTAGGATGAGCTACCTGAACGCTTCAGGAGCCAGACCAGACAAGAAGGGGAGAAGGCTTCATTCTCACTGATCTGGATTTGGTACACCGTTGTTCTTGTATCTGCAGGATGGCTTGATGATATCGGTTTACCTCAGTACAAAGACCAGTTTCATGAATCCAGAGTTGATGGGAGAATGTTGCAGTACTTAACTGTGGTAAGCTAAAATTCTTTTTCCTCAGTTTAACCAAATTTAACTTCAGAATGAGCACAGAATTTTACAATTTTCCTTTGAATGTGAGCAGTTCAAGTATTTTTTGCAAGACAGAAATAGCGCCAATAGTAACTCGTGTTGTCTCGCACATGATTACTATTCCTAAGGCACATAAGTCATAGGATATGTTATAGCTTACTTCTGCAAAGTCTTTCTTTCAGTATCATGTAGCACACCACAATTAAAGGTAAAATGACCTATTTTACATGCAGCTTCTGGAGTGTATTGTTCTCCACACCAAGTTAGCAACGATATTCAGGAAACTAAAGATAAGCAGCCAATCCAGTAATTTGCACAGCTCTGACCACATTAGCAGCAAACCATGCACTACACATAGCCACTGTGTTTTCTTCCAGTTTCCCTGCCCAGGTTTAGATAATTAAGTATTTGGTTTTGTTAACTGTGCTATGAAAAAAAAAAGCCTCATTTAGCTGTTATCAGAAGTACAGCTTTGTCTACGCTGCTTAAGGAGCCTTTGTTTATAGGAGTGTGGTCCCTACTGTCCAATGGTTAGGTGTGTGTTGCTGGCTGCAGTGATCCCAGCTAGATCAGAAGCAGCCAAAGTATTTTAAAACTAGCCGTTACCCTGGGTTTTACTTAATAGGCTACAAGCTCTCCTTTGTTTTTTAGCCAGGTCTTGCTATGGTGCAATGTCTCAAAAACAAAAACAAACAAAAATACCCAACAAAAACCCCCACCCTAAAAAAAAAACCTCTTTAAAATATAAACTTTTCTTTTACCTAAACCACAGCTACTGTGGTTTATATAAAACTACATAGCAAGCTTAAAATCTTTCTTCTTGGGGAAGGTACCTGTTTTGGTATGTATGCTATGCCACTAAAAGGCGCTCTCCTTTACAGAATGACCTTCTCTTTCTGAAAGTCACCAGTCAGCTGCATCATCTGAGTATTAAATGCGCCATACATGTGCTGCATGTCAACAGTTTTAACCCCCACTGTCTACGCAGGAGACCAGTTGAGGAGGTAAAAGAATGTTTTAATAAATTAATTTAAACAAGCACTTATTACCTGATTCCAGCCAAAGGGGATAAAAAGTTAGCAGTGTACAATGATGCCATAGAATCACTGCTACTAGGTAATTGCATCTAAAGTAGTAGTTAGTTATGCTGCTTTCCAGCTCTGGAATGTAACATGTACTTACTGATAATAAAAATCTACTCAGTCCTTAAGTGCTTAAGCCACTTATTAGTTGAATCTCATGCACTTCTCTTCAGAAATTTTCTGCTTAGTTTAAAGTTAACTTCCGAGAGAATCATTTGGAATGTTTTCTTTGCCTGTCCTAATTTTTAACCCTCAAATACTGTAAGGTTTTTGCCTTACCTGGTCCGCATAGTTTATTCCTTAGTATTAAAGACTTACAATAATACTGTTCTCAGAATGCTCCCTTTTTTACACCTAGCATCCGTAATCTCTACTGTTATACTACTTGATGCAATATATGGGGTTTCATCCGTACTAGACTATGCCTGCCATCTTGTCAGAAGATGGCTGAAAGAGGCCTTGAACAGAAACAATACCTTAGAATACTTCTCTTTGAGGAAGAATGATGTTTTTATCTGAACTGAGGATACATATTGTGAACATGCAGTGACAATGGAGGCTATAGTGTCATCATCTTTTCTGGTTACTTTAACAGAATAACGTTTCACCTTCTGAAGTAGTTCAGTGGTCCAATCACAGAGTGATGGAATGGCTCAGATCGGTCGATCTGGCAGAATACGCACCAAACCTTCGAGGAAGCGGAGTGCATGGTGGCCTGATTGTAAGAAGTTGTTTTAACATTTCACTACATATCTACTAAAAATTGACACACTGTAGTATGAAACATCTTTTATCTGGTGTTTGTCAAGCAGGAGGAAACAAACACACCTGCAATGACAGCATGATCAAGCCTTCTAAAGAGCCTCTTTATGTGATCCATGCATCTTAATTTTACAAAGGAAAACTAAAATAAAAAAAGGAACTGCTAAAACATTTTTTATGATCAAAGCTGAGCTGTGCATAGATGTTTAATAGCAGTACATAAAAAAAATTAAAAACAAACTGTACTGTGGGAAAGTTACTTATTGATAAGGCATCAAGTGTTTCTTTGAGTGGTTTTAATAGAATTCTGAGCCACAGTAAGTAACTGTCCTGAACTTGCAGCAATCAGGAATGACATTATTTTAAATTCAAACCATTCTGAACTATTTGCAGCTTTGAAGTCAGAGTTCTGAAATTCCATGATTCTAGTGCTGTAGAATTTTTGCAAAAAATGAAACAGAAAAAATTGTGCTAAGATTTAAGTTTACACTCTGAGTAGAGCAGAAAATTCTGAAAACAAACTTGTTCAATCCAAATAGAAGGTTTGATGATAAATATAAACGTGTATTTGACTGATCATGCTCTGCATTTCTTAGGGCCTACTTTCATGTATTTCCCATTCAAACCCTAGTGAGTATTGTATCGTGAGTTATAAAAGGTCTAATGTAGATAGATAGCTTAGTAAGAATGAGAAATTCCTCTGATAAGCCCTGTAATGGTTTACTATTGCAAATATTTAACCATATAAAAAATAAATATTCTGCCATTTTTAATAGATTCTCGAACCTCGCTTCAATGGTGACACGCTGGCAATGCTGCTGAATATTCCACCTCAAAAGACCCTACTGCGACGCCACCTAACAACCAATTTTAATGTATTAATTGGACCAGAGGCACAACAAGAAAAAAGAGAAATAACAGAGTCAACAGCATACACACCTCTGACCACCACTGCCAAAGTTCGGGTATGCACTGCTTTCAAAAACGAGATATTTCAGAATTTCAGGTTTCCTCTCCCCTGTCTTATAAAGAAAATAAGGGACAAACAGGGGCAGCGAGAGGTCAGTTCTAGGAGGAGTGTTACATTTTCCTTAATTCTAGATACCAAAGCATTTAATTTGTATCTGTTTAAATCAAATTCTGAAATAAGCATGCAATCCCTTCTGTCTTTTCTTAGAAGAAACACTATCTAAATGTAATTAACATCAACTGCAGCTCCCAATTTGAAAACAATGAAATTTATTTAGTTCAGAATCTACGTACTTGAAGGACTAGGATATAGCAGTAAATCAAAAAGGAGAGGAGTTTGAATGTTTAAAGGACAACCTTATTTTCCTTATTCAAAACTTGTTGTGTTGTCTTTTTATTTTAGCCAAAGAAACTTGGATTTTCACATTTTGGAAACTTAAGAAAAAAGAAATTTGATGAATCAACAGACTACATTTGTCCTATGGATACAAACCCAGCTGCTACAAATGGTACTCAGAAAAGCTACAGTGGATACAAAGGACTTAGTCCATTCACTGATAGGGAACTGGATCAGGTGGGACAGACAGACTGATGCCATTCTCATCTCATCCTCTCCATGCATTCCAAAGCTTGCAAATAACCAAATGTTAGCATATAACAAAGTATCTGCTACATCCGCATGAACTTACTGAGAAGGTATTGGCTATGGACACTGGAAAGAGTTCTATACTAAGAATGTCAGGTTAATTTTTTTAATCAACATCATAATAAAGTCAACCATCTTCAAGCCCTTTTTCAGGAATGTAACACCTTTACACTATGAAGATCAATGTATTTTGACAAATTAAGGCGGTGGTGGCAGTAAAAACAAGACTTTTGTACTTCTAGCTTTCATAATCTCAATAAGGCACACAACTTTTTTTTCATTATCTTTATGGGTGGTTTTTAATGTAATAAATTTATTTGGACTAATTTGTACAAAGCTATCTTATATATTAAAGTACAACTGGATTGTATATTTTTAACAGACATGAATCAAAGAATCCAACTGAATTTTTCTTTCATTATGTACAGTGGGGAGTAGTTACGCTTAGACAGTATATGTGAAAACAATGCATCAGTAATGAACAAGATCATTAATAAAACCAATACTTAAATAATACACTTTTGATATGTAGTAGTGAACTTGTGAATGAAACTGATGTCTAGACATCACACAGACAAATGATGAAGACTAAAAACCATCAAATTTTATTCAACTTTGTTGTTGTGTAAAGGGATGTAAACCCTGAAAAATGGAGCTTCTGGTGGCTTGTGTGAACTTTGGCAACACACAAGAGCCAGATAGAGGCAGCTGGGGTAAACTGTCCATATCTCCAGTGACCTTAAGTGACATAAAAACAGTTTAAGCCTGATAAGGGAATGGTCACAAAATTGAAAAGACTAACTGTGAAAACAATTTTTTTCATCTGCATGGTTTACTGCATCTAACATCCCATCTGTGTTCATTATCTAACCATTGTCTTTTTCAATGTACACCTTAGTAAAATTAAGTACTGTTCCTAAGCAGGGACAATACTAAATCCTGACTGTAATTCAGTACGGGTGTCCCACTTGCACAGTTAAGTGTCGCAAGTGAAGGCATTAACTGTGAGCCCAGAGCTCACACTATGCAGTTGGTCAAGCATTATAAAAATACTGGATTTTTCTCTAGGAGCATGCTCTTTCAATTAAGCATGACTTCTGAGCATGCAGTGAAATCACAGTGCCCTAGAACTGATAACCTTTTTATATAAGAATAGGTAGGACTGTATTTATGAAGGACTCTTACTTTTTGCCTGTGAAAGAAGTATGGTAAGTGTTACACCATCTAGAAAATTTTACTCTTCATTGATAATATCAGTTAAGCTTTTTCTTTTTTTGTGTGAATTACAGCTCAAGTTTCATGTAATCAATCTTTCTTAATCAGGATTCACTCCTCATATCTTTCAATGTGTTTTCATATACCTTATAGCATGGAGGCATTTTTGTTAATGTGCAGAAATCAGAGCTTTTAAACTTATCACAGCTTCATTTGTCCAGGCACCGATACCTCCCAAAGATGCATGTAGAATGAATAAAATTGCACATACTGTCTGATTTGAACTAGTTCCTGAATACTTTTACAGATGGAACATTCAGAAGGAACAGTAATGCAAATAGGGGCTCTTTCTCAAGGCATAAGCCATCTTACGGTATGTACTGATTTCACTCTTGTTTTAAAAGTCACAACTGTATTCTGCTAGAATTCAGTGAAAGTTGGTCATTGCTGGCGGTAGTTAAGAGTAAGTGGGTCCCTATTCTTGTTAAATACCTCTTTATAGCCTGGTTGCACATTCACAGTCGAAAAAAACCCTGCTTTTAAATTGCACTAGAAATTAAGTTTCATTTAGACCGATCTTAAGTTTTCATGAACTCGGCTATCTTTGACCCAATGACAGTTGTTCATCCCCTTAAATGAAAACAATTCTTCAAAGATTTTGTAAGTAACCATTAAATGCCTCAATCACAGCAAAGTCTAGCAGAGGCACAGACTTGAAAATTTACATGAGCTAAAACGCCATGGAAAACAAAACAAAAAAAAAGCCCCCACAAAAAAAGTTTACTATTAATTCCTGACTCCATAGCAGCTAATTTAAAAAAAAAAAGTCAACTGAAAGGTATAATGAAGAATTGAGTCATATGCCACACACAAAATCTCTGTAGAGAATTTCCTCAAGTAAATAATAGTTTATTTAAAGCTGCATTCAAGAAATTTCTTTTAATTTTCTGTGGCTCTAAACCCCTCTGTTGTGAATCTGGTCTTATTACAGTTGGATTTCTTTAACTATAGGCCCCTAACTGAACATGCTTACTTGTTCACATCTTGTTTTTTCAGACAATGTTAAGCCAAGATGAAATGCTGAATGACAGCAGATTTTTAACACCTACCTTTGAAGACTGGAGATGATGTTTCAACATAACCAAGAACACTAATAATACCTCATGCCTGTCCAGAGGGGTGGCCAGGAGAAGCTTGATGCTGATGCTGTGGTGCAGAAAAGCTTTACCTCTTTTCTGCCAATGAGACTTACCACATAGCATTTAATATTGTCAATGTAGCAACGCATTACAGGTAACACTCCTCTGCCCTATTTTCCATATTATGTAACGTGAAATAGGTGTTGAGAGAGAAATGGTACTCATATCCAGAGTCGGGAAAGCCAAGACTAGCGCAACGTTTTACCCTTTTATTCAGTCGTCTTTTACATGGTATGTTTACATACTGTTATATAAAAGATCTTTTGTAATTTTTTATTTTTATAATCAACTTGTAATGCAGGAATCATTAATACTCTTATTGTACCATGTGGACTAAGCAGAGCCACCTAGAAACTCAGATGGATGCTGGTGAGTGCAGCAGTAATGGCTCACTAACTACTACTGCAGCCTTGCCAGAGACTGTTTCCCATGAAACGATTTTAATCTCTCGCCCCTTTCATTAGCATATCCTGCCCTCTTTTTATCCAAGTGCATGCAGTGTAGAATGGGAAGAATGGAACATCATACTATCCATCAAGCCCCTGCTTTTATCAGGAAGATGACAAGATGGCACGTTCACAAATCCTTACCCAACTCAAAAAGTTGCTGAACTACTACAAGAGGAAATGTAACTTTGAGACTACCAGGAAAACTGATGGACTCAAAAACTGGTGCTTCATTTGAAGTGATTTTTTCTTATCATGTGATATTTACATGTGCACTAAGATTTTGCTATCAAGGAGAAATCACAACATTTAACTAATGTAAAATGTAACTTTAAGAATGGCATTTGCTGTGCTCGTAGGGTAAGGGCAACAGAATTTCCAGCATGATCCATTGTTTGGTTTTTAATGACAATTCTTTAACTAGAACTATTGAACGGGCTCTTCCTGTACATTGACATTTTGTCTAAAATGGCTAGCACTGGCACACATGTGCAAGCATCAGCATGCTCATAAGCCTTCTGAATAATGAAAATGGTTCAGACAAAGTTTTCTGAGCCCCATACCTGGTTGGTCTGAAACATAGTACTGGCTCTCAGGAAGACAGGGATGGTAAGAAGCCTATTTTCTTTCCATAGTTACACCTAATTAAACATACGGCTGCAAACAGCTGTGGGAACTGGAGCTTACAGTAGAAACACTTTTGTAACATTTGCATGAGAACCAGTGATGTTGTAAACAATATTGCTGTTCAATTTCAGTTCTCTTTTCATTTCAGCTACAGACAGATTTTCATAGAATGCTTTAATTCTTGTCTCCTGTTGCTAAATACTGCTCTATGATGTATAAAATGTGACAAAGGAGCATCAGGCAAGTATCATAATAAATAGATCTGTTGCTATTCTACTGAGCTAGGCAGGCCTGCAGCACTGTAACAGAGGTAAATATGGCCTCTCACTACCTACTTGAGGGGCTGTTCGAGGGTGAATTTGTCTCCTTTACAGCAGCAATTACTTGTGGCATCTGTTGACACGTGCCTCTCATGAATTAATAAGGTATTAACAAGATGATAGATACCTTAGTAAATAGGGAAACATCAGAAAAGAGAAATGCTCAATTGTAAAGAAAAGACTTCATATGTATATGGATGGTTTGCATTACTCTCTCCTTGCTGGCTGCAGGGTGTTGGTTTACATATTAATATAGCCTGAGGGCAGGTCACTCCCAGCCACAACGCTCCCAAATAAAGGGGAAATCTTTGGTACTGTCCCGAGTATGCAGCAAGGGCTCTTCAAGAGCTATCAGTGGCACTTTTTAAAGGTGACCTATTCTAGTCCTGACTCCATGAGCCTCTCATGACCGACCCTGCACTGTATGGTCAGATCTTGGAAGCTAAATACATGATTTTATTGTCCAAAACTGTAAAGCCGAGACAATTTTTTTTTCAGTCACTGAACAATGAAATGATAATGGAAAATCCAAAGGAATGAGAAATCAGTCTACACATCAGCAAACTAAAAATGCTTAATAAAAGGTGATAAATGTACTAGTCAAGTACATCTCCAATCTGGCAATGCAATCAACACTAGTGACCAGATTATGTACTATGGGCATCTGAAATACTTTGTCAGGTTAATTAGCCAGCAGACTGATTACAGTACCACAAATAGGATAAGCTGCTCCAACAGGATATTCCAGATTTTCAGATTTCTTTTGATGATGTATTTGTAACTCAGTGTGTCGTTGTGCTAACTTGGCTGTGAATAGTCAACCTACAAAATTATTGATTTTTTTAATATATATATAGAGTAAGAAATCCTAATTAGCATAACACTGGCATAAATGCTTATTTTTTGACTGTTATGAATAAATTCTGAATGTTCCTCCATCTTTTGCTGACTGTGGAATGATTCTAACGTAATTACACGTGGTTGATCTCTCATCAGGGGACAGAATCACAGTCTGAATCCCTGTGTCTGTCTTTGTAGCATTATTGCTACAAATGTAACTGAATAAGTACAAAACCCCTATGTCAAATTTTAACTAGTAGATTCCTTTTGTTCTGCTTTAGATGAATGAAAATATTTAGTAAACATATTCATTAGCATCTGAACAAACAAGTCTTCTGGCTCACGGATTTGTCAGACCCTAAAACAAATGTAGTATAAACTAATTCCTTACACAGTACTCCAGGCACTGAAGGCTAAGAATTAAATGCTATGTGGTAAAAACACTAAGATGAGGCATTAGCCGAGTATAAGACCGACTCAGCATAGCTTACAATAGGAAGTAAGAAGCCATGTTTTCTCATAAGCAAAGGAAATTTCTAAAACTGCCAAAAGAGCAAGCACTACACTTAAGAGAATGACATTCAAATGATGTAACACCACAGGATAGTTAAGTCTGTATATGCAGCCCAGAACTTCCACATATAGTTGGCAGTGATTGTTTAGCTAAGGCTGTTAGAAGACAGCATGAAGTGATGTAATCCTCCTGAATAAATTTCATACTAATGAGAATTTCTATTACAATAATAAGCAATTTGCATGTTACCCAAATTCTGTTCACTTTTTCAATAGCATACTGTGACTTCTTTCTTAGTTCCTAGTAAAGGGCTGTAAAACAGCATTTTAAAAAAAAAAAAAAAAAACCAAAACTATTCTTTGTACTCTCCTTCCCCAGGATTCACTAAATGAATTACCTGTAAAGCACAGTCAAATAATCCTAGTCCAGTTTTATAGCCATCTCTCACATTCCACACCCATGTTAACAAACAAGTGGTTTTATCTCTGTCTTATCTCTCTGATTACACCTTTTTTTTCTCAGAATTAACATTTCATACTAACCTAAGAGGTTAGACTAAGTTACTTCCACACAATTCAAGATGATCTCTCAACTTCTTAGTTGAACATGCAAAGCTAATTATGAAGGTATGAACCACAGAAATTACATTAGGTGGTTAAAAAACACACACACCAAAAAACCAAAACAAAGAAATACTGCGCAGTTAGTTACATACCAGTTGTTCCTGTAGGAAAATACACAGTCCTTATGATAAGATATGAGATGACATCCACGTTAATAAGAAAATGTACTGCTCTTGGGATAGCCAAGTTTGTCCAGGTTGGGCTGACACGCTAATTGAATCATAGGTGGTGGTCCACACATGAGAATGAGTGTCTCGCTGCCAGGGGAAGGGAGGTGGGTTTTAATCATGTCTGCAGTGACAAAGCCAGAACTGTACTTCCAATCTGAAACAAAGACATTAAACTATTAATTTGAATCTCTGTACAGTTGGAAGACTTTTTAAACTGCATATGTTGTACTCACAAAGAAGCTGAAGAATGAGCAAAGCTATGCCACCATCACTGCAAGCCAAGAGAGGGTTAATTCTCTCACTGAGCTCAAACCTAGTGGTCCCCTTCAACAGGGACAACAAGCATGTGGGTAAGAAGGATCTGGTTGATAAGACATGAAAGACTGTGAATAAATTATAGACTTAAAAGAAATTAGACAGCAGATAGGAATAAACAGGAAGATACCAGCTCTTCCAGTGAAGAGAGGTCACCCAGGGGCAGTTGTGCAGGGAGAAGTATTGAGACATGTGTCATCCAACACATTGAAAAAAAACATGGAAAAGAGATCGAGTGGTAAGGTAACAAAGTTTGATGATGACAAAAGTTCTACTGTGTAGTTAAGTGATAAGAGAAAAAAAATTTTAAAAAGAGGAAAGAAATGCTAAATGATTTCAAGCAGTATTATTGAATGCATCTGTCATTTAGTGAGCCAAATAAATAGGAAGAATAATCCTGCCTTCACACAAAAATATGTGCTTTAAGCTCATTTATCAGGAGCGAGATGTTGGGGTTATAAAAACAGCAGCAGTCAAAACGCATATGAAATCTTAAGAAGTATCAGGAAAGAAAAAGGGAACACAACGTCAAAGTAAAAATACAGTTTGCCTGCATCTTGACTACTGCCGTTCAGTTCTGATCTGCTCAGCTCAAAAAGGGAGAGGGCAGAGCTGGAAAAGGTTGAGAGAACAAGGGTGAGCAGTGTCGGGGAGACCAGCAATCTTCAGTATAGAAGAGGTGGGGCAGCAGGGGTGATTGATTGATGATAGATGTCTGTAAAATTAGTAACATGAAGACAGTTGGTAGGCACCTATTCACACTCTCTTCCGACACAAGAATTAAGAGGCAAATGCAAACCAGAGGAAGTAATTCTTCACACAAAAGTGCTAATGCTATGGAACCACTAATAGACTGCCAAAAGCTCACACACGCTCCAAAGGAGACACACTTAAGTTCTTCTTACAGAAGTAGTCCACTGAGGGTTACTGTATCTGTAGAGACACATTTGGCTCAGAATTGAGAAATATTAAAGACTGGAAGAGTATCAAGGCCTGCTGATTACTCTTCTCTGGCCACCTACTCATGGCTATTGCTGACATGTACAGAACTTTGATCTGACTCAGTTTGGCTCTTACGTCTGTTAAATAAAAGCTCAGATCACTTACAACATCAGCAAACATGAATACCCAAGTTTCAAAGGAGATTCCAGTAGAGTTCAAACTCTCCCTCCATTTCTAATTCAGTGCAACGCCAGCCTACAGTTAATGCCTTAATCTATACACATGGCAGCTCTGTTTTACCAGAATCTAATCTAGAGCTGCTGCAAAACAAAGATGTGCATGTACTATTTACAAGTATTAAGAAATTTAATGCCAACAAAATGCTAACATAACCTCATTCAGGAAATAGCCCAGAACAGCTGTAATTTTGCTGTAAAGTCCCCAAAACTGGCACATCCTGAAATACATCAAAAGCAACATGTCTGACCCAACAGGAATTAATTATTAGTTCACACTTTAAGGCCCACCTGGTTTGGATCACTTTTCAAAACAGGTATTGTGGTAAGGCTTGTTTCTGAGGGGTTGGGGGGGTGTCTGTTGTTTAAAAGTGTTAAGACAAGATGACCTGATATTATAGTAATGACCCCTTGAACAAGAGCAAAACTCGTGACTGTTCTACAGCGACGAGCAAAGGCATTTCCAGCGTGTACCAGCAGCCTACCTTGTGGAGGTCTGTCCAGTGTATACCAAAGCGTGAACTGATCAGGATGCCTCTTAGCAATGTCTTCTAGCTCAGCTCTCAGTAATATATCTTTTTCTGTCTGCAAAATGAGACCCCTGTTTAGATCCAAACCATCTCAAGATGGTCTCTAATGTAAGCTCATCTGGCATTCAACAAGACAAATGCAATGGTAACTCATTCAAACCAAGAAAATTTTTTTTCCCCCCTTACATGATAGCTATTATCATGATAGGCTTCTGTAAATACAGACTGAGAACAACAAAATATGAGACTTAATAGTCACCTAAATGCTGACTTAAAGATGGCAATTTGAACAACGTTTTAATCCAGGCTAAAAACACAATGAGCTGGGTTTGTCTCTGACCCTGGCAAATATGGCCCTGTACCAGCATGGTGAAGGTAACTGTAGAAACAGATTAAAGGAACAAAATACTGTTTCCTTGAAATCAGTGAAGGAGCAAAATGAGTAGAGGGATCAGGATCTGTTCACACTATTTATTCCCTAATGTAGGAATTAGGGAGTACAAGCGAAACCATGAGGAGCCATCTTCAAAACAGATAAAAGAAGATCATGGGAACTATGACAGCACCACACAAGTATTTATAAAATTATGGATAATTAAAATTATAAAGTTATGGATAATTTTTTTATTCCATTTCTCCTTCTTAAATCATTTTAACCCAAGACAATATATTAAGAGCTTACATAATAACCATTTCTTGCTCTTCCCTATACTGGTCATTTTTAAATGTGCTATCTCAGATAATATTTTCTCATAAATGGTTGGGTGAAAATACAAACCCAAAGAAACCAGAGGAGTATGAAACATGCAGAGCAGTGTTTTCTCTAGGGGTCAATGTCCCGTCAGTTTAAAAAGCTCAGAGGCCAGCAAAAAAAAATAGGCCATTAAAGAAGGACAAACAGACGAGTCAGCATACTCGCCTGATTAGCAAAAAGAAGGTAACATTTTGTGGAGTCCTTAGGATCATTTGTGATACGACGAATCAGCTGCAACATAGGAGTTATTCCTGTTAAAAAAAAAAAGTGGTTAAAAAATGGGCATTTCTTCCCGCAGCTGCAGTTTCAATATTAATGCTGCCTTCCTTCAGTCTTCAGTGGGAGCTTAGTTTGCACAGGGCTACATACTTCTAAATTCTTAATCCATGCCAAATGCAGAGGTTGGGGGTTTCTATTATTACAAATCATTTCAGAACAAAAACAAAACCACAATACATGTATCTGGGGCTTTCCCCTTCAGCATTCTCTATCACATACAGTAATTTTACACTCAACACATTCTCCTAAAATATTTTTCGTCATTGGGACTGAAGCTCAGAGAGATGAAGTGACTTCTCTGAGGTCACATGGTAAATCAAGACTAAAACTCTGAAGCAGCTAGCTCCCAGGACTGAGCTCAAGCCACTGGAAAGCCTCAGTGTTGCCAAACACTCATGAAAAGAAATACAGATTTAAGTGCTCTGCTACTAAAGTACAGTGTTTGATACTCCCCACGTGCATCCATAAAGACATCTTCATTCTCTAGATATTCCATATGATGAGAATAGTTTTACCTGTTCCTCCAGCTATCATCCCAAGATGCTTTGCAAACTTCTTCTCTGCTTCAGACTTCTTATGGGGCTTGATAAGAAAGGTACCTAGAAGAAATAGTCAAAACCTGTGGGTATGTTAACCCCCAAACAAACATGGATACAAATTCCATGGGAATAAATTACTATAGCCTACCAATTAATTAGGACAGATCTTCTGGAAATGCTAAATGGACTCAGCACAGCATTGAGCGCAAAGAGTAGAAACCTCTTTGTCTCTGTAAACTCCAATCCTAGCTTTGAAAAACTGATTTACTCCTTCCCTGCTGCCCAACATCATTTATTATAAACTCAAGAATTCCCACATCGCTGCCTAGAACACATCTCGGCAGCTGTGAATGTTAGTGGTAGCTAACGCTAATCACAGTCCCTACTACAGAAAAACAGGTTTCTTAGGCCATCTTCATCATCCTTACTTGCACCATGGATCTAGCCATTTGTGTGCATCCACATTCAATGGAGTTGTAATTAAACCAGCATCAAGCAAGAACCCTGGCAAAGATTAGAAATCAGGAATGTTGGAGCCTTGCATACTTTTATCAAGTACTTTATTATTGTAATTCATTTCCAGTTAATGAAATCCCCATGGCACTTGCAGTCAGCTAGGTGACAGCATTCTAGTCTCCTGTGGTGAGAAGACCTTGCCAATCTCTGCTCTACACCTGGGTATACCATTGCTTCCAAACTGTCACAAAACCAGACGGTTCATAATTGAATTAATCTCCAAGGACCAAGCCAAATGAAAAGCTCATGAAAAGTATTCTATATGACAAGCACTTGACATACTCCTATCTTAAGAGATCTGTAACTAATAACAAGCTTTCTTAGCTACTACTTTTTATAGCAGCCAAACATTTGTAAAACATGCATCGTTCGTTTCCTCTGAGATATAACAGATCCATCAGTATATTACTCATCATAAAAGGTCATGATCCAGAGAAGCACTGATGACTTATTCCCCTGAAGTAACAGTCCCTCTCAGTCAAGATCAGTGCAAAATCTTTCACTTGCATCTTGAAAGAGGATTACTTCTGTGAACTTATTTCCTCCTTGTCAACTCAGACCTGATTTAATCACAAAATGGAGCTGGCTCTCAGTCAGTGGGTTATTCAGTAACAACACTGAGATTCTCAGAGTGCATTTCAGGCCACAACCTCCCTTGTTTAAGAAGTATCTGGAACATCTCCCTCCATATTTATAGCTGAGGTACTATTTCCAGTACAGCCTTCTCAGTAAAACAATGCAATAGTGATTTTTTTCTGATTTAATTATACAGTCCCAGGAGTGAGACAATAACCAGCTATTCCTCACAGGAAGTAAACACAAAGTACTCTTTCTCATCACAGCAGCTCTGACAGGCTCTTGGTCAAGACTAGGAAAGGTGGATTTTTCTCTTTCCCACTTTTTAAAAAAAGATACTCTTACAAAGTTGTCAAGTTTTATAAAACACCTCTGAAAATAACCAATACTAGTTCCTCCCTTTTGCTCTCCCACCTTCATGTCACAGTACCTGACCCCTTATAGACAAGGAGCCCATTTGGCCCTCTGAAATCAATAATATCTCCAATCTTCATGTCATCTAGGTACTGGGACATCTTCCCACCTTCTGGAAACTTGGGATTCACATTTTTGTGGTAGACCTGTAAAAACAGTCATTTGTATGATACCAACCACTAGCTTTCCTACAGACAATATCACTAACCATAGAACACAATATTGCAGGTCTGAAATTTAGCATCTGAGAAAGAAATTGCAACAGTTCTTTGCTCTCAGTTATCTGTTGCACCTTGCAACAGGAAGCAGCCAAAGTAAAGTGCTCTGTCATGCACGTTCCTATGCTCTCTGCAAACAGCCAGGCTAATAGGAATAAGTGGCAGGCAGATTACATACTGGTGCCCTCATTTCACTATCGCTCCAGCAAGAACCTTATGTCACCCCATTTTTGTAGTCGCTCCTTCTGAAAATAGCATTGCTGCATCTTTTCTTTTTAAGACTCTCCCAGAGACTCCAGCCACATGATAGCTTCTTCACCTTCAAAGCACATAATAAGCATTAAGTAGTTAATAACCATTCACCATACTTGCAACATGAAGAACAGAGCACATGAAAAAAGCCGAGATTTTTGCCTAAGGACAAACTCTACTGTAGAAAAGGATTAGAAAATCCAGAAGTCCTGGGATCAAATCATCCTAGATTCCCTAGCTTAAAGGATTTCCCTTGTTTCTTTATCCCATTTTCTTAATCAATAAACACATCAGCAACAACTTCCGATGCTTACAGACGTGTAACTGCAATCTCTGTAGTGTCACCAAAAATAGCAGTTCTTATTGACTTGTTTTCTACTTACAGCTCTGAGCAGTATTAGTAGCAGCACAAGCATCTTGAGGCAGAGCGATCGCTATTTGTGTGTTGCCAAATAAAAGATACTAGGGAAGGTCCTGCAGTACTGCCAAGGAAGTGATTCCCTTCTCCATCTACTCTACCTCTGCTATCTCTCAGTGACATACAACAGATACACAGGACACAACTTACTATTCAAGGATAATGTGAAATGAGTTGCTTGCCATGCAGTCATCCTATTTGAAAGAAGATCAATCAAAATAAATTCTGTATTTCACTAAAATGAAGTACTTTCCTTCCTTCCAGTTAGCAATTTATCTATATTAAAGGAAACCAAAATTTACCTTAATAATTAAATCAACATAACCTTTTGTCTCGTCACTGGAAACTGGGGTATAGGCTCGAATCACCAGATTACCATCAATTTTTGCAGAAAGATAAACATGTTGGCCTAAGGAGAAAGAATTACAATCTGATTATTTATTTTTTCATCCCTGAAGGACAAGACAAGAGAGAAAAGCAGGTATTGTAACCCATTAAACACAAGCAATGATAAAGAAAAATCTTTACCTTGTAAATGCTGTATAAAACATCTAGTCTCTTTTCTTTTTTCAGCAAGAGTTTCTGGAGCACAGGGTAACTGTAGAGAGCTGGTACGTTACAGAACCAAGGATAAGATACAAGTAAAGTAGGAAATTTATAGTAAAATAGTGATACAGAAAGTTTGTTGCTCATTCTCAAGCGCTCTCTGTATTTTGGGCTCTGCTGTTCTCATATTCATTAATGAAGTGGAAGTAAGGACACACCAGTTCACACAGGCAAAGTAAGTAAGTATTATGGTTTAATAGCAGCAATCTCTCAGAGCAAACTTCCCAGAGATTCTGCACCAAGACATCAAGAACAAAGCCTCGGGCCATATTCCTTCTCCATAACTCCTGCCTCTGTAACGCTGCGGCTTCCACAGCATTGGACACTGGTGTCCACAGAGACCTCTTTGCCCAACCTAATGCTCCAAGAGGCAGACTCTAAAAGGCACCTGTTTCTGCTGATTAAAAGAACTGAAAACTCCTTGCCAAGAGTAGTCTCCTCAGCCAGACAGTACTAACCTAGAGAGTTGTATGGAAAAACCAAAAGCAGGAACAGTGCTGGCAGAAAACACTTTTTTTTTTTTTTTTTTTTAGCAAAGGGATCCTGGTAAAAAGCAGAAGGCAGGAATCTCCCAGGAAGTAATCTGGCCCATAGAGTTTCACGATCCAACTCCTAAATTCTTAAGAATAAAGTCTGGATAAACACAAGTATTGCAGGGCACATCTCAATTCGTTTCTCCTTTGTCTAGTTAATATGGACAGTTCAATTATACTTTCCCATACAAGCCAGAAGAGAATTTAGAGAAAGACTGCTGTGCTTGACAGGCACATGCAAGAAGGACATGGTCACAGCATGGAATGGGAAAGACCCTGACACTTGCCATACAGCAAGTGAAACAGTGAAACACAGTACAGAACAAACAGGGCTACATCTGCCACATCTGCAGATCAGAAGACCGTGCCTGAAATGAACATCAAACATCAAACCCTAGTCTGAAATGAACATCATGCTACAGAAAGCAAGAGAAAGTCGTATGCGTTATGTATGTAAATCAAAGGTAAGTGCATGCACAGAATAGTTACAAGCTTCCCAGCAGAAGAGTTGTTCTCTCTCATTTACAAGTGCAACTGTGTTTGTCAAAAGCATGAGAGCAGCTGACAATAAACTGAGGGCACCAGATGGAAGTAGAACGCAAACAAGAAATATGAAAAAGCTTTGACAGATACCATTGTTGCTTATATCCCGACTGGTGATGAATTCCATCAGACTCGGTTCAAGTGCTTGTTCTAATCTACACCACACAATTTAACACAAGCAGAACAAAGCACACACAAAAGACGAGAAATACAACCCTTTGGGAAATCTGACGTTTCTCTTTGACACAGCAGCATTCAGATGCAGCTTTTTACTCCTTCTTTTGCTAAGTCTTAAATTCCCAAACAGTCAGAAGTCCAAGAACTATGAGTACAGTTATAAATCCTAAAACCAGAAATATATGTAATGAAGTGTTTTCAGTACTCACCTACAGGTAATCCTAATATATGAGCCGGTGAAGGTAGCCCAAATCGGAATTTCTTAGTATCATGACTGATTTCCTAAAAAACCAAGCAAACAAAATCAGAATGAGGTCAACATCACCACTGCTTTGAATTTCAAACTCTACTCAACATGATGTGCTTTAGTAAGCCTGTTTTTTGTTAGCATGCAAGCCAAATGCTAGGAAGGGACGCAGAAATGGCTTGGGAAAATAAAGTTTAAATAGATCAGAAGTTTTGGAAGCAGTCTTTTCCTCTTTAATTCCACAAGGAGTGACTCTTGCCTGTCTGCGCAATCCCTACAGCACCTTTACATAAAGAAAACCTGGAAACCCTCTATTGCCCAAGGGCAGTGAGCACATTTCATAATTAGTGGCCAAAGATCAGGCAAGACAGGACGTGCAGAAGCACAGGCTGCTAGGATTACTTCTCACTGAGGCACACCGGACAGCAATCAAGGGAGAAACACGGCTCTAAACTAGGACTTACACAAAGAATCGAGCCTCCCCTCCTCTTGAGACAATTGTAACACCATAGTGTAGGCATAGCTGCTTTTAAGACTCCTGCGCTACCCCAGGGAAACACTGCAGCCTGGCTGCGGGACTCACAGCCGCCCCTTGAGGGCTCCGCGCACTTCTCGGGCCCCGAAGCCTGGGGCAGCCCATGAGCAACCGCCCCTCAGAATCCCCCCGCCAACGGCCC
>NW_010972609.1:8131714-8131954 GCF_000737465.1 Haliaeetus leucocephalus
GAGCCGGGTCGAGGGAAGGGGTCGAGGCGCGCCACGCCGCCGGGTCACCTCCTTGTCCACCAGCCGCAGCGAGTATTTAGCGAGGGGGTCCCGCAAAGTGACGGGGCCGCTCGCCCTCCGCCCCGTCCCTCTGAGCAGCAGCAGCAGCAGCCCGGCAGATACAGCTACCACGACCACGGCGACCGCCACAGGGGCAACCTGCGAGGAGAAGGGCAGGCGGTCAGGGGGAACAAGCCCGCC
>NW_010972609.1:8132413-8220354 GCF_000737465.1 Haliaeetus leucocephalus
CGGGACAGAAACGGCCGCAAAATCGGGTCGCCCTGGGCGGACACGCACCGGCTGTCGTCCTTCTCCCTGCCTCAGTTCTCACTGCCTTCATGCTGAGCGACGGAAAACGGCGAGGCCGGAGGTCTGGTCCAGTCCCGCTTTGCCGCCGTCTGCCCTGTAAAGCAGCGAGTGTTAAGTTCAAGTCCTCTAGGCAGAAACAGCCCGCGACCTTAAAATCTAACAATACAAGGTTATCGTTCGGTTTCGTAGGCAAGCATCCTCCCTCAAGGCTGCAGTAGGCCCAATCCTAACGAAAGGCCGTTAAGGCTGCACCGCTACCACAGGTAAAGACTGCATTACAGTCCCAGTGCACCCAGCAAGGGGCACTCCTCGTTGCCCGCCTTTGCGTTTGGGACTTTCTCTGCAGACAGCATGTACAGCCCACAGTCTGTGTTGCAAACTGCTGGCAAATGACCACTTAACTCCAAGTCACACCGCAAGCGTGACTGGGGGAACAGAAATCATTTCCTAACTTCTTCCCTATCCCCTGGGCCAAAATTTTACCTTGTGACAAGCAGCACTAACAAAGTATTTAGTATCTGTGGTCTTCGAATTGCTTTAAGAAAAAAAAAAAAGGAGAAAAAAACAACAAAACCCAAACCAAAAAAAAACCCCAACCCAAAAAACAACCACAAAAGAAACTTAAGTATCATTATTTCCTCTATAGAGCATAGGACAGAAGCACACAGTTTGGGACAAACACAAAAGTCAATTAAAAGAAAATACAAGTCTTTGAAGTCCAAGCCCATGTCACAAGGTTCAAAATAGTTGATCTAAAATAAAAGCATGCCCATATCGCACAGACATGTCTTTGTCAGGAGGAAGAAAAACTGATCAAAACCTATGGGGAAGGAAGGAACGCCAGGAATAATGCCACAGCACGCCAAGCTGTAGATGGCGATACAAGGATAAGGTAACAAATGTGATGTATCAGTTTTTGGAATGCTTGTATTTTATGTGACTTGTAAAAAGACTGAAAGAAAAAGACGTTCAGTCTCCTGTGCTACTGAAGTACTGACTATGGAAGACCAGAGAATTAATACCTCACCACATTTTTTATATTTTTTTGTTAATACTAGCTTTCCTCACCTGAGTTCAAAAGCAGGAGAACCACTACCAGCATGCTACATATTACTGCTCTGTTCCCAAAGTAAATTAATTCCTTGTATCAGTGTCACACATAGCCACTGTCCTCAGAGTATTGTAACTGAGCCCAGGACTTCGGGGCTGAATGACCCATTCTCCATGATAAAAGAAGATATTCTCCCACTGAGGTGCTGTGACTTTTTTTTCGGACAATATGGTATTGGTATGGCTTGAAACTTTTATGTATTTTGCTTTCATCAATGATTTACCATACATCCATGTAGCAAAAGTCTCGAAACTCAAGCAGAATAAAGCAGACCAAAAATGATAAGGACAAGAAACATTCAGATTTCTCAGTCAGAATTTATCCTGAAGGATAAACAGGAACAAGTGAAGGATAAATAGGAATTTATTCTTTCTTCTTTTTTAATTTTCAAGACAGGGCTTTCTGGTTACTTTACTGTGACTAATAATTGCATAGCTATGCAATTACCAGTGATTCTCTGAAATGCACTATTGATAGGAAGTATTAATTTTCCCTCAAGAACAGGACTCTTCCTTGCCTTCAGTAAGAGAAAGGCAAGTAAGGGGTTTTATAGAGCTTGAGACACTTTTAGCAGTATTTCTTGTTTCCGGTATTAACTATTCCTAATGCTCCTTCAATTTTTGCTGATTATTTTCTTTTGTGCCAGAGGCAGGGTTTTGGTCTACATAAAACTGCTGGGGTTTTGTTGTGGTGTTTTTTTTTCTCCAAAGTACCAAGCCTAATTCTTTCCTTTTGTTAACTTCTCTTACATAGACATAACATCCACAGTTCCTCTGGTGTTACTGTTAAATTCACTCTTTTGAAAGCATGCAAAGAACCAAGTCTAGTCACTTCAGATGAAGAAATAAGTCTTTCTGTGCATCCAATACATGACAGTAAATGGATTCCTAAATGAGAAAAAAACTGCCCTTGTGCCACTTGTCCTCAAAAACTACAATGGAAAAAAGGCTAGGGGAAAAGAGAAGAAAACTGGGAAGATCCCATGAGAACATAGTTCTATACTACCACCTAAATACTATGATTGTCAGATCCTTTTGGGCAGAGGAACTGTGGAAGAAAAGAGAGTCAGGAAATGTATGGCATGCATACCTCCAGGCAGAGCACATCTAAGGAAGGATATGGTGCTGCTGTGCTATTGCTCCTCTGGCTTCATCGGGGAGGTCACAGGAGCAGAAGCAACCCAGAACAGTATGATGCAGTAAGCCACTATGCTGCCCTAGGCTGGAAAAGGAGGAGATGGCAAAGTAAAGGAATTACGAACCAAGAACTCACAGAGGTAATGCCATAGAGTCAGAGATCAACAATGTTTTTAACATCTTTTGTTATCTATATAGCCAGAACCCAGATTTCAAACAACTGTTTCCTTTTCTGTACTATTGCCAGACATGCATTAACAGTGGACATACACTTTCTATTTTCTGATTAAGATCTTCCCTTTCCAACAAAAGTTACAAAAATGCTCTAATAACCACTCCTGCAAAGGCTATCTAGGTGCATCATTGGCAACATAGATGGACTCCCAGCATGCATGCCCACGTGCACACATAGAGCAGGACTACCATTTCAGAGCTAAGCAGGATGACTTACGGTCACAGATGCTCACGTTTACCAAAGGTCAGAACGAGATATTTTTGGACATAGACTTTTATTCTAAGTATTTAGCACAGTGCCAATGAACAATGCAATGAGCCTTCGTTTGCTTCTATATAACGTTACAAAGAAGATATTTTTACTTACATGCCAACAGAAGAAGGTTTATATCCAGATTTTAACCACGCAGGGAACCTGAGTCTACCTCAGTACTCAGGTAGGCTACTAGTATCCTACCTTTTGACTGTAGGGTTTAGGAAAGCCTCATATAACTGTCAAAAATTAAAGTGGACTTCATATAAATTTTGTAGAAACTAAAATATAATTCCATTACACGAACTCCATTGAAAGTAATTTTTTATTTTTTTTTAAAACCAGTTTTAATTTTCATCACAAAACAGTTCACATTATTGCTAAAAGATACTGGCAGCTTACAATAGCCTGAAAAGATACAACAAATAAAAGCAAAATTAGACTACTTGTAAAACCATACTATGAGAAACACAAAAGGTCAACATCCTGCAGTCAAGCAAAAAGTAAGTACCCTAACAATCAAATCAAATATAAATAATTTAAGATAGCATTCTGAATATATGAAAGGAATTTTTTTAAGAGATCTCAATTTCTTAGCATATAACCACTGCATTCAACAGGGCTAGCATAGCTGATACCACCTGTAGTTCTCCCCCTACCTTCTTATTTTTCTGAACACACCCACTTGATATCCTTGTATTAAATCAATAAGCAGATAAAAACTTTACAGGTATTTTAAGTCATCTTGTTCCTGTTAAGCAAAACAGAATAGCAACCAAGTGATTAGACAGATCTGCTCCCAGCATAGTTAGGCTGATACAGTTAGCTAATGGCAACTTCCACTATAACTGAACATTAACAGACTTCCATAATGAAAAAATACAAAGGATATTTTCCCTCCATTGCTCTCTGAAGGTCTCTTCAGAGAGTTTATCAAAGATAGAACAAGCATACTCTATCAATAATGTAATACAGCTGTGCCTCACACTTAATCTGAATTTGTCCGTAGTCCTTCCACCATGAAGTATTTTCATGATTTGACGGAAAGCTCATGCTCCAGATTATTTTGTGGGCTTTTGCCTAAAACTTTACAGTGAAGAAAAGAAACTGGTGAAAAACTTTTACCGTATTCACTTGGGAATGTTTAGAGAGAGGTAGAGAGATTATTTTTTTCCCCAGCTACAGAATAAAATTATATCTTTAAAAAAAATCAGAAGGTCTAAACTAATGTCATCAAAAAAGTAGGGTTACTGGCATCAAATGCATGTATGGGAAACATATCTCTAAAGATTTTTACCATTAACAATCAACAGAAACAAAATGAGATATCTTTCTTACTTTCTAGTTATTTTCTGGACCACTGAGTCAAAGAAGGATTATACTTGTGTTACCTATTGTATTATCATACTGATCTAGGTTCTAAACACTGTGTAAGCAGCCATTTGGCATTACACAAACTACTATTTACAAGTAAATGTGCTCAGTTTGCAGTATGTGGATTACACAGTACCTCTTTAATTACATGTATAGATTAATTAGGATAGCTGTCAGTTCTTGCATGCTGCCAAAGGCCCTTGGCCTGTAATACTTGTCTTTTCAAACACTTCTATCTGTTTAAACAACACGCAATTTGTTAAAACAGGAACTGTATTAAAAATATCCTTTTCCCAGCAATTGGATTGATTCAGTTCACTAATGACTAGACAATGTTCTTCTGCTGCTCAGAATGCACTACTACTGCCACTGCCTAGGTCCTCTCAGAGCCAGAGGTAACACTCTCATCCACCTTAACGGAAGGATGACTGACTCCCCCTTCAGTTATTTTACACAGGCACTTATTTAATCTCATTTCTGCAGTACTTTTACACTCTCCAGTACTACATTCAAGGACATGCTTGGCATATGGTATATGGTGGTTATTTTCCCTCACTTTCCTTCTAAGATAGATTAATAGAGTGTCAGAAGCCTGCAAGTAACTTGTCTCTGCCCCAAGCACACGCATGTGAAGCCAAAGTCTCAATTCAGCTAAATCAGCAGTCAATTCACCAGGATAAGTATCAGCTATTTTGGGATGTGTTCACCAATTATGAACTAACACACTCTCACCAAATTTTGCTTTCAGTGGCCTTTGTGCTTTGGAAGTGTTTTACAATGTGGTCCATCAGAACCGTTCTTTTGACGGTCACACCATGAAAATGGGGAGATCTACAAAAAGGAGAAAAAGAAAACAGGGTAAACTTTGCAAAGATCATCAACAAAGGCAGGCTGTAAACTTGTCAAAGTGGACTCAGCTGTCACATCTCGTGTCAGTTCATGCCTCCCTACCTCCTCCCAACCCTGAGAAATGAAGCGGCAAAGCAGCAGTAAGGAAAACATAGCCGTCAACATGAGAAATGCAATAGAGAGCGCAATAATAATATATCCAGAACAAATAAGATTTTCAGAAGTGACTACTGATTTAGATTCGTCTGTTTCTGGGCATTCAGCTAGGGGTATTTTAAACAACCAAGATTTCAGGAAGTGCTGGACACCCAAATATAAAAATGGCACCCTAGAAAAGACCTTAAATTAAGCATCTAGCAAGAGCAAAATGATTCATTTAATTGTTTTGTTTTCATACATACCACTACTGTTAACATTCTGCTTGATCCAGTCAACAAAAGCACCAACATTTGTGTATACTCCCGGGTAGCTCTTCCTTCCACAGCCCAAGCCCCAGCTAGTGATTCCATGAAGGGTGTAAAATCCCGAGTTATCTTCTGAAGGACAAACTAATGGGCCACCAGAATCACCCTGCACAAGGACAAAGGAATCTTGTTATGAGCTAACATCACTCCTTATGTTTTAAAATTATCAGTTCAACTACAAGAGGTCTCAGCTGCTCATGTGTTTGGGGGTTTCTGATTTTAAAAGGCAGAGAAAGAAATAACCTTTGTTCAAGGGGAGTACCTGTTTTTGCAATGAGTAATTAAAATCCTACTATTAGGGAGTCTTTCACTGTATATCACCTACAGCCTGTTTGCAAGAAAACAGCTTTTAGTGAGGTTTTAACAGTCCCCTTCCCAGAACCCGTCTGGCCATACCCCAAGTGTCAGAAGGCAAAGGTGATGTGCGCAACTTACTGTGCATGAGTCCTTGCCTTCTTCCAGAGGGAATCCAGCACAGATCATCCTCTGGGTCACTTTACTGGGAAGATTCATGTAATAGCTCTGACATGTGTTGAGCACCAGGATGGGGACTTCCAGCTGATGCAGTTTTTTCCCCTTTTCCCTGTCTTGAAGTAAAAGACACCTCAGAAACCAGTAGAGGCATGAATTAGTGATTCCAGAATGAAGCTTTACGCTTCCCCTTTTCAAATGGTCTCAGTCTAAATTATCTGATTTCTTTCCTCTCACCCATTTTGCTGCATGTCTAGCTGAGCTTATACAAGTGAAAACTTTTTAACATGTCTGTTTTCCAGACGCTAATATATAGACAGAATGAATGTTACAACACAGAACATGGTATTTAAAACACAGCTACAGCATGGTCAATGTTTGAAATAGCAAAGACTGCATACCTTCTTCATGTGCACCCCATCCTGTGACAACGCACACCCTCGAGGGCTGAACTGCCTCCTCCCTGGCTGGGAGGCACACTGGGCGCACATAGTGGTTGAATTCTAAGGGCTCGGCCAGTTGCAGTAAAGCGATATCAGAGTCCATAGTGGTCTTGTTAAAACTCGGATGTATAATATACTTTTTTACTGACCTTTTCTAGGAAAGCAGACATTGACATTTTCTGAATTACTTAGGAATTTGAGTCTTTAAGTAACTTTGGTTTTATAAATTTTCAGGCCATATGCAAGGTGCCTTAAGAGGAGGACACATTTAAAAGCAGCTGCTGAAGCCACCAGCTTTCTTCTATTAACAAGTCAGGATTATGCCTCTTGGACGTGGATCAGGGAACATGCAAGAAACTCCATCCAGCAAGTGTAGGAAAAGGGTCTTGGACAATCATTTGTCCAGTCTGAGCAAAGTGGAAAGTTGTGCCCCAATTATTTCTGTATTGGTAATAGTCACCAGGGAATTTAGAGACAATACACTCCTCACTCACACATCCTCCAGGACACTGAGCTTTGGAGTTCATTACTGGTGAAGGCACAGATCTGTGTTGATATAATTTCTCTGACTGTCACACAAAAGCTGTTGTGTAAATGCAGATCAAGATCAGCACGCGGGCTGTTAGATTGCTGCATCATGAACAATTTAGGAGATGCATTTACATCAAAAACTATTTTGCAAGATTGATTTCTATTTTATTATTAAGCAGAACTTATAGTACCTGTCTGTATTCTTGCTCTGTAAGATCATGAAGTCCAGTTACCACCATCCATAAGTCTCTGTACAGTTCCCTAAAAAAAAAAAAAAGATAAGCACATTCTTAGGCTTGTATAACAGCATTCTTGAAACCTGTGAATCTTAAAACCTCCCCCACCCTATAGGGATACTAGGGCCCTACATATTGCTGGGCCAACAACTTCTGAGGCCCACACTCCAATACAAATCTATGGAAATCTTCCCACTGTCTTCTAGGGAGCATGAAATAGTCTCATGATGAGGCAGTAGGATCTCTCAAACACATAGTGAACTGAGAGAAAGGTCACTTTTATAAGGACTGGGGGTGCCTGATGCAGATCACAAAGCCTGCATGGTCCATGTCATCCAGGGACAGTGCTGGTCCCTACCTTCTTAATGAAAAAACGGGTGACCTCTAAAACATTGCTACCTATCAAAGGATACAAAGAAATGAAACAAACATTTCATTTCAGACTTTGATTTCTTAACCAAGCCCTCTCACTACCTGAAAACCTGTCATAACGCCCTGATGAAATTAGTTGTGTAGAATCATTAAGCCACATATGCAAATTCTGATGTGATAGCAACGCGCAATAGAGAATTCCTCCTTAATATGGCTCTTAAAGCAGTACCTTCAACACAGCGCAACAATGTTCCTGACAAAATTTTGCAAACTAATACTTAGAAACATAGACGCCAAAGTCTGACATTCAAAACAGTACTTGCATTTCAGATCCCCAGTTTTGTGGGGGTGGGGAAAAGAATCAGAGAAATGGAGAATGTGGATGCCTGAGCATCTTTGGCATTTGGGGCTTTTGAAAGCTTACCCTCATTTTCAAGTAATAGCAACTTTATTTGAAAACAGGCCAGAATACCTAATTATCTGCCATCCTAGGAAGATTTTTTTTTAAATACTTTAATGGCCCAGTATATATCTGAATTTTAAATTAATGTACTTGTGATTAATTTGAACTTTAAAACAGGTGGTATTCAGCCTAAGAGATGAATAAACCAATTGCAGTTTAGAAAGTATTTTAAAGAGTCCAAAAGTCACACAGACTATCCTTTTATCTCCTCTCAATAAAGACAGAAAAATTTCCATGTAATCTGATTTAACAGATTGATAGGTTCTTAATAAGGGAATGGCATCAACCTTGTGCACAAAAGCCTCCTGTATGTCCTCCAAAATCTACACAAATTCAGTAATTTTTTGATTTTTCATAGGTTGATTCTACCTGGATGAAAACATGCTCTGTAAAAGACCCAAACACAAAGAAGTTACCTAAGAGTAAGTGGGGAATGACAAGGGACTTAGTATCTTGTCATCTCTTCGGAAAACTGATCTGAATGAAAGCCAAGCCTACAGAAGTAGCCACTATGATCCTAGTACATATATGTGGAGCAAAAGAATCCAGTGCCAGCGTGAGCTGTAAGTAGGTGGTAAAACTAAAACTGTGCCAGCCACCCTGGGCAGAACCACCACGCAATTCTGTCACCTGCAGAGACACACCTGCATTATTCTGTCACCTGCAGAGACACACCATGCAATTACAGACATTCCCAGGGAAGGGTTCATCCCGGTGTACTTACTTAGAATTAAAGCAGTGAGCAGCTGTGACAACCCATTCTTTGGCAAGAACTGCTCCTCCACAGATGTGCTCATCTGAAATTTGTACACTGACCTGCCAAGGCCATGAGTATGGTACAGCTACTTCACCTCCAATTATCCTACTAAAGATGAACCTGGGCTGATTTGAAGGCACTCCACAAATACCATCTGAAACAGAAAGCACTGATGTTTCAAGAAGTCTTTAGAGGTTAAGATTTGGAGAAGCAAAGAACAGTCAATTTAAGAGCTACCCCACAGCTTCTAAAGATTGCTCCCTCCCCTTTTTTGCCAAATCTTTCAACTTCCCTCATTACAAAGGATCCAAACGTTTAGACATAGCATGAGGAGATGATCTTAGTAAAAACAGAGCTTCACCAAGATGAAAGCAACTGCTTGCCTTCAAAGTTTTAGCCTCAAACCTACAATGAATACGGACTCATCCCATTCTCCATAAAGTACTGGAGGGAAAAAGGGAAGTTCTAAAATGCTGATTATTATTTTCAACTACCCTGTAACCCTTTGCAATTATTTTCACCAAAGCAAGTAGGTGTAAACTGACATACAAGCTGAAATAATGTCATTGCATTGCTGTAAATGACTTAACAAGATGAAGGAAACAAGAAAAATTAGGTTTTCCTATTTTAAAGCCAAAGCATAGAACTGTTACTATTCATCTTTTTATTTTCTCAAAATAACTTACTGAAAAATTCTGGGACAACTGCATCCATTAAAAATTTCGAGAAAACAGCATTTAAATTATAGTTCTTTATAGGTACTCCTTATTCCCATGAAGAAAATATAACTCGGGTTGGCTTACCTGTTGTAACCTGTATTTCTTCTTCAGTCATATCCATATCCATATCTTCAAATTCTTCTTCACTAGTCGAGTCCGAAGTATCTAAATCTAGCAAATGAAAATAGCAAATGTGTTAGCAGGCTGTCTTGAGTGATATTTTTATTACAAAAGCACTTTTATTTCCTTTATTACAATTTTTGTAGAAGGAATAGATTTCTACAGTAGAGATCTGTGCTATTACATCTTCACATGGTAGTGAAGTGCCATTTAAAATGCACCAAAATACTCTTACGTGAAATAAAACTCTGAGGTTTTGGGTAGACTCATAGTTTCTCTTCACCTACTCAATAGGCCCTTTGTTTAAGGCCTCAATAGGTTCACAATACAGTTTTTTCACTGAAACAGTTTGTTAGATGAGAACCTCCTAGAGCAAAATAATTCTGAATAGCCAGATTCACTGAAGAGCCCTTTGTGCTGCCCCAAAGAGGCAGTTTCCCAAGTTACTTCGATTACCTGTTACACGAACAAAAGAGACTGTAGCTCTGAATCCTCCAAAGGTCTCTGTTTCATCAGAGTGAAAGACAACCAGCATCACAGCAGAGGAGCTTAGAACAGGTGCTGGTAGGGCAAATCCACAAGACTTAGCTAAAGATGAGAAAAGCAAAGGTTCACTGTAGATTAACATGTACTTTTTCATCCTTATGTCTTTCAACAGGGGGTACCCAAAATTCTGCGTATTCCAGCTCTCACACAGGAGGGTAAAAAATAACTATGCACAAGAGAGGAGTTGAGATAAGTAGACTGAGGCTGAAGGACTGTTCTATTATTTCTGACGTCTGTCCTTGTTCAGTAGTTATCTCATAAGAACAAGGAGACTCTTGCATTATTTCGTAAGAGTCTATCGCAGCACTCATGCTCATAGGTTGCCATTACATATAGAACACACTGGAAACCTGATTTCCCCTTGTTAGTGTTTCAGCACTAGCATCTGCTAGTGCTAATCTAAGCACCAGCATCAAGCAAGTGCTGAAATCAATTGATTGGGACAGGTCGACTCATTCAATGTAAAGCAGGAGAATCTCCAGCAAGGGGGCAAGAATTACATGACTGCTTATCTGGAGTGAAGAGCAACTGGACTCTGGAAAGGAGACCTCTTGGGTGCTTTCTGTGTCTGATCATTACTATAAAAATAAATTATTGTGTTATGCCCTTTTCTTCATTGATATGAATTCAGAACTGCATTTCATATAGAATTTAAATACACAAAACTGTTCTGTTCAATGTGGTTTTGCCTCTGTAAGTGGAACAGCAGCAGCAATACACCTGCAAGTATTTTTCAAGGTACTGAAACTAGCACCTATAACATCACCTGAGACTCTAGAGGCAAACTTGATTTTAGACCGTAAAACAGGGCTAGTGAAAGTCATAAAAGAACTAGGTTATCCCCCAAAATATGTCAAAAATCAAAAGTCAAACCAATTTCCTCCTCTTTTCCCACATCTTCATACACAGTCACGGCATCATAAGAGCAATCTTCACTTTCTTCTACTTCAAAAGACTGGTATGTAAGCTTTAAATAAAAAGTGAAAAAGTGAATCTCGTTGCTAAATTCACAGAGAAAAAGTTCAAAGATCTATAATAAGGTCTTTAGTATTCTCAATGATTCCTTTGGGGTTTGATTTCAGTGACGTTCAGACCTCTCACAGGGGATACATAGTATATTACATTTGCTAGAAGAACCTGTCATGATGAAATTTAAACCAGGAAATCCTATTTTACTATAGCCTAAAGGAGAAATCTGGCTTTTGGGATGGAAAGTGATTTCTCTTAACTGCATCCAGCAGCATTATTCAAGCTTATGTTGCTTGATCTTGCTTGTCCTTAGCTGCATAATTTCTTGTTAACTCAATTGTGCCCGCTTCCATCCTGTAGACACAAGAAAGGCTTATATTATACCTTGATTACATGGTCCTCTGGTGCACAAATAATCCATTGACAGTCTGCCATGTTGCTGTAGCGCTCTGGATAGTGCATACTTTGTAACACACCCTCTTCAAAAAGGACAGCTAAGGACTCACAGCCAGAATCTGGAAATCCAGGAGAATGAAAATGAAGGCACTGTGATTTCCTATTAAATCATTCACACACACACAAAAAAAAAAAAAAATCCAGAAAAACTCTTGTGGTGCTTTCACACAGCTGAGAAAGAGAACAGGACAGAGCAGCAAGCCAAATCCTTCTGTTTGAAAAAGATGCAAAGAAAATTTTTAATTTGTTCCCAGGCAGAAGAGCAGTCCAGCCTATGACTATAGCATTCCCCTTTGGCTACAGGCAATGCACTGTAGGCACAGGTACCCATGTGGGGTGACCGAAGAGCAGGACACAGGCATGTCAGAAGAACATTTGCCAGCTTTCTCGGAGAGGAAAGTGGTGACATAAAACACAACCAGAGGACATGTCTCCCTGATGGGCTATGCGGTGGCAAGGCCCCTCAGAGGGGGTTCCTCCTTACACTCTGCCCAGGACAGAAACTAGCTGAAAAAGCTGCAGGAACAGGAACAACAGGTGTCTGTCTGTCTGTAACTGGATTGTCCAGACTCAGCAGATGGCCCCTGGGCCTGCTCCGCAGTGATGATGATCCTCTCTGCACAGCAAAACTGGGAGCAATTCTCCACAACATACATCTTAGCATTAGCCACCTCCCTCAGGGCCCCTCCATGAAAGCATGCTTGGGACTAGCAAAGCACCTTTCATCTGGAAATTCTGCTCATTTGACTAATCTAATTAAGTTTTAAAACATTCTGGAAGTAGGGAAGGAAATGAGATCTTGTATAAAGTGGATGGAGAAGAGGCAATGTTAAAGGAGGGCTTCTCTCAACAGCATCTATCCTATCTCTTTCTGCATCCCAGTTTCTCCACAATGTCACATGGCAGCCTAACCATACTTACCTTGTTCATAACATCACCCACACAGAATTATCATAGGAGCTTCCTCTGATTCATTTTCTCCTGAAAATTTTTTTCAGGTCACCACCCAAGAGTGCAGACAGGTATATTACAAGACTTAGACTTACCAGGAAGAATATCTGGTGTAAGAGCTTTGTAGGTCATGGAAAAACCAGTTCCATAATCCTTGTTGTCAGAAACAAATTTCAGCCTTATACTATTGGACCCAATCAAAATAGGTAATGGAAGATCTCCTCCACAGAATTTCCCTGAAACATAGTATTAGAGAATAATCATTGTTTAAACTCTTAGTCATTTGAGAAAACTTGCATGTACCATTTTAGTACTTAGCTATAAACATTTTAGGATGAGAAGAAAATTGCCTATTCATTCCTCTATATTCTCTATTAATCCATTAGCCTAAATAGACGCACACTATTAGAAATTGAAAATCCTTGACACCAGAAAGTCATTGGCTGACACAGTTCCCTACCAGGCATTTTCCATTCTCTTCTCCTCCCACACTCTTTGTCTTTTATTTTAGATCATATGTCACAACATATTCATCATGAAAACCTAAGTAAAACGTAATCAACCGCAATGTCCTCACTGGGTATACTTGCTGTTAGAATGAAAGAGTACACTGACAGATTATTTCCAAGAAATAACTCACCGACAAGTCTGTTGTCTTTTGAATAGACTGATAAAGAATCATAGTCACAAAACGTTTCTGGCTCTATATCAAAGTGGGAAAAATGAAGCAATATATAATTTCCTTCTGGTACAAATAGAGTCCATACACACAATCTGGAACAACAAATTAGTTCCCATTCACAAAACTGCAACAAAAACCCCAAACTACACCAGTAGGGGTAATAGTTTCTGGGGAAAGACTGTGTGTTTGTCTACTTACTGGTGGTTTTGATAGAACTGGTTGGGACTTCCAGGAAAATGTAATTGTCCTTCACTGTCAGGGAGTTTGCCATCCTGAATGCTACAAAATGCTGCATTGTAGAGTTAAAACAAAACAGAAATAATCATGTTTGACACATATGCAATCATTTGTTCCACCAAATAGCTCAAACATCTAGAGAACATTGTGAGACTCAAGATTGCTCAGCTGTACCTTGTTTCTGCTGGCAGACTGATGCTGGGTCTTCTCTCTTTTATTTGGAACTATGGTAAGTCAGTTTTAAAACACAAAATTTGGGAGCAAAAATTAAGCACTACCGATGTGCTATCCTATTTTATTGTAAAAATGCCAGTGCTTGCTTTTTACCTTAAAGAAACTATTTGTTAAATGAGGATTCCAGTATAAATATTTTTCAGGGAGGAAAACCACATACCTCAGGACATAAGCAAAGCATTCATTGCAGCCCATTTGTAATAACATCCTTAGCTATATCACAGCAGGAGACTTTTGCAACAGTACAATATGGTATTAAAGACACTTTAATAGAAGAAGCAGAAGCTTTCCTCTCCAGATAAGTGTTGTTAGAAACACAATTACTTATAAAAATTATCTTCTCTTGCCTTTCTTTCTCCTTGCAAGGTAAGCCAGTAAGACATTGATCAACAACTACGTATATGAAAACAAATTGTACTTATGTACTTATAAGATTGTCTTATAATATTTCAAAAAGACACAAACAGCACTTAAATACCCAATTCTCACTGGCCACAGCAAGTCTATACAAACTGACCATGTGCCCAAGCTCGTTTATCACCTGAGAGATCTCACTCTAGATTACTAAGATTAAAATTTTAAGATCTAGGTCACAAGCATTACTTCTAGTATCTTTATGTGAACTTCTACCTAGATGAACAGAGTGTCCAACAAGAACATAAACATGGCAGAATCAAAGTAAGACTTCAATTTTAAAACATGTTACATTCGGGGTTGGGTTTCATGGTGGGGGTTTTTTTGCATTTTATTCATAGAAACAGACACCAGACAAGTAGATAGATTCATCATAAACTGCACAAAAGTAATACTAATTTACCTCATACTTTCCATTTAGAATCTATATTTTTACCAGAATAAACTTCACTAACTAGATTTCATGCATTGCTTAAGGTTCTGATCTACATTTTTCCCATCAATTTTATTTGCATTTCAATAAAAATATGGCTTTATAGATGTAGCTCACTTAAGGAAAATTCCTTTTTGAAGTCACCAGTACATAAGTAATTTTTTTTTTACAGCACCAGGAGGAAGAAAGTACATAATTAAAGTATACATTTAAAAGTGCTTTGATGAATCAAGCTTCTTTACTTTTTTTCCTTCATAGATTATATATCAGACTATTTTGGGGGTCTTTTTATGCTCAGATAACACAGATAGAAGATACTGAAAAAATACTTTACTCACCTGTGGAGCTTTTCATTTTCAGATCTAATAAAGGAGGGATAGGGAAGGGGGTGGAAAAAGAAGAATAAATTACTGTAGTTTCATATTCACAATGTAGGCTTTATTTTTATCCATTTGAAATGGTAATTTTATATGGTTAGCACTGAGGCAAATTTAAATGCTTCTTGGGGACATAGTGCCTACAATAAACTAGGCTTAGAATTAAAACAAAATTGCAAGTTCAGGCAATGCTGACTTTGGAATAAACAATTCTGGAGTAGCCAGTTCTAGAATTAATCATACATTGATAGGCCAGTGCTCAGTCTGAGCAGCACAGTACTCTCTTTCCACATACTTGTTAAGTAAATACTATACATTTCAGGTAAGGGTAGCAGAATCCAAATGCTAGCATCACGAGGGATGCAGAGACATTAAGCCTGACAGCAATTACAGTTAAGATCTTTTGCACCAGCATGACAGTATAAAAGAGTGAGCAAGCAAGACCTAATGCCAATGCAATTGAGAATTGTGTTTTCACTTTACCTACCAAACCACTTTTTCTGTTTACTGGAGCCAACACACTTTAATTACCACAATAGCTAATCATGTTATTTTCTCCTGATAATAAAGTGGGCCAACTAGTAAACCTTTAATAAAAAGACCCTGTCTCTCTCTTTTCTTTTCTTTTTTTTTTTTTTTCAAATTGAAAACCAAAATATTTTTCAGAAGCTAAACCGTTTTCATTTTTTTCCGACATTATTAGGGTTTTCTTTTTTTCAATCACAAGTTGAACCTGGTTTCTAATGGGAATTTTTTTTTCCCCTTGCAATTTTTTTTCTTATCATTGACTAGCAAAACCTCTTAAAAACCCCTCCTCAGTTTTTCAGTTCTCTGCATAAATTTTAACACAATCTCCAATACCTTTTAATGAAAATAGCCCAAACTGAAAGAAAATGTTAATTCAGTTTCTTAATGCTCTGAGTGAAGTTCACCGCTAGACAGACTGTCATTTGTATCACCAGCTCCATGACTTTGGAAGCAATGGATAATTTTCACGCTGATCCCCTGCACAGAGGACATACGTAGCCTCTTGGGCAGAGCAAGCAAAAGCAATCCTGAGAGTAGTCAAATGTCTGATCCAACATGTTTTTGCTGAGAAAAATGACAAGTGACTTCAAAGAGGTGCGTACGGACCTTCAGACATTTTCAGCTGGTGAATTTCCACTTAAAAATACCATGCTAACTGGCTAGCTAGATAAAAGGACCATTCTTAAGGTTAAAAAAAAAAATAAATATACACACACACATATTTAGTCCAAGTAGGAGGCAAAGTGGAAGCAAAGTAAACATTTACAATGCTCTCAATTTGGTTTTGGCCATTGCCAATCAGTACCATATACTTAAAGGCATTGGGAAATGCTACAGTGCTTTGCCAGAAAAAATGGGGAGAAAAAATAAGTGCTATATCTTGAAAAATATAAAATTAAATGAAATATTATTATGAGACAGAACAGTTGTCACAAGTGAGGGACACATTACTGTAGAGACTTAATACCAGCACTCATGTTCTCTTGAATCCAGGGAAGCACCGCGCTGAGGTCTGTGAATATTCCCGGAGATCCTCTGTTGTAATGTTTCTTCTTCTCGTTACTTATCCAGCCACGAGCACAGCCCATCCCCCAGGAGATCACACCAGCGAGAGTCCAGGCACCATGCTTACGTCGACACAAGAGAGGGCCTCCAGAGTCACCCTGTAACAAACAAGTAAAAGCTCACAACCTACAGCTGACAAAAGTACGTGTGTACCACTGAACAAGCCTTAAAGAGCTTACTGAGCTCCCTTTTGTGCCATACTAACAAACCTGCAATGTAGGGGATAGTAATTTTTAAAAAACTGTGAAGAAAGACACTTTCTTTTTTATTGTGTTTAGTCAGGATTGTCAAAAGGGGGAGAGACAGACTAATTCCCTCATGGGTGCACATCTGTTGTGCTTTAGCATGTAAAAAGGAGGAGCTTTTTTTCCCCCCCCATGACAGGGAACAATCACTTAACCTTTATCTGACTTCCTTTCCTTCCTGTAATCCAAGACAATACTTTCTACTTTTCTCTGTAGGATCTTAGCAACATTAACTAATTTATCAATCAATTGTTCTGAAGTTAGAAAGCCCTAAGCATTATTGCACTGGGACACATTGCGAAATTGCTCTCAGGAACCTGTCATACAACTCATACAATAATTTAAATGGCATCATGTAATTAAGTGCGTTGCCCCATACAGAACCTTTGAAAGAATTCATACATCAAAAGAAATACACTCCAAATAACAGAGTTTACAGTGTATTTATTCAGTTAGGTACACAGAGCCTTGAGCTTCTGAGAAACACCTGTAAGTACACGAGGCCCTCTGTTCGGCTGACCTGGCAGGCATCTTTTCCTCCATCTGGAAATCCAGCACACATTATAGTGTCACCTTGGATGGGTTTCTTTAAAGTTGATAATGCTCTTGAACACTCCTTACTGTTTAGGATTGGTAGATTGACTTCATATAAGACCTGAGGGAGTACTCCATCTGAAATACAAAAAAATTGTTCATAAGAAATGCTGAAAGGTGAACTTAATGTCACTGCTAATACACCAAAAAAACTTAGTTGGAAACTTGCTCCAAGCCATTTTATAGTTACAAGCATGTTTTGATAAACATCCAGTTTTGTGTACATAAGCAGTTTTACTTGAATAAATTTTAAAATGTTTCCAAATCAAAATACAGGTCTATATATTGTAGTGATCCGTTTTGAGATAATTCACAGGTAGGCATAGAAGCCAGCAAAGATCCTGTTTTGAGACTACAATTCTTAGGACCAGTTGATGGTTTCTTCTGGTCTGCGTATGACCTACGCAATCAAGCTCTTAACTTCAGAAATAAGACACTGAGAAACCTGAATGTCAAAGAACAATTTGAGTGGCTTACTCTCATTTAAGCGGCCCCAACCACAAGCAGTGCAGATATATCCAGCTTCAAACTTTTCACCAGGATCAGGAAGACATGCTGGCAAAACTGATGAACCTGCCACACACGGACATGAATTCTATTGGTAAGTATTTGAAAGAACAACAACAAAAAGCTTCCTTTCTCAGTTAGGTTTGTTGTTTTTTTTTTTAACTGAAAAGTATTGTTATTTTTGTGACATCTAAAAAATTAACCTGGCATTTGACAATTTATCTGTGCCTCCCCTTTGTAGTGTTTTGGAATGGAAGAAGAAAGCCATGAGCACCACAAGCTTCGGCCCAGGCCTTGCCATTCAGCTTAAACTTAGCTGCTACCACGAGCCAAACTTCCATTAGAAAAAGTAGTCACTCGTCTTTGTGGTGACAAAGAACGAGCAACCTCATGATCAGAGCTGGAGCCTTCGGAAGAGCAAAGCATTGCGTGGACTCTCCTATGCACCTCAATATTACGTAAAACTGATGTGAAGTGGCCTTCCAGAAAACCTGACCGTAAGGCGAAGTTAGCGTACAGCTGAGAAACAGCTGGCTCACGGGCCAGGAGACGGGCAAGCAGCAGCTGTCCTCCCCCCTTCCCATTTCAGCCCCCAGAGGGACCACTCTGCCACCGCTGCAGATAATCCCAACTCCCTCCCGCAGCCTGCACCAAGCGAAGAGAGGGCAAAACGCAGAGCGGGTGTCAGCGAGTGAGGTACAGACAGCACCGCGGTACGCTCTGAGCTCTGGTCTGCCTTTCACTAGCTTTACTGTTCGCCAGAGGCAGAAATTTCCACCTGTGCCTTCAATAAAAAAGAAAACCACCTATCTGGTCAATTTTAAATCTCCTGCATACAAAGAACAACACCTTTTTCTTGAAGGGAGTATGGAGGCTGAAAAAGGCCATTGTCGTGGTTTAACCCCAGCCAGCAACTAAGCACCACGCAGCCGCTCACTCACTCCCCCCCCATCCAGTGGGATGGGGGAGAAAATCAGGAAAAGAAGTAAAACTCCTGGGTTGAGATAAGAACGGTTTAATAGAACAGAAAAGAAGAAACTAATAATGATAACACTAATAAAATGACAACAGTAGTAATAAAAAGATTGGAATGTACAAATGATGCGCAGGGCAATTGCTCACCCCCCGCCGACCGACACCCAGCCAGTCCCCCAGCGGCGAATCCCTGCCCCCCCACTTCCCAGTTCCTAAACTAGATGGGACGTCCCATGGTATGGAATACACTGTTGGCCAGTTTGGGTCAGGTGCCCTGGCTGGGCATGAGAAGCTGAAAAATCCTTGACTCTAGTCTAAACACTACTGAGCAACAACTGCAAACATCGGTGTTGTTAACATTCTTCACATACTGAACTCAAAACATAGCACTGCACCAGCTACTGGGAAGACAGTTAACTCTATCCCAGCTGAAACCAGGACAACCATTTAAGTCAACTGATACATTTTTCTGACTCACCTCTGGTATTTTAAATACTACAGCTGCAAAATACTCTGGAGATTTTTAGTGGTATAATCTGACAGCTGTGAAATTGGTTCAAACTGAGTTTCAAGATCTTTCACAGCATCTGGGAGAAGCAAAGGCCTTACCTTCCCCACTGAAAAAGATCACAGATAACTATGGCCTTACTGAAGGTGAAGGCTCCATCCAGCTTCAGAAGGGCAACGTCATAGTTCATCGGCCTTCTGGGGTCAAAGTTTGGATGCTTAATGACATATTTAACAGGGAGTGTCTGCTCGCCATTCTCCCTGATCCTCAAATCATGCTCTCCTGCAGTGACATTCATGTACTGGACAAGGTTCCTGCAGAATAGAAAAATAGAAGTTCAGCTACAGAAGCTTCAAAATGAAAGGGAAAAATATAGTTGTTTTAAAAGAGAATTTATTACTACTGATACCTAATACCTTTCATCTTCAGATTTTAGAGCACTTAACTGGTAGTCAGCAAGAGCTGAGTATGCCCTGCAGTTGAAATCAGGAGTTGAAAAGGACTGAGAAGAAAAACAATTTAGCTACGCTCCCGACTGTGCTTTGGTGGTCCACTGACGAACCAGGTCCTCTTACTGTATTTAAAAATGTTCAGTCACACTGCTTTTTGAAGGAGGAAGGAAGATTTGGACATAGGAAAGTACAGAAAACATAAGACCACTTCTCTAGCATTCTCAGTTCATAACTTAAAAGCTTACGTGAATCCTGCTTTAGGGCTCCTAGTACCAGATCAGATGTGCAGCAAGGAAACACAAAAGCAATCATTATAAACTTTTTATTCTGCTTCAGATTTATTCCCCGGACTTGAAGAATTATTTTTGTGTCAGGAGGCTTTATACTGATTTAGATATTGCCTGTCCTTCTGTAGTTAATATAAACTTGGCAGTTATTGGCTAATTTGACGAAGATGTGATCACATACAATGCCAGATACAGATCAAATTTATAATTCCAGGTGATCCACTGGTAGAAAGGTTCAGTATTAACTATAACGGAATTAGAACCTCAGTGAAGCCACCACAGATCAGCACTGAAACCTTCTGTACAACGTTCACAGACTTTTTTTTTAAGCACTAAGGCTGAAAATCATCAGCATGCAAGAGGTCAGTACTAATCGCATATACTCTGCCAGTTGTTACTGAAAAAAAAAAAAAAAATTGCAGTCACTTGATAATTATAGTTAGGTACAGAGTTTTACCTACACTTCCAAAATCAGTCTCCAACAATCCCTGTAAGTTAATTTTATTCTTAATTATTTTTGAGATGCTCAAAACTTTTGTTTTTTCCCTCTTTCTGTTAAAACATGGAAAATATTGGTTACAAATAAAATGGTAGCACCTGTAAGTAATCACCACAAAAGATGCTACAGCACACACACACTTCTACAATCAATCATTTTCTGCACCTGCAGCTCCTGAAATATCACATCCATACCTGTCTAAGATGCAGTGAGCTGCCGTGACCACCCACTGAGCAGAAACAATAGTGCCTCCACAGAAATGCTTTTGCCTTAGTTTCAGGGAAACCTGCATCATAAAGAAGGCACACCAAATAAAGAAAATCTTTATATCTGCTCTGATTGCCTTTGAGGAAGAAAGGAAAGAGTACATGCAGGTACTTTCTGAAGATTCACATAGCTAAAGTACATGCTGCTTTTCAAGCAAACACACTTTCATGGCATTCTTACAGTCCTTGAGTCTAACAGATCCTAAACCTTGCTGTTTTCCCCTCAGCTGTGACTTGGTACCTGGATAAAAGCAACATACATATAATAAATGCCAAGTCACTGAGGTACCTGGCCGGCTGCAAATATTCCTAGTTAGTTGAGAATCTTTCTTTCCTTTGCAGGTCACTGGGAGCACTGCAAATCCATGATGCCTGACAATAGTTGGGAGCAGGGGTGGTGTCCTTCGGTGCCCTACTTTGGAGCAGTTTCACCCATGCCTCTTTGCAGTAGGCTAATCTACAGATGCTCTTTCAGAAATAATGATAAACAACATAAAAAATGATAAGCAAAGGTTTCTCGGGGAGCAGGACAGTTTCCACGTCCTCTCTGCCTGCTTCATTGCTTTTCACAAAAGCAGGGTGGAGCTCAACAATACACCCTAAGTGTCAGTAAGCACAAAGTATACCTGTTTTCTTCTTTTGTCATTTCTATGAACAGTCAGGACTTTGTTCTGAAGATAAAACCACATTTGCTTGTGCAAACCTGCCATGGATGTGAGCCTTGTTTCACCTGGTTTCCTCCAACAATCCGAGTGAAAAGGTTAAGGTAACTCCATGGTTTTGTCTCTTGAACTTTCTGCCCACACTTTGGATCTGAGGAGTAAAAGGGGGAAAAAAAAGGAAGGATTCAGTCTGAACTTAACTTTTGCTGCTTTCTTGGTAACATAGAATTGGAAGGCATGGCCTGGTGCAGAGGTCAGTGCAGTCTCTCTGCCACGACAGGAACCACATCTTGTAATTCCTAATACAAACTGCCCAGACTAAGGCTGAATTGGGCTAAGAGAAAGGCAACGTACTTTATTATTGCAGAATTTCTCCAAATGAGCACTGTATGGTTCAATTGTATCACAAATATTTAAGTTTTGCCTTCCAGGAGCAAATGTGTGTGTGTGTGTGTGTGTGTATATATTTTAATATTCTTGTTAGGTCCACACTTACTTGAACTTTTTGAATGTCAACATTCTCGTTCAAGCAAGTTTTGGAATTATTTTGGACTAAATCACTGTTTCATTATCACTTTCAGAAATCTCTTTACACCCAGTGTTTGTACTTAAAATATTTTGGGCAATTGGGGTAAAAATGCACAACATACAGACCTTGATGACCAGTAACAGTGACTGAATTTCTCCAGAACACCTATTACTGTACCAACTTTATTTCTGCTTAACTCACTATCATTATCATCTACTATGGCTAAGTGAAGCCGATAATATTTACGTGTTTGTAAAGGAGTATATTTACAGAAACAAATATCTGTGGTGCTAACTACTGATTTGGTGGTATTTTAAGAAAGATAGAAGCAAAGCAACCAATTCTGCCAAGCAGCACATTGTAGCAGAGGAATTCTTTGTAGTGCGCTTCCCAGACCCAACAGTGGCCACAATTTTTTTTTCTTGAAGCTGTATGAAAACTCATTGAAGCCAAACACATCTCTGACATTTTACTACAAATTCTGTTAAACACTACCTTGGGAAAAATTTAGCATCCATAAATTTGGAACATTTTGTTGTTGTTTTGGCAGATAGGTGGCTGTATTCAAAGGATGGAGAACCAATACTTGTATACAGTAGAAAATGTGGAATCCTCCAAACTATAAAATACAGCCTACAAAACCTACAAAAAGGGTTTTGCAATCATCCTCAGGATTAGCACGGCTGATGTAAGTGATTACAGTCTCACAACAATGCTGACACAATGCTATTTACCTTAGCTTATAAATAAAAAAGGCTTTATATAGAACTGACCCTGTTCATTTATCTCATTTTTTTTCATTCTTTCCTAATTCTCACTGCACCCACCTTTTTCCCATGTGCAAAGATACAGTGAAGAAAGGGGAAAGAGGAAAGAGAGACAAAATAAAAAAAATAGGATTTAGGTTTTACCAAAAGGAATTTGGTACTGGGGAAACGGGCAAAAATAAATAAATACAATTTAAAAATCAGATTCACAAACTAAAACTTTGCTTTTTTCTTTCAGCTTGAATACGTCTACGCTCCTAAGATACGCAAGATTAGTTTGAAAGTTACAAGTTAATACTTATATTAATATTACACCAAACTTATATTATCTCTATTTGACAAACTCTAAAATCTTCTGCGCCATGGCTTTTTTAAGCCCAAGAGATTCCTGACTGCTTTACAGACTGCTTCAGGACCAATGTCTTTCACTGTTTGGATGAGAGATTTCTACGTAAACTGCATCACAGTCGGCTGCATGGAAGGACGCTGAAGCCAGCAAATACCATTCTACAGAATACTATGCTTTGGACTGCTTAAGTGAGCAATTTACCATGATGATTTAGATACCACAACCATTTTGACAGCCAAAATAGAGTTTTTACAGTGAAAACAATTGCTTTGCAGAATTTCTGAAATCAACCTTCAAATTTCCCTTTTTTACTACTGCAAATTTAAAATGGAAGCAAAACGATCACACAAACAGCCAAGATCTGACTTCCATTCCAGTTTGCTATAAATCAGTAAGTCTTCATGAAGGAAACAGGAACAATTACAATCATTATTGTTCCAAAACAAGAATAGGCTGGATTTTAAGATGTAAGACAACAGAAGAGAGGACTCGTATTTTGTTTGCAGCCCATGGGTAACATGTTAAACCATGACCTTCATTAACTTGCTGCAAATCTGAGAGTATTTAATTTTATTTACTTAATTATAAATCATATTTATTTAATGTTATTCATTCTGAATCATCAAGGAATCAGACAACAGTTTCATAAGAATTACTCATTAAAAGTTACAGTTACAGACTTGGACTGGAACAAAAGCAAAGAATGAAAACTAGACCAATTGTTCTAATGCTACCTTGTGTCTAGGTCTACCAGCTCTTAGCGTCAAAACCTTAGAGGGTGAAACTAGCGCAGTTTCTTTATTTCAGCATCGACTTTCATGCTTGTCACTGCCTAAGAACAAAACCGCTAGTACACGGAAAGCTGTTAAAGTA
This sequence comes from Haliaeetus leucocephalus, assembly GCF_000737465.1. Taxonomy (NCBI): domain Eukaryota; kingdom Metazoa; phylum Chordata; class Aves; order Accipitriformes; family Accipitridae; genus Haliaeetus; species Haliaeetus leucocephalus. The sequence goes on from NW_010972609.1 coordinate 8,156,412, forward strand.
GACGTGAAATTTTCATCCTACCTTTCTGAAGAGCGGATGGTACAGCACGAAGCTCTGTAATACAAACTATCCCCGTCAGGAGAAACTGCAGCTTACTGGGGACAACGCGCATCTTGGGGTGCTAAATGACTGAGTGAAAACAAGGAGAGTTTTTATAGGGAAAAAGAAACCCAAATACTACACTGCAGGAGAACAGCAACTAATTGAAGTAGAAGTTACTTATTAATCCAGCCATAAAGCACTTAACCTGCACAAAAAGTTTTCCAAATTTAACAGAGCATGATTCCTTTATATGCTATTACTGAAGTCTTTGCTGTAAAGCACTAGCTAAAATCCTCCCTAAAACTATTTTTTTCAGGCAAAATGACAAAATGAAGTTACCATTGCACGCTGTGCTAGCAACACTTACCCAGGCTGATGTACGCATCGAAGTAGAACACACATGAACAGAATGTCAATTGCTATTTGCCCTTACAGCTTCTACAGCTTTTGAAGAGGCAATACTTTGTATTTCCTGCACACTTTATATTTAGCCAATTTTACAGACCTGAGAAACACACCACAAACTTATCATTTTGTTGACAGCATGCTCAGTGTTGTACAAGACACAGACAGCTCTCTGCATCACAGTGTCATTTTTTTCAAAAGAGCAGTGTTTTCATCCCATTTTTGAAAGGCAACTAAGGAGGACAGGGCTCAGCTTTTTAAAAATATTTCAGTATTGCTGCAATCAGCAGTGCCGGTTCCGAGTCACTTTGGTGGCTAAGCTCCACTTTTAATAGCAATTTAAGTGGAAGTCTCTTAGAAGACTATTCAAATCCTAAATAAGGAATACATCAGCAGCTAAATTAAAAGATTTCACAAAACAGAAAGCATAAGTTACCCTGCAGATTCACCACTTAAAACTTTTCTCTCATCGGTTTTAGCAGGTATTGCCTGACTTGGAAATGACTGACCGAAGTGATAAATACAATTAAAATACTATTTGAATGATCTTAAATTCATATGAAATATATAAGCACAAAAGTAAGACATCAGAGTCATCAAGAGAAGCAATAGATTTACTCTGAATGACAGAAGCCACAAGTCTCATTTGTACCAGAAAGAGCAAGGGGTAGTTATACCTGGGAACAAAGAAATATTTACACAAGACAGGGAAAAACAGTTTGTTTGTGTTGGTTTTTTTTTTTCTTGGCTTAAGTGGTTGAGATCCTCAGCTTCCCCTCTCTTTGTAAAAAATAATTCAATATTTCCACCTTCAATATTCCCACAAACCCCATAATTTTCACATGGGAAATGCATCAAACTTTGAAGACAGAAACATGGGATAAATAATACATGCATGTTAACACAGATTTCAGTCTCAAACACCTTCATAGTCATAACTTATCCAAATTACATTTTTTAAAGATGCCACTAGGTAAATGTAAAATATATATTCTTTTAAAATAAGTTGCAAAAGTAATTAAACAGTTTCTCTTTTGTGGTTACCATCATGATGGACAAGACTCATGTTTTTTAATTCTGCTCAGGCTCCCAAAGAAAACGATCTTATACTTGACCCATTAGCCCCAGTCTATTGAATATGTGCTATTATTTGGCCAAGGATTTCATAATACCTCTCTGATCCACCATCAATCAACATCCCAACAATCATTTATGCTCTAAATTCTAGGTTTTTGTTGTTCTTTTCCTCTGCCAGTCTGAGGATAACAAAACCCAGCTTTTACTCTGGATATGCAATTTCATAACAAACGACTGAATACAAACCCTGTTCTAGAAACTTTGAGTTGCAGTTGTTATAAATTATATTTCTGTTATAAATATACAGAACTCCTTAAGACTGCAGTTTTCCTACTGGTCCTGTGGAGATCCCTAATTCTGCAGCTTCTGAAACCTGCATCACTAATATCATTCCGTCTCTAATCAAAAACTTTGAAGGCTGCTTTCCTTCATTAATTCATTTGTATTTTGCAGGAACAAAAACCCCAAACACCCAAAATCGGTTTCGTGTACAGTAGAGCGCTCTGATCACCCACCACAATGACATCTTTGGAATGATGCCATCCAACAGGATGATATAAAACCCAGAATAAACAATCTCTGCAGTTATAAGTGATGCCGTACAAACTAAATCTGTCGCATTTCTGATGAGAAATAGAAACATCCAGCCCACTGGCAAATGAAGAAACAATCAGCTCATTTCAAATTTATGACAGAGAGGCAACACTTACTGTGCAGCAGCCAAAGAGGTCGGAAAGAAAAAGCATAGAAGGACACGTTCTGTACAAGCTGCTCCTTATCTGGGATGGCAAAACAGAAGCGCGGGCTTTCTTGTCTTACTATTCTTTGTTCTCCTCTTTTGCTACCTATTTATCTTCCTCCTGACGCTGTTATCTTTATCCTGTGTGCAGACAGAGGCACTAATGGCTTTACCTACTTCCCCCACTGTATAGCTGCTATTGCTCTTAAAACTCGCAGGTTTGGCAGGCAGCCCTGCCAGCATCATTCCTCAAAGGCAGGCAAAGGTCAAATCTTACGACTTGATCCCCATCCACGCATTTGCTCTGAATCTCAATGCAGAGCTGGCTTTGTGTCCTGTTAGCGTCCTGTACCTTCGTAGTAAGAAAAACAAAGCCATTAAATCACTAACTGTCCAAAATGGCCCGATCCAAGTTTTAGCAGGTAGAGCCAGTCCCTCGCCTCAAAATAATGGTGCTAATCAATGCTAGTCAGTCTGGCCTGTGCCTTCCTTTGCTGTGCACTTGGAGAACAAAATGCTTGTAAATCAAAGTATGCTTGATGCTGTATAAATGTATATAGCTGCTCCTTCCTATGAGGTTATTAAAAAAAGCAAATATGCACACATACAAGTAAGTTTAAAACCAAGAGAAAGCAAAGACTATAGATAATATTAACCACCAGAACCTTCCAGAATGGTTGCTCTGTTCTGGTTTTGAGGGCGTTTTAAAGGGGGTCGAGGGCTGGTGGTAGGGAACGCACGCTGCTTTTCAGGGAAGGTTAGTGGACCGCTGAGATGGCCAGACTGCAAGACATAAAAAACCACTTTCTAGTCTTGCTAGGAAAGTTGCTTTGTGCTGATCCTCCTGTCCAAGGGGGAAGAAAGGTGGAAAATTTATTCACTTAGTGACAATGTAAAGTTTAAGAGAAGAGGGAACGAGGAGTGCAGGACAGAGGGTGGGGAGGGTAAAACAAGCATCAAATGCTGGTTAGTAATTAACCTGTTAGAAGATCAGTAGAAAAGACACATTTAAATTGGACTGGGTTTTGCTGGGTTTGGTTGAGAGTTGGTTTTGGGGTTTTTTATTTGGTTTTGGTTTTTGTTTGGTGGTTGGTTTTTTTTTTAAACACAATGAGCTGTGCTTTCAAGGGTCACTAATCACATCCAAACAGTTTGCAAGGCCACTGCTGGAAAACTGGAAAACCTATTAGCTCAATAAAATTAACAGTTTCATATTTTAAACAAGATATAATGTCTTGAAATATTAAACTTCAAAAATCTTATCATTCATGTATTACATTTATGAATCCAGTAGTTCTTAACTGAAAGCAAATTTAGTTTTAGAAGGGATTAAATATATTTGTTTTGATAGTTGCGCATGAATTTTGATTTTCAAAAAACTTATTTTTCACCAGTTTTAGCCTATTGTAATTCCAATGACTTGATTCAAATTATGCCCAAGTTTGACGTAACAAGAAAATCAAGTTTAATTCTCAAGATGAGCCCATTATTGCCTACCATTTCCCCAAAATTAAATAACACATTAAAATGCATATAAAAGACCCTAAATAGCACCAGCACAAAACTCACTTCAATTTTAATATGCTTAAAAAACCACCACCACACACACACACATTGAGAGAGATTAACTTTCCATTCACTTCTTTCAGCCAAAGCCTTCTTGTTACCTCAAAGATCAATGTATTGAAAAGCTGAGGGAATTACCTCCTTGAAATTCTCAATTCCTAGAATCAAAACATTAAATAACTCAACTCATAAACACGTTCTTCCCTCTCCACAAATATAGTCTCATCTCAGAGCAGAACCATGCTGTTCTGCCACGTTACGCCTTCAGCTGGGATTTGAGCCGCACATTTTTTAGACTAGTAGAGATCATTGATAAATTTACTTGACCTCCTGCAAAAGATAAACCACAGAATTCCACCTCAACATTCCCACATGAATCCTAGTTAAGCTAGTTTTATAGTTTAGTATTATAGTTAGGTTTGGGTAAACATTGCAAAAAAAGATCTGCAAACTAAAATTTTGCAGTAATAATGTTCACAAGGCTATCAATTAATTTTCCGAAAAGATTCATATCCATGATTTTTCAGTCACTGGGACTTTTTTGGGGAAGCAAAGTGTTTGCCTGAAAATTAAGCAAATAAATATTTATAAAAAGGTCAGAGATGAAAGTTTTAAGCCAGCATTGTTTTGAGCCTATTTAATTTCCATCTATTAATAAGATTGATTGCTACTATACCAAGGACAAACAGTAACTGTTGAAAACACACAAGGAAAATGCTTCACAAGTGATCCAAAAAACTGATGTATGTTTCCACAGCACTTGTAGGTTCATGATAGATTTAAACCAACCTAAGTTTAGGCTGCTACCAAGAGGGCAGTTGTGCCCCATCTCCCATGAAAGTACCTGTGGCTGCCATTCCCCTGTGCTAGCCTCAGTTCTGGTCAGGCTGGGTGGACAGCTGAATGCTCTTCTTTTTTATGTAGCTGGATTTGCTTTCATAGCTGAATTGGTTTCTTGATCAAAGCTGTTACTCAAAAATTGAATGTTAGTGCGAATGCGAAGGAGGAGGAATGAATCTATGCACTAGACAGATCAGTCCATTCCTTTTGCTTGCAGCCTCCATTTACAATTTAAAATACCTAAAGCAATCATGAAACGTCAGCCAGACTGGGTTTTAGACACAGTGTTGTCCTAAAAACAGACCCAGAGTTTTAAGTTCTGGTCCAAGCTTTGTTATGACCTCCTGTCTGGTTCTGGTTAGTAAACGTGTCATAGCTAAATGTCTGCAATATTCAAGTATCGACTATCACACTCTGGGGATTATGAAGTCCCTTTTCTTAGGACGTGAAGATCCCTGAAGGGGCAAAGTATCTTTACAGACTTTTAGCAATGTAGAAGTTAGAAGATACAGTCACCTAGTAACTCCATAGTTCAAATAGGAAAGTTGCTACGACCGCTGCACAACTTGCATCCACTCCACATCCTCCCAAGTATTAGTCAGCCTAATATATCAGATTCCCTTGGATGCAGACTACTTTGTGAGACTTTGTGCTTTTAACGCTTCCTCCCCCGCTTCCACCGTGTTCCCATTACAGCCCTCCGCATAACTGAAAGGGCCACTGTTCTTGCCTCACAGAGAGACATTTAGTTATGTTTTATTGCTTCTAATTAACTGAAGTAAGGACTCAGAGGGAGCAGTAAAACAAGAAAGGTTGGCTTTTGATAATGTTTTTACTTCAACTTGCTACATCCTCCTAAATTCTTCAGTTGACCTGTCAGGGCACAGAACAAAGCGTACAATAGCAAGAATGTTCAGAAGAGTACTCGGTGGAATGAGAACCCACAGAAACCCCCCAAGACACTGTTTCCCAGAACATTTGGTCTTCAATTCAGCCTTTTGGATATGCATCAAGATCTATTCGAGTCTCCTGTGCAAAAAAGGAGTGCAACTTTACAGAAAAATGCACTAAGATCTTTTTCATTATGCAAAGCAAAGCGCAATAGTTGCTATACTAGCCAAAAGGAACCGGTAACCAAGAACTAAAAGAAACAACACCTGCTGGCCTTTTCCCACTTATCACAGCAGCTCCATTTTTCCTGCTTTCAGAGCTTACCAATACACGAGAATTGTAGATACAGGCTCAGTTACTTGCATCTGTGAGGAGTAATGCTATGACATACATTTTCCTTTTGTAGCTAAGTCTTCTCATACCTTTCAAAGTAAAGACTACCAAAACCAAACAAGATGAACAATGTCAAGAAATGCAAAAATACTGCATGCTATGAAAAGCACAATGTGTTAAGGTACAGGCCAAAGCTTCCCCTGGATAGAGTCCAGCCTTACATCTACAGCATAACCGATTGAGAAAGGACAAATGAAGGAAGAGAAAGGGAACAAAGTTGTGCTTAGCTCAAGCATTTGGCCTGAATATCTCAAAATGCTTTGGAAGGAAAGATCGATACTAATGCTTTTCAGCTAAGGAAAATCTGGCATATGGATTAAGCAAATCAGCAACGGTCAGAATTATGCTAGTTGCTTAGCTCCCAAACATACAGCATCCCCTCAGGAATGTTTTGTTGCTAATGAAATACATAGTCTTTAGCACAGCAGCAGCTCCCCAGTGTAAACATAAATGAAAAATAGAGAAACACTAAAGCATTAATTTCATGTAACTGCACTATTTTATCCTAACGTAGTAGCAATTACTGGGTTTGTTCCACAGGTCTCTAGACCCTATATTTAGCATCCTCTCACATCCAGAAGAATAAAGCCTGAAATGCAACAAACCTGAGCTTACGAGGATTGTACCGCAGAGAAGTTATCATGAACACAAAGGGTATGAGGTCCTGGCTCTCCTCACTCAGCAGGCACCTTGATGACGTGAGATGTAAGGCACTGGAGAAACAGGCCCTCCATCGCTGCCAGCTGTCTCGGCTGTTCTGCACCGCTTTGTGCACAGATAAGGGAGTCTGTCCATCCATCTCGCCCTCCATCCATCCTCCATCTCCCTCCCACTGTTGTTATTGTGTGCACGGAGAAGAGGATGCCTCACACAGCTAACTGCTACGAGACAAGTACGCCAATTAACAAGCACGTTTTTATATCATACCACGCTTTGACGAGGACAGTTGAAATGATGCTAGTGCAATCTGGCGTGATTTGGCTGACCAAACTGGCATGATTTGGCTGAACAAACGTTCATCAAGCAGGCTTTGTAGATTAGGAGACAGAATTTTTTTTCCAAGAATGTAATTTCTTCTCTCAGCATGACCAATGATAAAGAATAGAATGCTTTCCAGAGTAACTAGTTAAGCCACTTAAAAAACCAGATACTCCTATTAAGATTTATCACTTATCCCCTCACCATCCTCTTGATAAGAATCATTCTGATATGTTTATATTGATCATCTCATAGGAATAAATCTCCAGCTCAGCTGTACAAGTATCAGCTCACACTTTGCTTACTGCTTCCCTCATCTTTGGGCCCGATACTAAAAAAATCTTAACTGGACACACTAGATTTTCAACATCTACACGTCTATTCTGATTAAGCATTTCTATGATGGCTTTAGCATTTTATCACAAAACACAAACGACTCCTGAACATAAGAGCTGAACGTAAGGAACAACCTTTGGTATAACCATTTGATGACTGCATTATTTTTTTATACCTGACACTACAAATGAGGAATATACTGCTAAGTGACAAGTGCAGGTGTGAAACAAGTACGAGTGAGACTACAGTCCTAACCTGTCCTCCCTCCCCAACTTTAGGTACTCTTGCCCCAGATACACATTTGCCAGCAAGCTCTGATTATATACTATCTTCCAACAAGGTTCAAAACATCATAACAGAGCAAGGTATAAAAGGAGAGTTTGTCTGCTACATAGAAGACATTCATAATAATTACATAGAATCAACTGCACATCTGTCATTAAACTGATGCGTAACAGACACATGGTCCAAAATAAATCCAACAAATTACATGATTTTTGGAGAGCACAGTGAATACATTTTAATGTCCGATTTTAACATGGGAAACAACATTTACAGTATTACAGCGCTTAAAGAATATGCTCAAAATACATAAATACTCCATCTCAGGCAAAGGGCAGTGAGATGAATTCTTGCATGCTTTTTCAGAAACATACTTGAGATAAAAATGTATTATAAGATAAAAAGGTATTACGTTAGCGTGGCTATGCTGCCGGTACAGTGTCTGTACATCGCATCAAGAACAGGACATAAAAGGACAGCACTCCAGGTGCCTGCTACGTTCAGCACTGGAAGTCCAAAACTCCTGGTATTATTGCACAGCCTATTTCACGGAGGGTACCACTGCCTTACAAGGAGACAGAACTGAATCCAAATGGTAGGTGATGAGAGTTGAATGATTTGTCAAACTAGCTTAAAAGCCCAGGAGAAGGAAGTCCAGAAGTAATCCATATATTTGCTCTTGATCAGTCAACAGAGACTAGCTTCCACTGTTACAGAAAACTGGCACATAACCACGGTCTGTTTGCTCTTGGGCCAGGCTTGGTCTCCATGGCTTAATAATGTATTTTCGGGACCCAGGCAAAAATGCAATCAGCGCAGGGAGAATCAGAGAGCAGGTTCACAGCCCTCAGCTACTAGTTTAGACTGAGAGGTCAAGCCAGAAAAGAGGAGAGAACAGTGACAAAGTAGCATACTCATAAAGCTATTTATGCTGCGCCAGAACTGTAGAAAGGTGGATTTAAAAATCTTCGCGGGTACTTTCCAGGCTGAAATCTGGGTAGTGGGTTTTGGGGTTTGTGAAAATTGCAAGAGTCACAGTCCCCACCTTTAAACGTGGAAAAAGAGACACAAAGAGAGCCAGAGAGGAAGAGTGCAAAGTTAAAAACAGAACTTAGTCTTCTGTCAATCTTACACTACCAGAACAGTGTAACAGTGCAGAAAGCACAAACAAAAGTCAGCCCAAGCCCCAGGAGAAAGCAATTTCAGAAAGATGGGGAAAGCTAAGCCAAATGGGATTACTGAACAATGATGGGATATTTCCTTTAATTATAAACAAAATACAGGCAATAGCAGAATCAACTGCATTCATATTTATTCTTCTAGCTGCTATATTAATATATGCATACAGTAGTCTTCATTGAAACCAAATTAGGAAGTACTGTGTTCTGTTTTCAGCTCTGCCATAAGATGGCAGAGCAACACTATTTCTGTCATGGAGGTAGTTGATCTACATCTGATAATTTGATATTGCCTGGTAAACATGCAGCCATGCAAGCAGCTGTAGAAATAAAAATCGTTTCCCCTCTGTACTGCAAGACAAACCTCATGCAAATCCAGCGAGATATCTAAAGTCATATCAGAAAATTTATGTCATCCTCTTAATAGACTTTGCAGAAATAAATTTTAAACTGTGTTCATGATTACAGAGAAGGCTTAAGGAAAACCAAGAAATCTGCAATGTTATCTAATCATAAGGAACCACATTCTGAATAATGGTGACACAGCCAGCACGGACCTTGCTGCATGATTTTTGTATGGCTCTTCCAGTTTTGTACCTCATTCTCAATGCTGAGTATTCAAGGGACAGTAATTTGCAAACCCTTTCTGCCCCATAGCAAACCTAAGCAGGATTTATCCTAGTACAGGTATATGCACTGATACAAAATCATGCGGGTTTAATTTTTAGCTAGCTTAGAATTCTTAAATTGAATTAATATGCCCGTTTCTCTCACTTTCATAACTAGCCTCCTGCCTCCAAGGAGCAAAGACTTAGCAAGCAGCTTGTAGCAATGCAATCACCCACGGTATCTTCTGCCGCAGGGGATACTCGCTGTTTAGGTCTTACCAGCCAGCAATGAAACTACTAGTTCTCTCATTTAGGGAAAGATGCAACATACATTGTGCTACAGTAAATACCACACAGTAGGATGAAAGAGGGGAAGTAGAAAACTCTTCTGTTGAAAATGAGGGGATTTCCCATCTCTGCAATGGTAGATGTAGCTCTAAATACCAAGTAGGAAATGAGAAGTCAGCCTTATAAAATGCTCAGTAGTTTGAACATGCAAACACAACTTAAGTCTCTGCAAAAATGATTGTGGCAAGGAGAAGAGGCAAAAAGAGCCAAACCAAAAAAGCTAAATAATGAAGGTACTAAAAAAAACCCCCAACATTGTCATATCTAAGTAAGATGATCATGCATACTGTGAAGAAGAGGTATGGATGTACAGCCATTTCATCACATCTGCTTTGGATGGGATAAATTTCAGCTATCTCAGCAAGATTTGGCAAAGTTGACAGCTTCAGGGTTTAGGTTGCTACTATCACATCTGCAATGACAGGCCAGAGCAAGTTCCAACCAGCACGTTGCAACAAAATGATTGTGGAAGAATCTTAATAGCTTAAGAAAATGAATTTACAGGAGTTCCAGGGCTGATGTGAAACTTCAGTAGGTAGAAAACTGAACTATACCACTGGTCAATTCTCTTGCACCAATTCAGTCAAAAATTGGAGGCCTTTTATGAACATCACAGAACACTACAGAAGCCACATTATACTCAAAGACAGGAAGTGTTTTTTTCCTTTCATCAGCAGATGCGTGATATTCCACACAATCAGCATTAGTTAAAGCTGCTAAATTCTTTCCACTCAGAACAACTGCAATACAGTCTACCTAAGCTAAGCAGGCAAGTTTTAATGTCAGCCCTCTTTCTTCAAGAGACAGTTATCTCTAACATAGTGGTATGTGGCACTAGGAGACTGGTCAGTATATTTATTTGTGGCTCAAAAAGACATGTGAATTCAAACAATACAGACAGTGTTAAATTAAAATGAACAAGCTTTATTCTTGTGTTGATGTAAACAGGAGAGGAACTAAACCACCTACAAATTCTGTGCATACTTTACTTAAGACTTCATTGCCGTGGGGGTCGGTCACATAGCTGTGAGCAGCACTGTGCTGATCATGCAAGATCTCTGGCCAGTTCTGAAAAAAAAAAAAACCCAAAAAAAAAAAACCAAAAACACCCCCCACCAAACTAGACCGCAAATACTAACTCCCTACAGAAAAACAGCTGAAACACACTGAATAGCAGTGTTTCTTTCACAACTTTGTGCACAATGCAACCCTTTTTATGTAGGAAAGTACGATGTCAAGCCCTCGGAACACTGCAGTTCACAAATACTGCAGAATACTGTAATTTTGTGCCACCCTGTGCTAGTTTATATTGAAATAGTGCACATCACTTGCTGCACTGTTCCTTGCCCTAATGTAATATGCATGGGGTTGCATCACTAATCCATGATTTAGGAACTCTCTACCTTCTCTAAAGCAAAGTTCAGGGGTAAACTGTAGTTTTTGATATCTTTTCATGCAGAAAAAGCCGCAACGTACAAAGCTTGAGCAGTACATGTGTGTATGGACAGATGGATGAAAGGAAACGGGGTAGGATAGATAAATCTGCAACCCAAGTACAGCAAACTTCAGTGAGGCACATCTTAATCTCCAGAGTAACCTATCAAAAAAAAAAAAAACCCAAACAAAAAAACCAAACCACCCAAAACCCCACGAACTTCCAGAGGCTGAAATCATGTGTGGTGCTGAGAACATGAGATGTAACAGGGCTGTGGACTACCATCACAAGCCAGCCAAGGGAAGCACTGCCATTGACATTCAAGATCTTACCGACAGGCAACTCCTTCAGTTTAGCAGCTTCTCCATCTTTTGCATGCTTTTCTCCACCAAGATGCAGAGAGTCATTTTCTTTCTGCACTGTATTTCTACCTGCAATGTTAGAGCTCCTCCATGGGCCTGGTATAGTCTTCGGAATCCTAAACTGTTCCCAGGTAGCAAGAAAGCAAACCAAAAGGTCTCTCCAGCTCCTAACTTGCAGGAAGGATGCCAGATTTAGGACTATGAAGAGTTAATAATTCAAGTAGTCTCCAATATTGTCTTTGTTACAGGCAGGAAAGAATCATGCAAGAAACTAGTGGTTACTTAATAGGTGTGTTCAGCATGAGTCATTTTTCAAACACCAGGTAAATTAGAGAGTTTAACACTGCAGTGCCACAAAGCCTATCCTATGGACCAGGATTCAACACCAAGCACAAGAAGCTTCTGCTTACAGTCTGATTTTCTGCGCGTTCACAGACTCTATCACTTGCGAGCTCCGTTTAGCCAAGGCTCTCCCACTTCCTAGATTAAGTTAAAAGTTGACACACAGCAAGCAACTGTCTAGACTTCATAAATGTGGAAAAACCCTGACAACAGAGTTTGGGTACGCTTCAGCTTAAAACTTCTTAAAGTTGAGATTTTTATTTATTTTTTTTTTAACTTACACTTATTCATTCCTCACTCTGAAATACCTGGTTTGATGTACAAAATACTATTATTAAGGTGATACAATTAAATAAACAAACCTGAATTTAATCTCTCAGTTAACATTGGATGAATAACCACTGCAAAGGTCAGAATAGCAGAATGGCTAAGGTAACTTAAAAACAAAGAGAAGAAAAAAAACCAAAATCAATTCAGAACCTCTGAAACGCCACTCTTCTGTTGCACATTTTACACGTTTCTGACCATTAGGATACCCAGAAACTTCAATATCTAAAACTCCATGAGTTCAGCTGGGGCTAATAATCTTGACTTCTTGGCAGAACAACTGAGACCAGAAGTCACTCCATTTTGCCCTCCTAGATTATTATCGGCACCCAAACTTCCCAGCAAGGACTGCAGTCTTTGCTAGCGCAAAGCTCTCTCTATAGTAGAGTTTATGATTCCTGAAGTAAAAAATGCTGCTTTTAGAATTAAAGTTTGTTGGTATCAGATCATCTGCTGCAGTGTAGCTTTAATTGGCCAACCTCAAACAGCATCTGACCTGGGTTGTTTGCCTGTTTAGACATTTTTCCCTCTCAGGAAAATGGCCTTTAATCAGAACAATCCTCTTCTCCAACAAAATGTTAAATGTGTGTATGAACGAGAATGCTTAGAAAGAGTTGGTTTTGCTATGCAAAGTATCCTTGCTGCAATACCTATTTCAAACCCCGCAGAAGACTCGCTTCACTCTTTCCATTTGCCCTCCTGCAGTTGAGATCAATGGCAGCAAAATCAGGGCTGGCCTGTTCCCCACGTTCCACCCTGAAGGGCTTCAGGCTGCAGACCCAGAGTTTACCACGGAAACACCAACAGTCTCCTAACAACAGGGCTCTGAGCGATGTTGCAGGAACGTTAGCAACTTGGAGCTAGTCATCACAATTTCCTATATTTCCTTCCTATCTCTGCCTGCCGAGCATTCAGAGCCGCACCAACAGCGACGGCGTGCAGGATTACCGTGTGCCAAGAGAGATAAATAGGTGTGCGAAAGAAAAGATTAGATCTCTGTCTCGAGGCATCTAACTGCAATTATATTACACAAGTGAAGTTAGACAACAGGCTAACAGTAGCCCCTGCAGTAGTAACGCTCTATTTTGCAGCAGGCGTAATAAAGTTTTCAAAAACAGAGCACACAATAATTGCCATCAACATGCACTCTGTCTATTTATCACTGCTTACCTAACAGTCTGTGTGCAACAACAGCCCATTGTATGATCCCTGGTTTAAACCCCCTTTTGGCTTGCTCTCTCTATTCCAATGAATTGTCAGTCCATCAACTCACTGAAGCAACAGCGTCTGCAATATTGTTATTAATGGTGTATCAGCACTTTCACCCAACCACTGCTTAGCTGTGCATTCAAGTTTGCTCTAAAAATTAACTCTAGAACACAGCTCCTACAGAGCTGTAGAAAAAGTAAAACTAAAATGATTTCCCCCCCCCCTCAAATGTGTGCAGTAACAAGCTCCCGGGTTGTTTTCCATAACTGGCAGGAAGAAAAGTGCCTTTCATGGAATGCAACTAAACTTGCTCCTCTTCTTTGACCTTTCCACTTACTGCTACCTGCTCAGGCATGTGCGGAGAGTATTTTTAAGACTGATACCATCTCTCTGCAAGTTCGTTTACTAGTCATCAACCTTTCAAACCCAACAGTAAGCAAACTGGAACTTGCATATCTTAATGCAGTCATAAAAATAGTTACTGCATACTGCATTTCATATACCTATAACGATTAAATGGAGATGATAAACCTTTCAGTTCTGTAAAGTGGTGAAAATCCTCTCGTACACCTTGCACTGCAAGCGTTTAAGCTTTTGCTACGAAGACTGACACTGAAAAGCCATTCATGCATTTGTGTACGTGTGTGTGTATATACACACACATACATGCTTGTAGAGTTTACACAAAAAATAAGCAAGTTATGTAATTTAGAGATTATTTATTGGAAATACTTAAGTTGGGGCTTGTATTTTAATCTTCTATTCAATAATGACATGGAAAACATTTAATTCTATTACAACTGGAACTGTCTGCCTGTCACAATACAGCAGGTATTGTCTGCACAGTGTTGAACTTCAATTGATTTGGAAAGTATAGACTGTACAGATTATTTACTATAATTATATATTATAGTATTATATAATGTATTATATATATTATTTACTTTTTAAAACACTGTATTGGTAGACATGCACCACTTACAAACAGTCTCTTGAGGCAAGCCTCTTTCCTAAACAAGGCAACTGCCAGGTAAGAGAGACTGGGCTCTGAGTTTCTTAGTTTCCAAACAACTAATCTTCAGTCATTCTTTTCTGAAGAAAAAGAGGTGAAAGAACACGAGTGTTAGAGAATCTGCTATGATAATGTTACAGTCTAAGTACATAAAGAGACTAATTGTGTGTCACTTCTTCAGAACACTGAATATTGCTTTTCTAGTAAGCTTATAAATGCACACAGTTCAAAATATTAGTGCAGTTAAATCTAAGCAGAGCTTACCAAATAACATCACATGTATTCAAATTACTTTAGCTCCAAGACATCCCAGACACTGGCCAGGAGTCTGTTGTTCAAAACCTGCAATACGATCAACATTTTAGTTACAGCCTTTGTACCTTTTATCTTTCCTCTGATACTTCATTTTGGCAAAATAGAATTAAACAGCCCGAGAGACATCTTCCTACAGCAATCTTACCAATAAACTAAAACGAATTCCTGCAGGAGCAAATTTCAGTGTTTGCAGTAACTTAGAGTGTTTACTTTCAAAACACAATCTCTAAAGCGCTTATACTTTCCACTCTAAAGAAAAGGACAACAGTAGAAATATTTTAAGAGCAGTGATTCATCATCCACCTTCCATTTTAACTCTTCTTCCGCTTCTCTTCTAGACAGGTGCACATACTACCACAAGCTATGCAAGTTTTATTTAATCCAGTTGTATAAAATTTGACACTTTTTTTACCACTTTCCCATTTCTTTTATGCACATGTACTTCTTGCTTTCAAAAGGTAGCAGGCCAGAAGGCTTTAGACGAGTCTCAGGAAGTAATTTGTGCAATAAGGATGAAATGTTTCTTCCCATTTTCCACATCTATGTCTAGACACTGGTGACAACCTGCGCTCCTCCACTTCAGTTCTGGTGCCCCCTGATAAATCATAAGTTTGTCAAATCTATTTACACTTTAGCATCTATCACTGGTGTATACTTCAAAAGCCTCCTTCAGAAGCTCACCGCTGGACACAAGCTTAAGAGTATTTCATTCTATAGCACAGCATCAGTCAGCAGCCCTAACGAATTTCAAATAATGCTGTATCCAGACCAGCTTCATGTCTTCTCCTCAGACCAAACAGTGCTCTTCCATACAGCCAGCATGAAGACCATGGCATCAACACAGCAAAAGAACCTGAGAAGGTACTGGACTAGTGCAGTTTTGATGCAAGCCAAGCACTGAACAGATGGCACGAGTTAACACAGGCATTCTATTTTTAGCCTTCTTGTAAAGCAGTTATGTTTTGAAAATAGTAATGGTTAAGTGTTTCCTCCCTCCATTCCAAAAGGAGCCACAGACAGAACAGCAAATCAGAAGACACGAACAAAAACAGAAAAGAGGGAAGACTAGCAATATATATTGCTCTTTATATATATGTACATGTTTATGGAGATTATGAGACATGTACACATTAAATACTTTGGAATTTTTTCAAATTATTTTACAGTGCTTGCAAATTACTATGTATGTTCATAATGTGATTAGTGCAATACTTTGAAGAAACACGATGGCTCGAATCTGCTATGGATATATGTTTTAAATAGAATTCTGTCAAAAAAATCCCTCTCTCCAGGGAACATAAAACCAGCAATAAACCAGGCGGCTGGACAACAGAAGCCATGTGCACTGTATACATAGTTTGAGAAGTCCTATAAAATCCAACAATTAATAGACAGCATAGTATTAGAGATAGCTGGAGGGGAAAAAAAAGTAAAAACACCAATAGTTTTTCCACTTCACACATTTTACACTAAAAAAAAAAAAAAAAAATCACTTTTTTACCTTAAAAGTTGGAGTGCTGACTCTGTGCACATGAAATCACACTGATGTTTTCCTCGTGACCTATGTCTAGGAATTTGCACTAGCCTCCCAAGCTACCCAGACTAAGGATATTACCGAGAAGACAAAGCATTACCCAAAGGAAGCTGTTTGCCATGTATTTGGTAGGACTTTCAAGAAATTCTACAAAACTCAGCAGCTGTGAAACATATTTGAACACCTACTAACACACCATATATGCTCCAACATATATATAAGAGGGAAGAAAAATTGCTGCCTGCAATCAAAAGAACTACGGCTGAAAAAGGCCTGCAGTTGAGGACAAATGCTTTAATTAAATGCAGTGAAGCAGAGGAAGCAAGCAGTCCCTCTGGAAGCAAGTGTTTACAAGTCAGCATGGAGGGGCACATGGATGATGCAGAAAAGATGAACAAGTAGAGCAGCAAGTTCACTGTGGGTCAGTTCAAACAAGCTGCTATTCAGAGGAACCTCTGAGCCTTTTCTGTCTTCTCCTTATGGAAACTGCTTTCCTCTTACCTGAAGTCTGTGTCTATCCCCCATCTGTGACCAACTTCCTAAAGAACTCTATGAAACTGCTGCTGCTGAAAAGAACAAGCAAAAGCTTCTAGAAGAGTGATTCAGAAGCAGCAGCAGTAATCAACCCTGAAAATCCCATTAAGGAACTGGAGACAAACTGGGCAGGAAGACTAACACCAGGCGCTCTCAGTTTAAAGTGGTGGCAGCCCATCTTTCAGCATCACTTAAAGCCCAAACGAGCTTGTTCTCCTACTCCAAAGCTCCAAGCAGTTAATGTGTACCACCTGCCAGTAACTACCTGTTCTAAACTCTCCCACCTGGGTTTCTAAGAAGGTGATCTCAAAATAGGAGCCACCCAATGTTTCACAGGTGGGAAGAGGAATTAAGGAAAGATGACCTGTCATGCTTTAAAGATTATAATCATTCATCAAGATGAAGTCATCATATTCACTTGTCATGTTTTAATACCTTTCTAACAGAAAATGCAAAAAACATTCTGATGTGGTGACACCACTGCCTTAGGATTTAGAAAGGGTGTTACTTTAAGTATGAAGGTGACATTGGCTTTCCACTTAGCATGGTTTTCCTGGAAATTTTTTTTTTTTTTTTGAAGTGCCTGAAGAGATAGCCCTTTCAGGCAAAGCTATCTTACCACACCACCACATATCCAACTTACCCTAAAAGATGCCTGACATAAAAAGGTTAATTACTAAACCTGCATGCCAAGCACCTGTAAAGCTAGCAGGAGCGAAGGGAACATCTGTTTCCAGATTTCTCATTCAGCTTCTATGCCAGCTATGCTGATCACTGCTGGCACCCAGGGTAATAACTCCTGACATTTTAACAAAAGACAAACAAGAAGCACAAAACCCAAGGGTTTCCAACAGAATGACTAAAGTGACAAGATTGCATTTAATTCTAAAACAAAGAAAGAAAGAAGTGCCAAGAAGAACTAGCTGATTTTTTTTTTTTTGCATTCGCTTTCTGGTCTTAGCATTTTTTTGCTTACAAAAGTTACAGTAAAGTTCTAATTAGAAGCAAGGTTATTTGATAGGTATTAGCACAACCTTTAAAGAGAAAAGCACCAACTGTGTCTATATTCTGTGGCTCTGAGTTTTCCCAGCACTTTTCTTTCTATTAAGTCTGATTAAAAATATTTCAGATCATTAATTCAGACATAACTAGTATTTCCTACCAGTGGTTTAACTCACATCAGTACTTTCCTCTTTCTCTATAGTAATACTGGAGACTGATAGAACAGTGAGATCACTTAACATTTAAAAAACTGGAATTGTTCTGTCTCCCTAACCAGAGAGGTTTGCTACAAGGAAAGCCTTCACAGAATACTATTGGAGTGCAAGTTCCTAAAATATCTTCAGCCACCTAATGTTCTGTAAAATTTCAAGTCACATTTAATGCTCTTTGAACTCGTATATAGGTGCTAAGCACCTACTGGCTCTGAAATGCAGAAAACACATGGAATGCAGAAACCAGCGCAGACATAGCCAATTCATCCCGAAGGTGACTTACTGGGCTAAGCACAGCACATTCCTATTAAAAATGGATAGACTTGGTTTTAAATTAGAGTCACAAAGAGTGGAAGTTACCTTGCATGTTTTTCTTTCCAAATCAAATATTTAACAGAGGAAAACCACAGGTGTCACTGACAAGGAAAGATTAGTTGTGGCTTAAAACCACACAGATGAATTGAAAAGCAGAGAGACATGCTTTGCTCACTAAGTAACCTTCTAAGTGCACGATTCAGACCGGTATGTGTTGTCACGGGTGAATGAGAAGCCTTTCATTTGTTTCCAAGAATTGGAATTTAACATTCCTAAAGAGACCCCAAATGGCCATTCCCCTGCTATCTACAGTGCCTGGCATTAATAAAGTGTCTACGACCAAAAGCATACAGTGGTTTTGTCTCGAGAGGCCCAGCACTACTACAGTCAGTAGAGTGGGTGGCAAGAGTAGAGGAGCCAGTAGTAGCATGGGGGCAGGTGGAGAAAGCAAAGGAGCTAACAGTTTTTGTTTGCTCAGGGCAAACTAACCTGCCATAAAATACTCCAAACATACCAGATCTTACAGAAGCATAGTTAAATCCAGAGCTCTGGTCTTCCTTCTAAAAAAAGCCCCTTCAGCAAGGGGAGATTAAGCCTAAAACCTAAACATGGAAGCAGCCCACTGGATTATCACTCTTGCAACATGATACAGAGGAAAAGGGTGGTTATTACGAATCCTACGTGAGATCGTGTTAACTAGCTGATTATAGGCAAGTGCTCTGCCAGCAAACAAACAGAATGCTGGGGGAAATCAGTTTATGGGTCTTCCACTGTTGTATTTGGAAGAGAGCTCTTTCACATGTAAGCTTGGAGAAGGTTGCATTAACAGTCAGAATAGCGTATGTTGTTAATTCACAGTTACCCAGTGAAAGCTCAACAGCTTCAGGAGGATTGTGCTGCTCTGGCCTGAGATAGACTTAAATCCTTACCCTAGTTACTAGGCACAAAGTACTGAAAAACCATATGCTGTGTGCTTTATGCAACAAATAGGAGGTCTCTGACCTAAACTGGGAGAGCCCGTATGAAGCAGGAAAGGTAAGATGGATTGTAAAGATACAGGCAAACAGAAAACAACTAGTCTCTCTCAAAGTAAATTTAACTTCATACAATTGGGATTATACTTAACTATTAACTTAAGTACAACTTAAAAATTAGGCATGTCAAATAAAAAGTCCTTAAAGGGACATGAAGCAAGAAATCGTACAGCACAGCAAGTGGATCACAATATTTCCATTCTTCCTCCAAGGACTTAGAGTAGCTATGAAGTCCTCTTGTTCTAGCCTATGCAATTTGTTCAAAATTTATTACCTCCTTGAAGTACGAGAAATTTTTTAAAGCCTATTTGAACAGATTGGGAGTCTGTTCATGGGAGTCTAATCATGGGAGTGATTAACGTGTATTTGTGGGACACACTGCTGCGCTTTATACCATGTAAATAACTTAACTTGCAAGAAGATTTCTATCCTGTAAATTGCAAAGAAAACCTCATCTTGCACATACTTCACAAACTTTCATACACTGTCAGCAACACTCCAAACATCTCTAGTTTGCTCTCCAAATTGAATCTGAATCTTCAAGTTGAATAAGCACTGTATTAGGAGAGTACATTAAACGAGAAGTGCTGGATGACAGACTTGTTCGCTTAGAGTCAACTTGTATGATTTGTTTGGACCACAAGCTTTATCTACAATGCAGATCATGAGCCACACGGCACAATACAGTGTCAATACAGCCTCAATTCCACATACATACTAACTTAAGTACAAATATTAACAATATTCAGCCTGCTCCCATAATTTAACCATTTCATTTCCACAGGTCTTTAACTCCTCACCCCACAATGTGACTGCTTTTGAGATGTCCCTGCTTATTTTAAGCATTTGCCTTATGATTCTGAATCGTACTAAGAAAACTGTGTAATAGAGGAAATCGAGCCTCCTAACTTTAGATTCTTGAATTCCATCCAAGTTAGGTGCCTGTAACAGTAAGTGTAACTATTTGTGTCCCTAGACATCCAGTTCTGGGAAAATTTCATCAGGAATGAAGGAAAGGATGAGCTATTGAGTTTCGTAAGGATAAAAATACTCAACTGTATGATGCCGTCTTGAATCTGGATTAAGGCTGACATGATACATAAAAGTTAATAGTGGCTAAGTACTGAAACATTTTCACTTAAGTGGTAAATCAGATGTTTGTTGATTAAAACAAGAATACCAGAACTACTTTTCTGACACTCCTGGTGGTAGACTGAATTGCTGTTTCTACCGTAGACATAGGGTATACACAGATGATGTAGTGGAAACTAGCACCACAAGAGGCAAGGGCAATTTAAGATTTAATGTTCATCCTACATCCCAGAAAATTTTAACCAAGTGGTGCTTTTAATTTTTTCGTTTCAGAGAATCCTACTATAAGTTCATACTTTAGTTTTTTCATATGCTCATAAAGAAGCCAAAGAGGCCTTGCTTCTACATGTCAGGCTATTTTTTCAGAAATTATAGTGGCTACAGAATTTTACCATCCTGAAAGGTGTAACAATTCAATTAGAATGAAATGAAAGGTTTCTGGGTAATAATCACTACACTTGCAGTTAATGGATATAACTGAATCAAGAGTAAAAAAAGTTCCATTCGCCCTACCTAGAGCCCATGCCTCTAAGCATTCTAATTTTATTCAGTGCGTTAATGTGTTGGAACTTTTGCTTTCACCAATTAGTCGTGGTTTCTCCTGCTTCTCATAGCAAGAATAAAAGCTGCTCAAAGCTGTCATTGTTCCATATTCCAGAAAAGACAGTTGCATCACTACTAATTATCTATCAGTGAGTCACATTTGTTGCAGAGCAGGCAAAGCCAAAGTGAACGTCAACTCTGCACTGAAGAAAAGTACTAAAATAACATTAAGGAGGGAAGCATTTATAAATATCTTGAAAGTGGATGCAGGGTTAAATTTAGTTCGAGACAGCAGAGAAGCAGCTCACAGTTTGGTTAAGTAACCTTTAACTTGCAGTCATCTACAGACAGAAAGGAGGAGAGTGTTGTCTGAAGAAGCTCTGAAGAATACTCTAGAAGAGATCAAGAAAACCTAGAATTTAAAGTGGTGAGACCTGTCACGCTTTGCTTCTAAATTTATGATGGTACAGCACACATTAAAAATAAGAGCAGACAATTCATATCAGCTCCACTGGAACTATTTTACAGTCTCTAGAGATTTACACAAACACACAGTGAATGTCACCAGGCTAGACAAAATAAATTGCACATACTTCAGCACAAGACGACTGACAAACAGCATGAATACAGTTCAAAGCAATTCACTTACATTTCCCCAGAGCAGCCATTCTTTGGTGACTTTTCTTCATTTCTGTTTTAAAGTCTGCTCAGCAGATTGTGAAATATGTAAAAATATTATGAAAAGTTATACTTCCCAGCTCCGTGCAGGGTACTTCTCAGATCCAAGTTACCTCTATAAACTTGTTCTTTGTTTTTGAACAACCTACGATGTAATACTGCACTATGAAAAAAGGGTAAAATGTTTAACAGCACAAGATACATAAAGGATAACATCTTGAAACTTTTTTTTTTTGCTTTCAATTTTGAATCAAAGACACCAAAAAAACCCCATCTATTTCTGGTAGTTTACGTCTTAAAGTCAAGTAAAGGAAAGGTTATGCTTTAAAGCTAGTAGACGCCAAACCACAGCTGACAGATGATGTATGATCTCTAGATAAAAGGAGGAAGAATCCATGAAATCTGAAGATTCCAAGAAATTAAGGTTAAAAAAAACCCAAAAAACCAAGGCATTTTGGTGATGCACTAACTTAATGCTACCTTCTCCTCCCTCACCACAAAATGTAGATGCTACAAGTAGCTGTAGTCACTTACAATTCCTTGAAATATTAATCCAAAAGCTACTGCAAAACCACAGTATCCTTTTAAACCACATGAAAAAGCACCCATCTATTTAAGTAAATTTGAAACTAGTACGACAAGGGAACAGGCAATGACAGCGAAAACTAGCTGACATACAAGGAAGTCACCATGACCAAGCATACCTCACCATGTGTTTTGATATCACCTCATGAAGGTTTAGATTGTGGGGGTTTTGTTTGTTGTTTTTTTTTGTTTTGTGATTGTGAAGGGTTTTCTGTTTTGTTTTGTTTTTTTTTTTTTAAATGCAGTATTAGTCATTAACTTGATTTTCAAAGTTTCTCACAAAGGAAAGAGCATGTTTGTGTATATTAAGATGGCATTTACATTATCCAGTTATTTTCCACAAATTAGACTAGAAACATGCAAAAAAAAATAAACACTGGAACACCACTTTCAAGGGATTTGTTTATTTTTGGTTTACAAACAAAGGCACCCAATATTTCTGTTTATGTCTTATAAAAGCTCACAGATTTAGCATTTGTTTCCAAACATCTGTTCCTACAGCAGACAAAAACATTACAGGAAAATGTAATTTTTTTCTCCTCATCCCATATTTAAATACCAGTAACTTAAGTGATCATGTTGTTTCAGGCTGCTCTTCCTATTTAACCAACTGGAATACCTCCTGTAACTTGCTAGTCAGTACAGTGAGTCTAGCTTACTGTATCAAAATATAGTTCCTGTATATTTTTGATCAACATCTGTTATGTGCAAACACTGGTATGAAGAACTGCAAGGGAACAGGGTTCTGATATGGAAAAAACCCCAGTCGTTTCAGATAGAATTTCACAGACTGACCACAGGAAGTGACAAAACTAAGGTAATAAATGCAACACTGAATCTATTGTCAATTAAATAGGATGACTGATGAATTTGTGTAAGATACCAATAGTGCACAGAACCACAGTCTCCAAAGAGGAAAAAAAATTGGGTTTCTAGATTGGCAAATGTTGAAAGAGAGAGGTTAAATACCCTTATGTTTAAGCTAATCCTTTTCTTTGTTACTTATTCAAAAGAATATATTTTTTAAGCAGTTTTGGACCAGAGATAATCAGTTCATTGGCTTCATAGTTCTCAGTATAAACAAATGAACATTATAAGTATCATGTACGATAAACAACCAAAATTCATAAGTGAATTGCTTCACAGAATCATTTTCAGAATATGATGTATTTGTCTTTTCAAACTTCAGCCACATGCCAACATGGGACAAGGGGTGTCACTGGATAGTAGGCACCTCTGAAAAAAGTCTACAATGCAAGAATGCTTAAGCATACTTTCAGGTCCAGTAAGATACTTGGGGAGGCAACTAAAAACGGAATACACCTAATGTATTTGTTCAAGTGTAACATCTTCAATCACAGAAGCCATAATTTATTTTCAGCCAGTTAGAGGTCTCTCACACAAGGTGTGGTCCTAGACCATTTAGGCTTTTCATCACTAGCTTTATATATACACAGGTAATTTTAAAAAGGAATTACAGCTTAACTACTTACTACAGAATATTTAGCTTCAACAAGGAAGCCATTATCTTTTCAAAATGAGATATACACCTGCATGAAAGGTGTTCTCTTGAAAGTAAGAGTTTTCACAAGAATAGCAAAATAAGTTCTTTACCTACTCAATTCAAATAGGACAAAAAACTATCAAGGGCAAGTATAATGTAGCTCTTGTGTAATTAAGTCATTATTTGCCTTTCCAAGCAGATTCAAGAACAAACTCATCAGTATAAACTGATTTTAATGAACAAACACTGGGCAACGGTGCTGGTCAGTGCATCAATTAAAGGAGCATTACAGTGTTCTCAGACAGAATTCTGTGCAACCAAAATTTAAAGGGATCTTCATGTATTGCCTTAAACAAGGATTCATTCTTTTCTTACACCTTGCTATTTTTACAAATGGTTTCCCTACTGCAACAAACTAACATGCAGAACAACCAGATTTCTTCAGATTTAATCCTAGTAATTTAAGTTAAAAGATAGATGGAAGAATTGTTAACATACTTTCATTTTGAAGCAAGGTACATCTTGCTCTGCTTGCCCAGTGAAATGAGAAGTTTTATTGGGGCAGGGATGCGAAAGTGTGCTTACGCATTAGTGTTGTCCATGCATCAAATGTCATAGCTCAGATTTTAAAAATTATTAATTCATGAAGTATTTGCTAACATTGCTTAAAATTTAAAAACAGGTATATCTCTTAATGAAAGCCTATAGTTTGTCCAACTACTATTACCAGTAACATAAATAGCAACTAAGCATAATAAATTCCTTTCAAATACATTTACCTTTTGAAGTCAGAAGTGTAACAATCCAGTGTTGGCTCTGTGTTCCCAATAAAAATCATTAAAAAAGAGGACAGTCAATGACTTTATTTTTGCCCCCCTCAGGGTTACATTTCCTTTTATCTACCCAATGATAAGATCAATTCTGCTTTCAGAGAAGCAAATCGTTCATGACGACATAAATGCAAGTTGGATGCAGCCAGTTTTGAGCACAGAACTGAATCACTAAGTGCATTCTGAAGACCAGATCAGACAAAAGGCCTTTCAGTAATTAAGGAAGGTTGGGTTTTTTTGTTTTGTTGTTTTTTTCCTTTTTTCTTTTAAAGCAAAGTAGGCACCATTGTTGCATCCCTACTTTGAGAAGAAGGGAAGAAGTGGCAAAAAGTAAAGACAAATTACTGAAGTCCTCAAATAATTTTTTTCAGGAGATCCACCGTCATTTATACACTTTTGCAACTTGCAAAACCCTTTGTAATTTAGAAGAATTTCAAATAAATAGGTCTACAGCAACTACTAAGTCAATATTTATCTTGCTCAATGTGGAGTAAAACTTAAAAAGAAAATAAATCATGTTAAGGCAGATTTCAAACACGTTCCAAATTGCACAGTTATGTTGGTCAGTGGTCTAAAATGTTTTCCCCAGGTCAAAGAGTTAAAAGTTACTTAAATGCTTGTCTAATGCCAATTCAACCTGGCACTTGACCATTTTATTTTCTCTGTTTCCAGAAGATACACAACTAACATTACATATACCATACCGTATATTTTGCACTCCAATTTAAGATGAAATTATGCTTTTACAAAATGTGAGATGACTACATGTTACAGGCTTTGTGCAGTTAGACCACCATATGCATAGATGTCCTAATGCTAAATTCTCTTCTTCAGTATCTCATAGTACTGGAAGCTCTGAAGTAGGAGAGGAACTTGTAACACAGACTAACCACAAAGTACCAGATATTTCTTGCCATTTGTGATCTTGCAATAAAGATACGCCAGATCAGGATCACAAGAACTGTATTGAAGCCATAGCGTATATTCCTTAACCTAAGGGAAAACAAAAGAAATAATTAAAAGCTAAGGTACCAAGACTTACAGGAAAAAAGAGCACTCTAAAAATTAACTTGTAATGTAGAATTTAATTTGTTCATCTGTTCATCTCAAGATACACTGTGAGTGGTATTACATGAACAACGGAAGTAAGCTGATTAAGTGAAGGACCAAACAGAGAAGGCTTTTCCATAGTTCACTGCTGGAAACCGGAACACATGAAAACTAAGGAACAGAGCCAGCCCTGTAGCTAACCACATGTACTTCTGCTTTATAGCTGCTTGATAAAAACATCTTAAAGCCAAGGTCACACATACAGTAACTTACCTGTAGAAGGCTGCCATCCACCCCAAGAACAAGGATATATTTAACACTATGAACTCCCCTACACCCCTCCACATATTTATAACTTCATATATATGTAGAAGTAACTCCAACTGCCACTGACCAAAAAAAAAAACTCCCAAAACCCAACATCATAGGATTTTCCAACCACAGAGCCTGGAGTCTTCACTGCAATTTTAAACTTACTCCTTCTCAGGGAACTATATGGAAAGATTAGAAGAAACAAAGTGTCCTTCTAGAGCAACTGTGACTTTTAGTAGTCTTCTCACAGGTAAAGATGGAAGCTTCAAGACAAACAGCAACCAGAATTGGCTGGGATTTCTTAGAAACAGAGTAATCTCTTTGGTTCAGTAGATCGTGACAATTTGTATTTTTAAGACACCTCTTTTTAAGGAAATACTGACTGCCCTTATCTTGTTTTACAGGTAGGCTGGGTGTTAGTATAGCCAGACCTTCCTCTACATACTTTATTTGTAGAAAAAACAGCCTGAATTTTTGTATTACAAAAGTAAAGCCCACTTTTTTATTCGAGGAAAAATTCTACTCAGTAGTTTCCTAGAGAAGCCAGGTCCCCTAGGCTGCCACATCTGCTTAATATTGAAGCAGTGAACTCAAGTTCAGATTAGAGTAAAGAGCTAGATGGTAACAGAAGAGGCCAACTTAATAGCTCAGAGTAAATATATGTTAGAATCTGAACCTCTTGCAAAATAATCCACTTAAAAACTGAGAGCTGTGGGCAACCAGATGCTGTTCCAATACAAGACTGTTTCTCACGTTATTCTCGGTACGATCCCTTGCACAAAGAATGGCAACTGTATGATAACTCCTGTGCATTTTTAACAGCATCTAGATTTAAAAAAAAAAACAAACAAATCTGAAGGGGATACCTCTTCAGCTATCCTCACTGTTATCAAAGATTACCATCTTTCAAAAGTATCTCTGAGATCGTAACATATCATGCCAATCCACTCTACAACTGCAAATCCTTGTCTTTAGAAGAATGACACAAGTAATGACCTACGCCACTTCTCTTTGTGCTATCAGGATAGCTGATGTGAAGTAGAACTGCAGAACAAGATTAATCACTTTTATTTCACTCTTTAAAAAGACAAATCAAAAAGTCTGCAACTGTCTTTATGAATCAGCCAAGAACAAAACAAGGGCAACTGTGCCAGTAAAATTCTGGACAGTAACAATGCATTCGAACTGGAGGAGTTAAGCCACAGATAAAAGGCTAAGAGAAGTCATCTTAAAGCACCAACATCAAAGTTTCCTGCTCTGAGGTGGAGAGTCCATGCCTGTTTACTCACCTGCTTCAAAAGATCACATTCCCAGAAGAAACAACTATTGTTCTATTAAAACTCCTTAACTGAACAAGCCATTCTGACCTTGTGTTACTGTGTACCTGTTTACCTTCCAAAAGACACTTGGGTAAAATCAGAAACCTGGATTACAGTATACACTAGTGATCAGAGCTACAACCATAACCCCAGACCAATACTGTAACTATTAGTACTGAGAGCAACTCAGGAGCAACAAATGGAACAAGAAAGATGACAGCTGACTTCTTCAGAAAATGCTTCAGACCACTGAACTGGAATAGAAGAATTTTGGAGGACCTAAACAGGTGCTATAAAGAACAATTGAGTCATAATATGGAAAAGCAAAACTTGACAAGGGCAGGAAAACACAGAAAATATAAACAGAGGAAAATGAAAGTTTATACTTACTTATTCAAGTGTTTCCTAGCTGCAGGGAGGCCAGACATTTCTTCATTCAGCACATATTTCTTCGTTCCCATGCAGTAATTTTCCATGTATTCTGCCCAATGTAGTTGTCGAACATCAAAATTAAATGTCTGCATAAAATGAAAGCTTTCACTGTTAGTTACCTAAAAATTCACCTGCTATACAGAATAACTTAAAGGAAAAGAATAAATGCCTTTATACCAGATAATTCCAATTTGTCTTTGATGTAAAAAAGTTATCTTGTTCTTAATCATAAGAACAATCCAGACTTAGATCCCATTTCTGACTCAACTACCAGCTTCTTAAACCACCTCTTCCAAATCTCAACCATTTCATGCCTTATTTTTCCTCCTCAGCAGTAGTATTCTTCCCTCCACTTCCAAGTGCACTGCTTTCCCATTTCATTTGTCTGTAAGGAATTCTCTAGAAATAACTATTTTCTATTATGTTGTTTCCTTTTAAGCAACAAAATAATTCTAATATGCTGTAGAATGAACACTGCTCTGTGCCTAGTTCACTGTTGCATAAATGCAGAATTCTTTTAGCTGTGCTTATAGTTGGACAGCTATATTTTAAAAAGAACCACATGAGTATCTTCCTCAGGAGAGGAAGTTACTACAGTAAATTCACAACTAAAGTTTTTCACTGATGTATTGATTTCTTCATCTCAAGATTCTACAACAACAGCTGTTTAAGTGCAAATAAATACCAAGATTTTCCTAGCAGGCTTTCAGCTCTGCCAATTTTGTTGCAGGTAAAAGAATAAGTAAGATCATTACAGGAACAAGAAACGAGTAAACAGTTTTGTGCAGTGAAACTGTATTCGGCTTTAAAAGTTGTTATACTTATGCTAAATCCCCAAGTCCATGTTTCCAAATAAGCTGCTTAACAGCATGGCAGGTGTGTTATAAGGTATGATGAAAAATAAATGCATTACAGTTCTGAAGACAATCCCTCACACTGTAATTTAGCATTGTTTGCAAGTTTAAGGTCAGCAGTCATGACATAAGACACATACATGCCAAACAGCCTTCTAGTAAGTTATCAGAAGGTCTCAATTAAACATTATTTTCCTTAATATATCATCACAGCAAGAATGTAAAAGTAAAGAAAGTACAGTTTCAACCATTATTCCAACTAGTTCTTTACTGCTGTATGCACATCTTATCGAAAACAGCTATTTGAAAATACTAACAGTCCAAAGCTCTGGGATTATTTTGGGTTTGTTTTTTAAACTTTTTCTGAATTCAAGTTGCTGGGTGGAGGTGAGATGGCGGGAAGGGGTGGAAATCCTCTCCACATAAGAATCACTAAAAGCTATTCTACTTCTTATTTTTAGACAGTTTATTTAGAAGTTTGGCAGCTTTTCTTCAACTTAACTATAGAACAAGATTCTGGAAAATATTTGAATAGGAAAAACATCTTAAAGATGACAACACTGTTCCAAATGCGTAAGGGAATTTGTGTTTTTGAAACTGTAACTGGTGATTTTTATCCCGCTGAATATTAACCAACAAAACCATAGTAGAAAGGAAGTTTAAACTCAGTTGGGGGGGGGGGGGGGGCGCACAGCAATTTATCTCAGTTGCAATACTTCTTTATTTTAACACATACATGTATCTTCCTATGAGACATACTGGTGTGGAGAACAAGTCCATTCCATTACAGCTGCGCTATTGCACAAGCATATTTTTGAGTAACTTGGAATGAATCCGATTAAGATTCCCAGGCATATGAGGCACAGGGAGGTCGGAATCTGGCAGCACAGGCACATGTGCAGGAAAGGAAGGTAGCTTCAGTCAGTACTAGTCACCAGGGAAAACCAGCTAGCCACATCGAGGTTGTTTTGAGTTTGCATGACAAGGTTTTGGTAGCAGGGGTGCTACAGGGGTGGCTTCTGTGAGAAGCTGCTAGAAGCTTCCCCCATGTCCGACAGAGCCAATGCCAGCCGGCTCCAAAACAGACCTGCCACTGGCCAAGGCCGAGCCCATCAGCGACAGTGGTAGTGTCTCTGGGAGAACAGATTTAAGAAGGGGGAAAACTGCAGCTGCAGCTGGAGAAAGGAGTGAGAACACATGAGAGAAACAACCCTGCAGACCCCCAGGTCAGTGCAGAAGGAGGGGGAGGAGGTGCTCCAGCGCCGGAGCAGAGATTCCCCTGCAGCCCATGTGGAAGACCACGGTGAGGCAGGCTGTTCCCCTGCAGCCCAGGGAGGTCCACGGTGGAGCAGATCTCCACCTGCAGCCCGGGGAGGACCCCACACCGGAGCAGGGGGATGCCCGAAGGAGGCTGTGACCCCGTGGGAAGCCCGCGCTGGAGCAGGCTCCTGGCAGGACCTGCGGCCCCGTGGAGAGAGGAGCCCAGGCTGGAGCAGGTTTTCTGGCAGAACTTGTGACCCCGCAGGGGACCCACGTTGGAGCAGGCTGTGCCTGAAGGACTGCAGCCCGGGGAAGGGACCCACGCTCGAGCAGTTTGTGAAGAACTGCAGCCTGTGGGAAGGACCCACATTGGAGAAGTTCATAAAGGACTGTCTCCTGTGGAAGGCACCCCATGCTGGAGCAGGGGAAGAGTGTGAGGAGTCCTGCCCCTGAAGAGGACGGAGTGGCAGAGACAACATGTGATGAACAGTCCTCAACTCCCATTCCCCCTGTGCCGCTCGAGGGGAGGAGGTAGAGAAAATGAGGAGTAAATTTAAGCCCAGGAAGAAGGAAGGGGTGGAGGGAAGGTGTTTTAAGATTTGGTTTTATTTCTCATTATCCTAGTTTGATTTGATTGGTAATAAATTAAACTAATTTTCCCCAAGTCAAGTCTGTTTTGCCCATGACAGTAACTGGTGAGTGATCTCTCCCTGTCCTTATCTCAACCCACGAGCCTTCTGTTATATTTTCTCTCCCCTCTCCAGCTGAGGAGGGGAGTGATAGAGCAGCTTTGGTGGGCACCTGGTATCCAGCCAGGGTCAAACCACCACACAGGTGTTTCTGTTAGTTTGAGACTGGTAAACATAGCACAAAAATAGAAACTCACATAGATGGTTAACAACACACAGTGGGAAGACAAAGATTTTTCCTTTGAGCTCTTTTCATTCACTCTTACTGAGACCCTGCACTCAGTTTTCATTCTTCCTCAACAACCTTCAGGACTTTTCTGTCATCCTGCTTGTTACACTTTCCCCCCTGTATGGGGCAGTTTTAGTCAAACAGCAAGAGTGTACTTCAGAAAGAAGCGAGAGAATTTACACTTATATTTCTTGAATACACGTGGCACTCTGGCCAAAGCATGAAAAGGGTATATAAAAGTTATTATTAGTTTAAAAACAAGCAAAAAAAAGTCCCTCCTGTTCGTCAGGAAAGAGACAATGGTCAAGTAAAGCCTTGTTTTATTCATGATGTAGGTAAAACCGTAACAGCTTGGCCACTTGGTTGATATATGGGTAACACCAGATCACGTGATCAGGCCACTCCAAAGACAGTGATCTTTTATAATCAGGACTCCTTCAAGGGGGCCCTGCCCTTCCTCATCTCTGATCACACTTATAACACAGCCCTGGCACAACTGAAAGAATGTGACAGGAATTTCCAGCACTGAGTTAGTACTAGGGTTAGCTCCACATTACAGTAAGCAGCATTACCAGCTTATGTCCTTAGTCAGTCTTAAATGAGCTTGTATTTCACTTTCAGTCTCCATGCCCACATCACACAGCTACTTGCCTTTTTGTCTTCAGGGCTTAGCTGGTTCATTAGCATAGTCATATTTTCAGTATTCCAGATCCACGAATTGCTTGTAAAGTATTCTATTAACATCAAGGCCTTATGAAGACGTGTTATTGTTTTCATCATCCTACAGTCCAAGGCATGGAATGTACAGGTTATAGTGGTAAAGATTAGTTCAAACAAATAAAACAGACAGTAAGATTATAAATTTTTTACCCTCCAACCCCACACCCCCATGTTAACATATCTCGTCTTGCTCTGTACCCAAAGCATATTATATTTATCAATAAGATATTTCTGCATATTATTGAAGTGAACTTTGGTTGCCCAATCTTTATATAGAATCAGAAATTATAGGACAGTCCTTTTCTCCTAATCCTATTTCCCACTGCAATGGTAAGATTCTTCCCTAAAAAGAAGAGATGGTAATATGTCTTCTGTTGCTAACTCTTAGTTTAGGACACAGACATAGAACACTCTTCACTTCAGCATACTGGACTATCTAGCTGTACTGAACAATTTGACTTGATGAAAGAGTCAAATTGCACAGTGCAGAACATATGCACGTGACAACTTTAAGCAAGGGAGTAACTTTCCCTGATCTTCCTGCACACTGTGCAGGACCAGGTCTCTGTAACAAAACAAAATTAGTTTCTTACGGTCACTAAAAGATCAAGGTTTAATACCACCAGAAATATGGCTTAGCCCCTTAACCCTACTGCTTCTGCAGCAAAGGGCAGGAAAATATAAAGGCACAGACAGATCATAGCAGATCCTGCTAGTTAGGTGATCAGTTCTATGCTACTTCAAAATATGCAGAAATACCTTCCATCATTGCTTATTATGCAAAGGAAACAACTCTACAAAACCATCACTTGGAGTACAGAGAAGTTGTTATAAGGATCAATTGGGCAAGTTTCTTTTTGATCAGGCTATCTGAAGTGGACCTAAAAAATGTGAGTCATCCAGTCTCTCAGATGGAAAGTTCTCACATTTATGACAAGAACATTGTTTCAAGTGTTACAGTGCTCGAGATGGTCAATCACTTTTAGTAAGTACTAACTAGTACACATAACCTAATGCTATTAAATTCATGCTTTGGGTGCTCAAGGTATTTCCATCTCACAGAACTGCTTCCAATTTGATCCTTATAGCAGGACACACTGATCATTTTAAGCACAGAGTGAGAAGGTGGGAGGGGAGGCAGAGAAAGCAGAACAACCCAGCATTAACAGGAAATGGCTTTCTATTGGTAAGTTTTGATCAATAAAGTTCATAAAGGCAATAAAACCCACTGATTTTGCTCTGAAAGCTGCCTTGATGCATTCATACTTGTAGAAGGGATATAGCACATTGTCCCAGAAACTCTTCTAAAGAAAGTATTTTGCATCACATTAGGGTCCCCTACTGTCACTAATGGCTGGCATCTCAGTATCTAAGGGAATATCAAAATTGCCTCTTTTTCTTCTCATGAAATGGAGTAATACAAATTGCAGAGACCACTGAAAAAGAATATCTCTAAAGCACAAAAAGCACAAATATTTTTCCTTAAACCCCATAGGACTCTATCTACAGAGTAATTAAAATTTGAATACAAATCTGAGACCACCAGCAAATCTCATTAGTAGACATTTCTAGATGCTTTCAAACACCTGTTTACAATTTCACCAGTTGGGCAAGGTGGCAACAATGGGAGCTGAGTTGAACCAGAGTTCCTCTGATTCAAAAATAATTAGGAATACAGATTGCGCATCCAAAAGATATCCTGTGCTAACAAGACTGAACATAAAAAAAGCATATTAGTTAAGACAAAAAAATTCAGAAAACAACTCAAAACTTGGAAAGCAAAGATCTCATTGATCAGATAAGCCGAAAAGACCTCACATCAAAATGGCCTGGAGAAAAATAGTGCCAAACAGGACATGGTGGCTAAGTGCTGAAGACTTTTTGCAGAAGTCTGTCCACTGACAGTCTAAAGATTATTTAACTCAGTTGACTTGCCTTTTGTGCCTCCCCAATTTCTGTTCTCATGCTAAGCTGGAAGAGCAGCGGAGTTTTAGTTAGAGTACTTAGACAGCTACAGTTTAAGAAAATTTGTGCCCCTGCAAAATACTAGATGGTGCAAATAAGTATCTGATTAGACAGGTGTGGATTTTGAGCTTGTTACTGGCCACTGACACTGGTTTTCACTCTTTTCTGTAAACAAAACTTAAACTGAATTTAAACTAACATAAAGAATAACCTCTGCTGGGAAGCTTGCTGTCTCTGCCTATGGATATGGTTTTAGAGCATAGCTAAGCTGATTAAAAAAAAATTTAAAAAGTCAAGTGGCTAAAAAGAGTTATTCTACCTCAGCTGCAGATTTTTTCCCTCCCTCCAACTCAAATTGAATTTAGTGACTGGCCACAGAATCAGCTGATTCAATTCATCAGTGGAAAAATATTTTTTTTTCTTTGTAGGGTTAGTTTCTTGATATATCAGCTGAAAGAATCAAGTGTCTCCATACTCCCTCAGCTGCTAGATCAATTACAAAATTGACAGAAAAGGACCAATTTTCTTGGTGACAGCTTGTTAGTTTGCACTAAATCAACATGAAACTACACTTTTTTTTTTTTTTAAGAAAAAGAAGTATGGTGACAGCCTCTTATTCAGAGATGTCAGCAATGAATGTTATTTAGCGGGCACTTGTGCAGCTCTGGCAGACTAAGTTTTATAATTTCAATGGCACCATATTCCTCCTGCAAATGGGAATATACACACGACTAAAAAAAGAGCATGAATACACATAATGGAGCTTTATCTCTCAACCCAAAGTTTTGAAATATACACTTCACAGGTTGTTCCAGAGATAGCCATTGGATAAAAGTTGTAAATATCAAAGCCATATATAACCAGTCAGTAAAATATCAAGCATTACATCACACCTTCTTCATAAGCTGAAGACAGAAAATGTCACCCCTGCTGATCATCATAAAGAACTGAATATTAGCAGCAGTCAGCAAGTCAGTGTGACAGCATGCAAGACGTTCACCTAGAAACTAGGTAGAATTTTGCCTCTACTAGGCAGTCCTTACTGCCATTAACACAAAATACATTACACCACTTTGAGAAGCACATCACAGGAATTAAAAGTTTTAGGCAATAGTTAACTCAATTATCCATAAGTTAGGTGGGCATGTTTCTATATCAGACAATTGAAAGCAACCTGGCTTAAGGCTATGACTGCATTTTGAAGAAGTCTTGCATGCAACCTATTGTCTCCAGGCTAAAAACAGTTCTGATGCTAAATACAGCCTGATCCTTCACTGTACCTACAGGCTGCCAATCTGCAAGTCTCTGTATAAGCATTAAAAAGAGTTGTTGTTTTTTTTTTAAATATTCCTCTAAAATACCTAAAAAACAAGCTTTCAGATTTGTCTTTGTTCAGATTTTCATTTGGCTCTAAATTTTGAAGTGCAAGACATACTACTAGAACTCCAATCTTTCCAGCAGCTCTGTGGTTCCTTTAAATGCGCAACTTAAAAGTGCTTTCAAGAGGAAAAACCATATTAAGCTGTTCAATGAAAGTGTACTCTTTACTCAATTCTGGTTTGTAAGACAGTAACTATGTGAAAGGTGCTTCATGTTAAGTTTTAAGCTTTAAATTGAAGTGATAAGATACGAAATTATATCCTTTACACCTCCCTACATACATCAACCACGCTTTCCTTTTAACTTTCTAAGCAGTAACAGAAAATGAGTTGCTGGAGAAATCCCTGAATTACAACTTTAAATATTTCATGCCACATTCTGTTCTTCCAGAGTAATTGGAAAGATCTGCCAGGTGTGTATTTTTAAAGGCTTTAAGATTTCAAATACACTGAATTGTTTTTAAATAATATATGGTTCTGTTGTGCTAAGCCCTATGCAAAGCTAGAAGAGAGAACTATGCCTTATATTAAAGTTAATTACACAACTAATAAGCTTTGCTCACAACTAAGTATATATGGTAAGCTACTGACAATACCATCCTTAAACTTGGACGCTAAGGATTATCACCACTATTTATATAATTGCACAATGCTGTAATAGTCTTAAGTATTTAGTATAAAGTATTAAATCTTCATTATGCCAATCTTTATTGTGCATGTTCTTTCTATAAAATTTGGAAAAAGTATTATATGCATTATTTCTTCCTTCCCTTCACTGTTAGTATTATGAGAAAATTGTTAAATTCAAGAACCTTCAACTAGACACAAAAACAGCAAAAACATTTCCATCTCACTAAAAACATTGCTTCCACAAGTGACACCCAGAAGAATGACTTCATATTGCAGAAAGACTTCAACAGATAAATTTTCAAAAAACCCTGAAGAGGAAGACTTTTTCATTATTATTATGAGCATAATCCTTTAGTTCTGAAGGGTCACAGGCCTGATCTATTTCTTTGACTTGTTAAAAATTTCTCATTCAGTTGCAGTACAATATCCTGATGGTATGACAACAGTGCAGTTAAACCTACATAGTAACTCCATTGCTTAGTTTTCCCTACTTTGCACACAATAAAGACCTCAGAAGTGAATTCAGACTCAGCACAGAAGGCAGGCTATTGACCATGTGAAGTCAAATTAGCACAGTATTTGAATTTTCTTGTGCTGATTTTACTGTGTTTTTACTATACTGCTCAAGTCTTTCTGCTAAATCGTGGTGGAAAATATCACATTTCAGATTAAGACAGCCCTTCTTCACTCAGAACAGCATTATATTGAGTTTAAGAATCTCCAGTAATGTTTCGAAGGCTTTACAAGTTTCCTAGTGCATGCTACCTGGTAATTAAAACCATTCTGTCAACTGGACAGAACAACCACAGCAACAGTAGTACATCACTATACCATGACTGTCTCCAGCCCATCAGTTAAAGCAGCTTTCAAAGTACTTTGAGCCAGAAGACTAGAAAAAAGTGGAAGAGTAAAGATCTGTCCCAAATTTCTTCTATTATTAAGCAACACATGAAGCCCATTAGGATTTAACACTGCATGTCTTGCTTGCATCTATGTATTTATTTCCTTCTACTGCTTTTACTGCAGGCTCCCATTTTTTAAATGCTAAAAAAAAAAAAAAAAAGAAAAAAGAGAAGAGCACTATATAATGAAAGCTATATTCCTGTAAGTGGGCTGCGTGTCAAACTCAAAAGCTTTTCTTTCAAGTGCATTTGAGTAACCTTAGTGACAGAACAATTGTTTTAGTTGAATCCCCCATGTTTCCTCCAAACTGGAAATCTTGTGCATGATAGGAAACTCACCTACCCA
The DNA here is from genome assembly GCF_000737465.1 of Haliaeetus leucocephalus. NCBI lineage: Eukaryota > Metazoa > Chordata > Aves > Accipitriformes > Accipitridae > Haliaeetus > Haliaeetus leucocephalus. Next base: position 8,193,047 of record NW_010972609.1, read on the forward strand.
CTGTTTTATTAAACTAAGTAGGAATACTCATATTGGTAGTACTTCACAGGCTAGAAAACACATATTTAATGTCACCAATTGTACTAGTACTAATTAAAGTTCTAAATGCTATATTTGGACATCAAGTAAGCATTCCAGGAAAAGCAAAACCAAGGATTCAACATTCCCAGTGTTTAATATAAAACTGCTAAGAATGTTCTAAATAAAATGATTATTCACAGCCTTGTTTTACTCCCACTGGTCAAATACTTAAAAGACCAGACGCCTTTTAAAGACTTACAAGATTCTGGCAGCATTACTTCCTAACCATTTGAAAGACAGTAGGTTGGCATTTATAGTATAACTATTTTTAGGAGTGATGAACTCTTCACATTTGTCAGGGAATTTCTATCAATATTTATTAAGAATAACTTAAAATTGCAAAAGAACCTAAAAGCTAGGAACTTGTATGTTCAATAACTTTCTTTTCATGTGAAGAGCTCACATCTTTTTAATGTGGGAAGATTACTATACAGGCACAGCCTCCTGCCACTACTGTTGCTCTGAGTATTACACTGTTGAGTAGACTTGGAACAACAGAACCCAAGGCAGTTTAGAAGATTTCTCCTACAAACCACTTACATGGCTTCCTTTTACTGATCCAGTGCCAAGTCTGTTACAGACCTTTTGCCCTCCTAGTAAGACAGACCTAGACTACAGGATAATGAATGAATACTCACTTGTGTTAATACACTGTCACCACAGTGGAGATTTTATAGTCTGAAGACAAATACTTTTGAAAACACAACAAACACAATGAGTTAAGATCATATGGCTTGGTAAATCTGAAACAAATTGAAGTGACATCTTATATTCCTTCTACATAATTTAGTTTAGCCCATTTAGCAGAGCTATGCCATTTTCACCACTTAAGAAGTTAGCCAGATACTAATGTAAATATTATACACTGAATGGAACCTTGAGATGATACAAACCAACATATCAGATCAAGTTGTATCATCTACAGGAATAACCCACAATTATTAATTCTGTACCCCTTTCCATTATCAGTGTATAATTGCAACAACAATCTTAATGCAAGCTACTTACTGGAGTTTAATGACTGACTAGAATTCTGACCCAAGACGCATCTTGGACAGCATTGTTGAGCCAGTCGTTAATCTCTTCAAAACACAGCCAATGGATTGTTATTGCTTATAGTTAGTAAATCTAGATAGGGCCCAATGCCACATCTTCTTCACAGAACTCCACCACCTTACCAGTAAGATATTTTTAGCCCTGTCCTTCTTACCATGGTTTACGACCTGTCAATCTGAGCAAAAGATCGTACAAAAATGCAGGCACTCTATGGCTGACAGCAATCCAACATTGATACAAGAGGGGGTTGGACTGAAAACTAAGGTTAGGGTGCCTTACTGCACCTTTAAAAATATTTTTCTTGAAATGCAATTTAATGTGGTGTCCTGTAGGAAAAAATAAGGATCAACATATTTTGAATATTTATTATTCAAGCACGAACATCACTTGCTAGATCTTGTAATTCTGTTTACCTTGACTACTCAAACCCCCAAACTATCCAACAAAAACATCCTCATTTTTGCTAGAAAGTTCAGAGTCACTTTGAATTCAAGGACCTGTTCTCAGGAAAAAAAAAGGCTGAGTTTTAGTCACAACACATTCAGTGGAAGAAAAAAATTTTTAAAATAATCAATATACATCATAGTGTAAGCACAGGTTTGTTTAAAAGTCAGAGGAACAGACAAGACAGAGCTAGTCACCATTACCTTGGCCTTCTTCCAGTAATCCTGAGGTAGATATCATACAGGAATGCTGGGGCCTTATGGCTTACAGCAATCCAGTAATGATATAAAAGGTGATTGGAAGTTAGATTTACATTGGGCCGTCTGAAGGCCTGTTCGAGAGGATTCCTCTTGAAAGTAGAAATTACATGGTATTCTGAGAAAGAAAAGTTGCATAACAGCTTTGATAATAACCATGTAAAATTGAATGGTTTTCAAAGTACATTACAGTGTACAATACTTACGTCAGCATGTTATTTAAATAACCACCCTACCTCTTCTACAATCCACAGAAACTAAGAGTCATAAGCTTTTAACCTAAAATACAGTTGAACTGCTTCTTATTATAACCAAGCAGCCTTTTACGCCTTCATCTTCAGTATCATATTTTATTGTAGCTTCTCTCTTTCTGTTCCTCTTTCCTACCTTAGAAGTTGTTGGTTTCAAAAACTCACAGCAATTTCAGTTTATATAGCATGTAAAGCTATATTTAAATAGTCATCTATATTTCATGAAGAAGGCTATTCTGATCTCTTGTGTGAAGCATAATTTAAGAACAGATTGAGGACTTTGCAAGCATCTGAAGTGCATCTCAAATGACATTTTTAAACAACCTATCCATATTTAAGCATTAAGCGATTAGGATGGGACTCCATGTGAAACTCCTTCTGACACCTGAAAATTCTGTACACGACAGATATGCAGGATCAGTGTCTTAAAAAGCTATATTGAAATTAATTTCTCTTTTTAATCATCTCTCATAACTTTATACTGTTGTTTATAAACGGTGTTTAAATACCCTGATTCAAATTGGGATATAAATGAAGTCAGCAATTTTCCAAGTTTGGCTGAAGCAACAAGGTTTATAAAAACAGATACACATAAAATGAGCAAAAGCAAGTAAAAAGCATGAAGAAAGTAGTAAAAAGAAATAAAATAGATTTAAGTACTGAAGTTAACTGAAAGAAAGAAAATAATCTGAGCTTAAGAACTCTATTTCTAAAAAATTGAAAGCTAATTAACAGCTTTACCATGCCAGCCAGCTTGTATTGTTATTTATAACAAAAACTATTACAAAGCTTTTGGCATGTGAGTTACTTTCTAGGCAGGATATCTAAGAGTTGAAAATAGGTGGCCATATATTCTTAAAGATTACTTTTCCTTGCACATCAATAGTTGAAGTCTCATGTAGCTATCTGAAGATTAAAAAAGCCACCTCAACCAACAATTAACTTAAGCCAAACACAACAAAGAGCTACACAAGTGCAAAACTATTACCATACCTTTCAATTATGCAGATGTACAAAACATCTAATTGTGGGCTGTTCATCCATATGTATTTAGTAAGGTTGGCATTAAACCCAACATCACTACTGCTCCTCTGAGCAATGCTTTTTGCTGCACACTACCCACACTCTGCAGATGAGGTCATGGCAGCAAACAGAAAAATCAGTTCTTCCATAGTTTAAGTTATAATGGAATACAAAAAACCCAAGAACAAAATGATACAGTGATACTGCTGCAAGGGGAAGATAATGAAAAAGCACAATACACTGCAAAATTGAGAGGTATGGCTATCAATAGTTTCAACAATAAAAATACAGTATGACCTAGTGATTATAGCATGTCCTTTTTTTATTTGACCTTATTTTTCTATTAAAGCTTATGAAAAAAAGAAATATGGCATACCAACTTCACCCCAGTGGAAAGGATTGGTGCCACCTGTTGTACAGTTATATACCATGACATTTCTTGGTCTGGGGGGAAAAAAGACAAAAGAGCAAGTTAGAAGACAAACAACCTTTTAAAAACACAGACAAAAAAAACATATCCAGAGTTATCCTTTCCCTCAACAGCATCATTTACATAAAGCAGAAAAGCATCAGTCTCATGATGTAGAAAGCAAAAAATTTAACATCTTCCAGTATTTTTCTCATTCTTTAATCATTACATTTCTTTTCTTTCAGAGAAGGCATCACCTATGTTACCGTAAATTGTATTGATTACAACAAGACCCAGGAAGAAATTTTCAGGCATAGCTTGTGCAACAGTATCAGTAGGTGATGTCTTTCTCTTTGGCATAAGGAAGTTACACTTTGAGGGACTAATGCTGTTAGAACCTTAGATTCCTTTGTCCTGGGGAAATAGCAGGACACCGATTAGAAGTTCAATAGAAGACTGATTTATTAAAATATACAATACAAGTTCAAAATACTTAGTACTCTCTATTGTCACCTGTTATACCTATTAACTCCAGAATACCAGGCTGCAGCCAGTGCCATATTGATAACAACATCTACTGGAACAAGGTCTGCTACTGCATCGTTGGAAGCTCTCATTGTTCGAAGAATTCCTTTTCCTGCCTTAAAAAAAAAAACCAACAAAAAAGAGACAGAAGACCCACCAGTAAAACACACGAACCTTTGTCACCTTCCAAAAGGAGGAAAAAAATTTAAGTATATTCATTACTTACAGCAATGAAGACACCACTAGGTCCATTGAAGTTATCGATCCATCCCTATCATGAACAGGGGGGAGGGAAAGGATTTGGTTAGAGTATACCGAAGTTGGCAGTTTCAAGTAAAAATCTGAGAAGTTTCTACAAGTGTAAGGGGCAAAGGGAAAAGAGAATAAAGAGGAGAAAAATACTAATTTCCATGTCTCTAAATGAAGTTCTTCCATAGCAAAATCTCGTGATGTAACAAGTTGCTATAACTCAGACAAGATTCACTGGTCCTTCAAAGTGAGATGCTAGCTTGTTTATTTCTTAGTGAATAAACTGCAGAGTATTGTCTGTATAAATACATTTATGTTGAAAGTATTCATGTTTACAAGTGTTTTTAGACTACCATCTAACAACTCATAGAAGACAGATAAGCAGTTTTGGAATCGATTATTAGTTTTTTCATTTTTCAAACAGAAGCCATTCTTGCTCAACTTTAATGACAGTATTTAGACACTATATACTTAATGGTTTGACATGTACATTGTACATATTCAAAAAAGTAGGCAAAGTCAATTATATGGATTTTAAGGGCTTGAGAGACAATCTTGAACTGCACAAGCTATTCCAATACCATCTCCCATACAGGAGGAAGCATATAGCATATATGCTATATAACAATATAGCATACAACACAAGAACTTATGCCATCCCCTGCAAAGCTTACAGGGTTTGACTAAAGGAAGTGGAGCCCAAACATCTTTATGTCCCACAGTCCCCAGTTTTCTTAGTCACCCTTTGCAGCTACTGACATAGCAAAGCATCTTGAAGAAGGAAAACCAGATGAAGATACATAGAATCATGAACTAAAAAGCTGACAATTTATTTCATGTGTGAAATAGTATCTCCCATTGCGATAGAAGTGTATTGTTCTAGGATTAGAAGTAATTTACCCCTAAATTTCACACATAATACCATATTTGACAGATTTTGTATCAGAGTTGTTATCCAGAAGCAACCAAGCCACAACTCCATAGTCTAAAAGATTTTCCTCTACGAAGGTCACTAGATAAACAGGCTGTCGGGATGTACTACGGTTTACAGACAAAACGGTCAGGTGAAAACTCAGTGACTTACAGGAAAAGGTTCCTTCCAGCTAGCACCAACAATAGATGGCCTTATAATGGCTGTGTTTAATTTTGCACCTTCTTGTTGTACTACATATTCGGCTAAGGCTTTTGTATATATGTAAGTATTAGGCCTGTCGCCTATCAGTTTAGGAGTAATATCATTCACTAGGCCATCATCCATCCACCTAAAGAAACAAAATAAGAGGCAAGTGTAAATTACTGCATGTTGCTTCACTGGGGACAGGGGGTAGTGAAAGCAATATGTGAAAAGGATAACCAGATAGATCAAAAATACTTTGGAAAGTAAAATTAAAATCCAATGTCTTCTTCAAAACACTAATCAAGGCAAAAAAAAAAAACACAAAAAAACCCCACTCAACAAAAAAACCACCCAAAACATACCAAAACCACCAAAGCATTAGCATTTCCCTAGAAGCTGTGTAAGCAGAGGAACAAGAAATTCTGTGAAGAAATTTAAGCAATAATTAAAAACTCAGTTCTGCATTTCACGTTTCTGCAACAACCCCAGTATCCAACACTAAACCACTATGCTTTAAATCTCAGCCTGATTTTCAGAATCTAATACCAACTTCCACCGGTTAGTATGTCACATACTTCTTTCTACTGTAAACAGCTAGACATTGTAAAACATTTCCATAAGTATTTGGAAATCAAACGATAAATGTCTGACAGCTTATACTGTGCTTAACTTTAAAACCATGTAGCCTCCTAAAATATCATTCATCAAGTATCATTCATCAAAATATGAGAGTTAGGGGTTTTTTGCTTATTTAAACTGAACACCAATCCCAGAGGCCAGAAAAATCAAATTTAAGAGTCTGCCTATTACTCATTTTGATTATACACTACTATTTAAATTAATGTGGCAACTGCATAGGTAGAACCCTTCTGAAAAGGGATCTTAAGGAAGAATGTTGTATTTGAGATCCTACAGCAGCAGTGTAGTTAAGCTGGTTTAAGGACTTTACTACCAACTTACAGAAGACTGTCTACACTGACTTCATGCTCGTTTTGTTTCAAATTAAACTATAAAACTAAACATTTGAGAGTAAATGCCAAGAACAACAACAAAAATATTTCACCAGAACATGTGCCCAGTTCCAAAACACTTTTGGAACTATTTTATATGGTGTACTGTAGAAAGTAAATGAACTTTGTTAAATATTAAATCTTTTTTCTTTTGTTGTTAACTTTACCATGAATTTTTTTTTCTCCTTTAAAGAAAATGGGATACAGACCGAAATGAAAACAAGTTTTTCAGTAAGAGTGGAGGGTTACATGTTTAGTGTCCACTGAAAGAAGCATACTGCTATTTACTTTTTTGCCCAAGTAATTCATTTATTACATACCAACTATGGAGGAAGTAGTACATTCCTTTACAACAATCCCAATTCTGTCAACTAAGTTCTCAAACATGAAGTGCAGACACAGCAAGTTACATCTTTGGGACACAGGCACGCTGCTCCTCAGTTAGCATTAAGTGATCTAGAAAGTGATGTCACTGCAAAGGAGTCCCAGCTCCATCAAGTATCACCTCCACCTTTGTGGTGTTAAGTTATCACACACCACCTCTGAAGCAAGCTGGGTCACCATGTTTCTCCCTTTAATTTAGTGGTCTTGCAATTCCATCTTGCTTCCCAATTCATTCAGCAGTTTGTATTTCAAATTGTAATAACCTTCAGTCATATCACACAAGCACAACGTGTGCCTCTTGAACCGTCGCTATTTTGACATTCTCCACTATTTTACTTGCCTCGGTCAGCCAACATCTTAGCCACATAAATACAATTTAGCCAACATCGTTATTCACCAATGTCCTATTACAATCAAATCTGACATGCAGACTCCCTTCGTGATATGAATTGGGGTGGGAAGAGGGGTAGAAAAGCCCAGAACAGGACACAGATCTGTTTGTGTCTCAGTCAGCTACTGGCTAGATAGATCACTCTTTTGTAAGTTTACAAAAGCCTTCTCTCATTACCATGAGTTCTAAAATACAGACAGCTGTCCAAGCCCAAACCAAGCAGTTGAAGTTATATTTATTCTGCTTGTGAAAAGACAAAAATATGACTACTTCAGAATATCTCATTTGAAAGTGTATTTAAAGTCAATATTATAAAAAACAGTTGGCTCAATGTGCATTCTAGGTAGTAGCTCATTTGTTTTGAAATGTTAGTGCTCTTCCATCTATAATAACAAGTTAAAGAAGATGTTTTACTTTTTAATTAATTATTTTTAGTTTCATACTTCTCTTACAAGGGGTGATATTTTGTATGATGGGGAAGAAGGGAGAGACTGATTTACAGTTGAGATTATTATTTATTACATTACACTTGACTTATCCCATATTTGCCACCTGTTTCAGTTAAGGTTGACAGCTACTAAATAAGACCTCAGGACAGCTAATGTCCACAGAAAAAAATATAGAATGAGAAATTTTTTTCCCCTCAGTAATGCCCAATTCAAGACTAAAAAGCTACAGAAAACAGTTTTTTGATGTCTGCACTTTTTGAATACCTAACAGAACCACTCCTACAGTTGTGTTTCTAAACAGTTAAGTAATATTATTGCAGTATCTCAGTCTGATCTTGTAATGGCATTTAGGCAGATGTAGTGAAGGCTGCTGTTAAAGTGGACTGTCTTGGTTCTACCCCTTTCCTTCACAATGCTGGTGCTACCGCACTTGTAACAGCACAGCTTTTTTGTTTTTAATAGCTCTTGATTCAGCTCATCATACAGTGGAAAAACTGCCACTCAGCATACAGGAGACATCACGAGTAGACATGAGCATCCCTCTCCTTCAGTACCGCTCCACGCCTAGCTCAGCTGAACATGACTGTAAAACCTTAACCCATCTTCTTTACAGAAAAGGCAAGTGTCAGCCATGCTGTCAGACATAAGCACAAGCATAATAAGCTAATTTCTTCATCTTTCAGGTTCCTAACCATTTTTTGGTACTTCATTACTACAAAGCAAGTGGTTACAGATTACTGAAGTAGCTTCATAAAACATAACACATACTCAAGAGAATCTATCAGTTTCCTGGGATCAACAGGAGGTGGATAAACTATTTCCTCAATCTGTTTTCGATTGCAGTACGCATAGGCCGTTGAAACATGCATGAACACTTCCAGATTCTTCATTCGCTGTGCCAAGAAGAGGAGCTGTTGTGTGGCAGTCACGTTTAACTGAACAGCATCTCTGTTGATTAAACAGAAATTTCATTAGCAGAAAGCAAGACAAAACACAAGCAAAACATAGTAACTAGTCAATTCACTCCTAAATGCCTCAGTGATGGATATATAAAAGTATTCCTAAATACTCCACCCTCCCCCAAAAAGCAGCACAGATCATCCTAACTTTCTGCTTAGAACCATATGCCACAGTCTTAACCTAGACCATCTCTCAATATTCAGGATAATTTTCCTAAGTTTTACCCTGTTCTTACTGGCATCCTCATGCCCCATTACTAGAGTGGGAAAGCCAGCATACCTTTGATCTCCTCAAGCTAAATCCCAAACCTACATTTTTCACAAAACCTGAAAGGAATAATGCAACACAACACCTAGCTGCCATGAGATGCATACCTGAAATTCCTAGTTCAAGTTGAACCAGGTCAACTCCTCAGAAGGAAGGCTTAGAGGGCTAGTAAGTTGGAGACTGGCATGTTCTTGTAGCACAACAAGATTACAGGGAGGAAGGAAGAAAAAAAAAAAGGAAACGCACCAAGCAGCACACTTTCATCCTCCAACTTCACTGTTCTCATTAAAATAGAGTCCTTCAGGATACTGTAGGAGAGTAGGTCTGTCTCTACAATTCCCACCAGAACACAGCTTACTGAACAACTACTGTAATTATTTTTGTATTGGGTCTGCATGGCAAGGTTTTGGTAGCAGGGGTGCTACAGGGGTTGGTTCTGTGAGAAGCTGCTAGAAGCTTCCCCCATGTCCGACAGAGCCAATGCCAGCCGGCTCCAAGACAGACCTGCCACTGGCCAAGGCTGAGCCCATCAGCGACGGTGGGAGTGTCTCTGGGAGAACGTATTTAAGAAGGTAAAAAAAAGTTGGTGAGGCACAGAAACTGCAGCTGGAGAAAGGAGTGAGAACACGTGAGAGAAACAGCCCTGCAGACCCCCAGGTCAGTGCAGAAGGAGGGGAGGAGGCGCTCCAGGCGCCAGAGCAGAGATTCCCCTGCAGCCTCTGGGGAAGACCACGGTGAGGCAGGCTGTCCCCCTGCAGCCCAGGGAGGTCCACGGGGGAGCAGATCTTCACCTGCAGCCCAGGGAGGACCCCACGCCAGAGGATGCACCCAAAGGCATGGGAAGCCCATGCTGGAGCAAGCTCCTGGCAGGACCTGCAGACCCATGGAGAGATGAGCCCATGTCGGCACAGGTTTGCTGGCAGGACTTGTGACCCTGCAAGGGACCCACGCTGGAGCAGTTCATGAAGAACTGCAGCCCATGGGAAGGACCCATGTTGCAGAAGTTTGTGGAGGACTGTCTCCCATGGGAGGAACCCCACGCTGGAGCAGGGGAAGAATGTGAGGAGTCCTGCCCCTGAAGAGGATGAAGCAGCAGAGACAACGTGTGATGAACTGACCCCAGACACCATTCCCCATCCCCCCCACACCACTGAGGTGGGGATTAGGTAGAGAACTCGGGAGTGAAGCTGTGCCCAGGAAGAAGGGAGAGGTGGCGGGAAAGTGTTTTAAGATTTAGTTTTATTTCTCATTACCCTACTCTGGTTTGATTGGCAATAAATTAAGTTCATTTCCCTAAGTCGAGTCTGGTTTGCCTGTGACAGTAATTGGCTGAGTGATCTCTCCCTGTCCTTGTCTGGACCTACAAGCCTTTTGTTATATTTTCTCTCCCCTGTCCAGCTGAGGGGGGGGTGGGGTGGTGGTGGTGATAGAGCAGCTTTGGTGGGCACCTGGTGTCCAGCCAGGGTCAACCCACCAGAATTTTATATAGTTCAGATTCTCTCTCCAGCCTATAAAACTTACTATGGGCACTAGTTTTCTTGTATACAGTGTATCAATCAACTAAGTTTCAAGAATACAGCTAAACAAAGCTTTATCAAAGTCTTTGCAATAAAGTGTTATATTAACAATAAAAATCTTGGTGTGTGTCCCCCAGATAAGCACCAAATTTAAGACTGCTTTATCACCCATTATTACTGAAGCATTGAGGGTACAGGAATGGGGGACCACTATCCCGAAGTAATTAACATCAATGGAAAAATGTTGCTTCTGAATAAATTAGGGTTTTTAAGAGAAAAGTATTGTTCTCAGTCTTCACTTCCTCTTTTAAGAAGTCAAAGGAAGGAGATCATAATCAGAGCTGTATGCACCACTAAAATACAGAAGTGTATAGCAAGTACAACTTACGAAAAGTTCCAAAACAAGCCCAAGTATTTTGCTTTCTTGACTGTATTCCTACCACTGGCACCAAGCCAAGTATTTTGAACTTCACATTAGTTATTCCTGTTAAATATGTGATGAAGGCTGCTCTAGGTGGTCTTCAGATTTGTAAGGTTCCTCCAAGCATTCCAGCATATATGTTAGGAAAGAGTTGATGCCAGAGCACCTAAGAAATGCTCGCATTTTCTATTTGGCTAAACATACTGGGCTCGCCAAGAAAGCAGAAACTACCAGAGACTTTTTGTACCAAGACCCCATTCTACCAGTCTTCAAATTGTTTTAGATTCCCTCTGGGCTTTTGTCAGGTTGGCATTTCCTTAACCTTTCATGATCATAACACAGTGATAAACACAGGCTACCTCATGATGTTTCAGCATACAGGATAACATTCTTAGAAAGGTAGTGCCAGCCTTTGTAACAACTCAAAAAAAAAAAAATCTGAGTTGAGAAGCATTTTATCTCAAAGTTGCTTTACTTCCCACCCCCTCCCAAAAGTTGGAGCTATTTCTCACAAAGTCATTTACCCAAATTGGATATTTATTCCAGTGTTTCAGCACTAAATCAAGTAATTGTTTTTGCCAAAAAGCAACATAATCCTTTCTTGCTTCTGGTACTTCTTTCTAGTATTTCCTTAATAGATTCTCTGTGCAACATGGAATTTTTCAACTTTCTCCCTGTGCATCTACTTCTCCATACTCCCTCCAATGCAAACCTCCATCCTTCTTAATGAAGGACTTTCTGAAGACATGGAGAAAACTGAGCAATATTTAATCTCCTGTTTGTTCATCAGGTAGAGAACAAGCGCTAGAACTTCCCACACACACAGTTTTGCCAAAAAGTTATCCTCTGAAAATGTGCATTCCCCTTCTAACAAGGGAGGCTAAAGGAATAGTTTCTGTTCCCTTTTACACACTAGGAAAAAAGCTCTAACATTACTAGTGAGCACAGTACCTATAGCTACAGCTTATTCATATCCTTTCTATCCATCCCAGAGATGAGAGCAATACATGATGTTAGGAAGTCTCAGAATAGCAACACGTTCCCTAGTCTCTTCAACAGCTTCCTTTCAAAAAGGCCTTGAAATTCAGGCACAGGGATTTAGTTAAAAAAAACCAAACAAAACCCAAAAAAACACAAACAAAAAACCCCCCAAAACAACCCACAAACACACCACACAAAACCTGAAAGACCTATAGCAAAACTACAAGAATAATTTATTTAGTTTCGAAGTGCTAATAATGGATTTGTCTTTTTACCTAAAGATTTAAAAATATATGAACTTTTCCATGTTAAATAGTGTGATTCTAACCTCTGGCAAAGCAGGTCTATATAATATGCCTCCATCGTCTTAGGAAAAGCAAATGAAAACTCAACAGCTTAAAATAAGTTTGAGGGAAAAGATTACTACCTGAAGGGGCATCATGAAATTGACCACGCACACAAATATCAGAGCACATGAAGTAGCATGACAGGCTGAATATTTGCAAGATTGCACAGACACCTGATTTACACCCTCCCTTTGAGTACCATTGGTTTACCAGACCAGAGTATACAGAATTTTAGACTCACCTTAGTGTTTCATTGAATCTGACTGTAGCAGCACAATGAAATATAATATTAATGCGTTCTATAAGTTCTTCCTTGATTGGTTCACTAAGGTCCAGTTCAGGCTGTGTAAGTTCACTCGTAATTACTATTATTTTTGCTCTGAAGTCTGGTTGCTCATCTCTCAACCTGTCAAAGAGCTGTCAAAAAAAATAGAACTAAAAATTCAGGTAATAGCCAGTGAAGATGAGATACACATTTCATTTAAGTGAAGAAAAAAACCCACATTTTCTGCCTATACAGAGTTATACCTCCTTATTTCTAAAAATCATCAGTAAGCTAGAAAAGTGTGTTAGGAATATTACAACAAAATGTTACTGACTTCCCTTGAGCATATTCAATGATGAAGCTGTGCACACTTTATCCCACACAGTGAAAGCAGTGCTGCATGTGTTGTATAGAAGGTAATAAGACTTCAATTTACACTTAATTTTTTTTTTTTAATACTCATCCCTATCCTTAAAACCAGATCTCTATGAGTATCAGAAGAAGGAAGGAATGGTCTCTATTAGACACCAGGACTCAAAGAAATTTTAAGTAGCAGACTAAATACTGCAATCTCTTTTCTTTCAACAGAAGGAAAGGGAAAAGTCTGCCCACTTTCCAAGCTTGGTAATAACTATTCAAATTCTTATAGATTTGCCCAAGTCATGCTGGTTCTCAGGTTTAGAAAGCTTTCATCAAGCTTTAAAAATTTCCAGTGATTTAAGAAATGCTATCCCGGAATTATGCTAGTTTTGAGGAATTTCCAGATTAAAAAACATTGTTTCTCTGGCTAGTTGAAAGAAAAAAAGCAGGGTTAAAGGCTGTACACCATGTTAGAACATCTGATCAAATCTTATCAAATTGGTGTTCAACTATTCTCACAAAAAAAACCCCAAAAAACAAAAAAACAAACAAAAAGCAAACCTCACCCATACTCTATTCCAACATATATTCTTCTCATAATTAACTGGGTTCTAGCCACATGGCTTAACACACACAGATAAAATTCTTGCCTCACCTTATTTACACTCATTAGTATGCGAGTTTTCCTGAGCAAAATAGTACTGTGGGAATAAAACATACTTGAAAATTTCACCAGAGCAGACCCCTCTTCTTAATTGCACAGGGGCCAATATCTTAGCAACTGCTTCAATACAAGTCAATTAAAATGTACTACAATCAGAGCAGTACTTTTTTTTTTCCCCTCCAAGCATGTAGTTATACCAAATGCAAATACTTAAAAGACATTTAATTCATTTTCAACTAGAAATCAAATCACCTAAAGGTGCAGTTTCATGACACATAAGGCAATTTAAGCCTGTACTGCTACCAAACACATTGGTCCCTCTCCTAGCTTCTTTATTTTTACATTGCTTCTCCTGCACTGGCAAAAACAAGTAGCCTGATAGCTGTGTGAGCATACCAGCTTGCAGGTCCAGCTGAAAAATATTTTTTTTTTTAGATATTTTTCAACTCAACTGTGAGCTAATGCAGCTCACTGTGTCACCACCTAAAGTAGTAGTAGTGGTAATGTTATAGTGAGAATATGGGACATCTCCAGTGATAGAGGTCTTGAACTGATTTCCCAAGCACAAAGCTTCACCTTAAAGGACAAAACTGCCAAGACAGCATTTAAAGCCTCTGCAATTCTTAGAGGTACAGCAAATAGTGCTTGCACAGAAAATTATTTACATAAGCACTTTGATAATTCCAGAGCACAAAATTTCAGTGCCTCTCCTTCATTGTCACAGGTTTGTAGTAATCTGTATGACTAACAAGTCTGTAATAGAATCTATTAAGACAAACATTTCTGTTCTGTTTACAAACATAAGCTATTTAAACGACCTGTTGAAATCACATTCTTGCTTACTGGTAGATCCAATAGCACAACCAAGAAAAAGGAAGTACTAAGCCTCATCTTACAGAAAAGAAAATAAGGCACAAAGAAGAAAAAGTGACTTGCTTGAGATCTAAAGAAGGGTCTCAATCCCATCTTACAACTCCCAGTCCACACTGCCTCTTGAATTTGATAATATATTCTCTCAATCAGTTTTAACTCGGGTGTTTTTCTTCTCAATTCTGCATTACAGCTGAACATCCTCCTCCTGAATTAAACACAGGATAATTTTCCACTACTGGCTTTGCTAGACACTAACAGCTTGAAAACCAGCTATAGAAGCACTGCTAAGTCTTGGATTTTATATTTCTGTTAGAATTAAAAAAAAAATTAACAACAAAATTTTGCTTTAGATAAACCAAAGTTGTTCTCAAAATGAAGTGGGAATGTTATAAAGAAGGACAAAAATGTACTTTGTGAGCATGACACATACCTTACAGCTGGTAATTTCTTCTATTCGTGCTTCAGGCGTCTGCCCTGCTTTGTGCCTTACCAATACATACACTGCTTTCACTTTAGGACAAGATCTGAGCAGCTTTTCCAGAAGCACTTTTCCCATGAAGCCTGTAGCTCCTGTCAGGAGGACATTCTTTCCTTCATAGTATTCAGGGATGGAAACCATTATGACCTTAACAAAAGTTAAAAACAGAAATATATTAAAGAACTTCTAGAGTTCAGATTTGCAGAAGATATAAATAAATGGCACAGACACAAACATTCAGTCTCATACCTGAAAGAAATGCTTAACAGCGTTTTTGGGTGTTTTTGGTTTTGTTGTTTTTTTACCTATAACTAGTACTTAAAGATGTCTTTTTTTCACCACATTCCAAAAGAGTCCCACAGGGTCACTATAGTAATCCCAGATCCTCTTGTAAACTGTCCCTGTTAACAGTGACTTAAGGAATTAGACACTCACCCACTCAGTCTAGGAAAATAGCTCAACTTCAGTCTATTTTTACCTCTACATGCATGGTCCTTTACCACCCTAAGTGGCTGTTCCACGTAAACTAAAGGTCATATTAAAATATAATCACAAGTAGATACTTCAAATATGTTGACAGAAGACAGGGAACCAGGCGTCTGCCAATTGCTGGCCCTGCTGGTATTTTGCCTGTGTCAGCAAAGACCCCTGACAGTGTTAGGCTGAGCCTTCCTACAAATTATGCTAGGCCAGAGAGAAGGTATAGTTAGCCGCCTGGTATAAGATCTGCTGGTCTTATATCGACTACAAAAAAACCACACAGTTCCACAGATTGTACAGGTTTCCAACCTTTTCATCAATTAAGTCTGTTGGGTTTTTTACCCCAAATAAGTGATCAGAATTCTCACACAAACTAAAGATTTAAGTTAGCCTCAACGGATTGTTACTTAAATCCAGCACAAAGCTAAAAAGTATTGTAGGTTTTGCTTCACTTAGGAAGTTAGCTATGAGAATTTTCTTGCCCCTCCCTTAATCAACCGCTTGGAAATTATGTCTAATTCTAGATACTGGAAGACTTTCTAAGGACAAATATACTGCTATTTCTCACATTAATTTGGTCTTTGGACCACGACCTTTATGACCTTTAGAACTCAACCTGTGCCTCAGGCTAACTTCAAGCCATTCTGTTAGGTCCAATACACCAACATCTTTACCATAACGCTTGAACGGCTTACTTTTACTGTAGAATATGGACACACTTCCACCATGTTTTATCAACCTGTCTAATTAGACTTATAAAAATAATAAGCTGATGTAGTGAAAATCTAGTTAGTCTCCTATAGCAGATCCACACACAAACCATTACGACCAAAACACTACCAAAAGGGACAGATTCCATAAAAACATGACACTAAAAAAAACCCAACAAAAATGACTCTCCTTAAACACAGATGGAGTGTTTCTTAAGCAAGTAAGAATCACAACACTGAATACCTACACAGGACGAGAGCCTTTCTTCACCTACCACCCAAGAATAAAGAAATGTAACTTCTAAATATGCTTAGTTCTTCTGAAACAGCAGACTACTGCAAGGAGGAACTTATCAAGGATACAACATCTTGTGTATTGTTAGGAGTGAACAACTACAGGCTTAATTTGCACTTTTTGCCTGAAAAGTAAGTAAATATTTTTGGAACACTTATCTACATCTCAAGTATCTGTCATATTAAAGCAACTGTGCTGTGCTTTTCATGTGCTTATATCACAATGAAGCCTCTGAACAAGCTCGAAGTGATTACTTGCCAGAAATGAGTTGTCACCTGCACAAGCCCCAGTTTCAGCAGTCTGGGTACAAAGTCTTATGGGTTTTGGTCCAACACTCCAAATCTTACTTTGACTCCCTTTTTTGACAAGGTTTGCTCCTGCATTTACTAGTAAGGCATCTAAAAACTGGTAATGGGATACAGTAGCAAGTTTAGAACAGAACAATCACTACTATTTCCATTGGCCACAGCACATCATCCAAAATTGTTTCTTTGAAGGTTGATGAGATTGAAAAAGGGGGATGAAGGGAAAAAGCTATTTATGTTATACCACTTTTGCCACATATTTAAGAGACTTTAATGCAAATTTCAAAGCACACCTCCTGCAACAAAGCATAGAGAGCAAGATACAGCATGCTTATGAGTAATTTTTTCCTGTTCAATGTAAGATACAGGTCTGTTGTCTCCACTGTGGCTCTTTAAGTCACAATTAATGCTCTTATTCAAATATGTCCTCATAACTATTTTTTTCCTGGTCTTTGCATACACCACTCAACTCCATTTTCTCATAAAAATCTGCATGCTTGCTTCCACATATAAGACTTGTGTTCCCTCAAAGAGGGAAGAGAAAATTCATGCAATCATTACTGCACCGATTTTGTCACCAAGATCCAGTTTTGTTATGATTCCTACATAATCTTGTTACCAATTTACCTGCCTAACCATAATTCATATTTTTTACCCCTTAAGACTCTATGACAGTACTTCAATACCATCAGTTCACTTGCTCTTCCTCAAAGGAAGGCTTAATACTACTCCTGACATAATGCTGTATCCTCAGTCTGGAGGCCTGTTCACATGGGCAGAGACAGCCTCTGGCTACATAAACACAGGAACCTTACTACAACACCCAGTACATGGGCTGCAGTCCAACATCCGTTTCTAAAACCTAAAACAATGAAAAAGAAGTTATGCTGCCAGTCGAAATACCTGTGTTGCTAGGGTCCAGCTTTTTAGCTAACTGAAAAATCTGACAATATTTAGGGTCACGCAATGTAAAGAAAACTAGAAGCCAGAATAGATCAGAAAGTTTCCTGCCTCGGTTATTTCTGACCATAATACTTTGAGTATGAGGTTGGTATCAGATCAAAAATAATATAACTATGCTCCTGGAACTCTTACAGAATACCAGACCTACAAAATATCCAGATGCAAAGCTATGATTAAGTATAATGATGAAATGGGTTCAGTTAAAAAAACATGAACATACATAAATACTCACATTCACACTTGAGAGGCAGAAACACCTGTGTGTTTGCAGGCTAATTTTTTTTTTTTTTTTTTTTTTTTAAAGGATCAACAGAAACATTTCCTTTGAGAAACTCTCAACACCATTTTCCTTTACACTGCTCTCTGACAAGTAGCCTCTGGTAGACTTTATTCATTAAAATTTTCCACACTACGTTTGTCTTCTACGTCCATTCCTGTAGAATATTCCAGCTAGAAAGCAGAGCTGGTGACCTTTTCAGAATCACACATTGCTGTCAAAGTTACAGCAGTAAACACTGGGATTATAAGGGAACTGCTTAGAAGCACCAAATTTGACCTAAGGGTAAACACCATGTATGGAATCTAGGTGCGAACAAAGTAAGTCTGAAATCAGCAGCCTATGTTTTAGCCTTTCTAGTAGGACATCTCAACCGAAGGAAAGGGAAAGAGTGTTCCCATTCCGTACCTACCCTTCCCTGCCTTCTCTGAGAATGCATCTCCACATGGCAGTTAGCATAGCATTGCTGGCAACTCCGGATTTCAAACTCACAAGAGGCTTCTCACATGTATAAAAGGTAACACAAGTAATATGTTAAAGTTCTTTGTGGCAGCAAATTACTGAAGAACTACATCATACAGTGTTCTTAAAAAAACAGTTAAGAATATGTGGTTTCCAGTGGAAATTTAATTTGACCACCAACATGTAACAAGCTGGAATAGGTCTAGAAAAAAATACCTACCTTCCAAGACAACCTAGCAAAATCAAATTTAGCATTTTAAGGTTGATATTTAAGTGTCAGCAATCGTTTTATCTAGTTTTAGAGTGCAACTTGTTGCATGTTTGCAATTACTGAATTGTAGCTATTTACCAGCAATACATCTTTCCACCAGTTATCTGGTGACCTGTTAACAGATGCCTCTTCAAACACGCAGACAAATAACTCCTATCAAATACAAAATCGTCTAATGCACACTTTGGAATATCTGAATCCCTGTATCGTAGCTACTTTTTAAGCTAGTAGGTAGTAACGGTCAAGAAAAAAAGAAAAATGACAATTGAAAGGATTAGTAAGAGTTCCGTAAAGAATTCTTTCTCTAGAACAGGGATGTTCAAAATTACCAGATGACTTGTAGGGACAAACAGCCTTTGATAGAGAAAGCTTCTGTTAAGCTGCTACAGAGAAACTGATGCTAGGATACTTCTGAAATCACAGGTTCAGGGCTAAACCAATGGTGACACTTTGAAGATACTGCTTATTTGAAGGGTGCTGTCCTTTGATAAATCTAGAGCTCCTAAGCACTTCAGTAAAAAAACCCCACACTCCAGGACCCTAGCCAACATTCCCCATCTTGTAAAATATTCTAGTGTCCGAGGCTGAGCAAGTGCTATTATGGAGCAAACAACGGCAGCTCTGTTTGCCTTCAGAGCTACTGCAGCAATATTTAACTCATTGCTTCAAACAGAAGTCTCCAACTCTCGAAACAAGGACAATCCTGTTTTTAACAGGAAAAAGATCAGTTCTCAGATTTGTCCAAACACAGATCAAGATGCTTAAAGATTTGCTTTCCAAGTGCCAGGAAAGGCTGCTGCAGTTCCACTGAACGTTTAAATGCTAAATCCAGCAACCAGAAAGAGTGTGCATGGATGTCCTTGTTTGAGATTAAATGGTCTGTTTTCTAGTTTATCACTGACAAACATTAGGTCAACAACATGCTCCCTCCAAATTCAGTCATATTGAGATTATCACTCACATGAAACAGAAAACATGTATTTCCCAACCTCTCAAGCGTCAGCAACAAGCTACAAAGTTCTGCAAAAATACAGCCTCCCCCTTTCCCTCCGACAGCTTGAGCCCAGTACTAGCAGTAGTACAACGGAAATAAGTCTAAAAGTAAGGTGGAAGAAACACTTTGTTTATGTATATTCAGGAGATTAAATCCATTTAGACATCAAATCTGAATGCACCAAATATTTTTTAAACACCACACATGCATGCATCCAAATCATTACAGAAGTCCCTCATCCAGAGCTTCAATTGCCACATTGCAAGGACACTATAGCAAGCCAAAAAAAAAAAAAAAATCTAAGAACTGGAGAGATTGGAGAGATTCAGGCAACAAAGGAAGTAATATTTAACTCATCTAAACAAGGTTACTGCCAGAAAGACAAGCCTGGGTCATATCATGATATCATGTCTCATTTCATTTGGTGCCTTGCTTCCACAAAAGTATATCAATGAATGCTATCAGCAAAATGTCCACATTTTCAACCACCACAAGGGTCAATGATCTGCCCTATTTGGACAATACCTATCCAGCATATCACCAAAGGATGACAGTTTGTTTGTCTTCACGGTCCAAGGTTATACCCATTGAGAAACCTTATCTGTGAGAGATACTGTTTTAGAATAGGAGTAGAGACTGAAAGGATGGAACAGAGTATTTCCTGTTGTAAACTGCTTTTGGTGTAAGCTAACCTTAAAGCATAGCCATTCCAAACTTCACAATCACGTGGAAGATTTGTGATTCTTCCCACAGCTAGCAGAAAGACAAGCTTATCCACATTTTAGACTTCATCAACATTCTTATCTACTCTCTGCAAGGTCATTTTCTTTACTAGCTATAAGCTACAGTTCCCTGCAAGATAAACACGCCAAGAAAATTTAACACATCTCCAGGAGCTGGCAAACACATTGCCAAGTTTGGAAGCTAATTAGAACAACTGAGTTTTGAAGAACTATCAAAATGGGTCCACTAATTTAATATTAGCTAGCCAGTCTTTGGCTTATGCCTGGTAGTATGCCAGATGGTTAAGTGTCTCACTACTCTCTTTCCAGACAAGTAACTGGAATGGACTCTGGTAAGTTCTCTCGTGTATACCTACATGTCTTTACTGATGATCTCTACAAACAAGTGAATCGCAACAGAACTAAATAAATCCAAAAGATTATACCTAAGTCATCACAACTGCAGTATAAATGCCACCAGAAGACCCAAAGCTGTATGTGGTATATGCCCAATTTGTGGCCAGCACTCAGTATATTAGAGCATTTCTGAAAAATAAGAATAGACATGTCAAACTAGTTATATTCTTCAATCTTGAGGATGTTCAAAGAGACTAACCTACTATCAATGAAAAGATTTCTCCACTTTAAATCATTTATCTATTGAAACACAATACCAGTTAGAGTAACTAATATAGTTAGGTCAAAGTTTACATAACTGTTACATAACTTATGTCCACAAATAAAATAGACTTGCTTTTAAAAAAACAATACTTCTCCTCACTATTCTTAACCACAGAAATATGCTAGACACTGGAAGTTTTTCCTGGACCGTATGCTCCTCAAGTTACATTCCTCCTGGATAGAATACTACCTCTGGCAATATATACATTCAAGGTAAGGGGCATTACTAAATTGATTTAGAGGAGACTTACCCAATACTGCATATGAACTATTTAACAGCACTACAGCATTTTGAGACTAAAATCTAGATTGATACCAGACATTGAAGTCGTTTTGTAACTTCCTTTAAGACAACAATGACAAAAAACAAGCACAGCATTCACTCGATTACTTTAGGAAGACTATGAATTTGGGCTAACTCATGACCACCCAGTAATTTATTAGCAGAATTCAGCCCAACCCACAAACTATTTCATTTGCCATTTTAAGACACTTTTGTGAAAGTAAGGTACTTTGAAGTCAGGGCTGTGCCTGAAATCATGGAGTCTTTAACCTCTTCTAATCCCTTAGCCTTACAGAGGGGAACCTGACCTGGCCACTGTTGAGTTGATCTCAGCAGAACTTTGTCATTAGAGGTATTCGATGCATGTACATAAGAAGTATCTGTGTAACCATGGGTTCACATACCTTCTTTCAGCCAAAATTCGGATTTTTACCACAACTTCCATTCACTTACGCTTCTATTCAGAGGGATTCTGTACCAGATGACTTTGAAATTACTTCTAAGTACTCTGTTTACAAAGTACTAGAGTGGCCCCTTGCTTCGCTGTAATTACATTTCTCTTATAGTAAGTCCCTCCTCTGAAAATGAATTAAAACAAAGTAAAAGGTTTTTACTATCCCTTTATAATTCGGTTGCAAGTTGATGTTTTTCTGAATTGTTTACTGTTTGAGCTTAGTCTTCAAGTGCACATTGAAGAAAAAAAAAAATCTCTTTTGGTATAATTAACCTCATTTTTCGAAGTTGCACAGAAGGCATAGATCAGTTCAGGAGTTAAGCTATTACAGTAAAGCACATACCACGTCAGAAAATTTACTATAGTCCATCTCCAGTTCACGTGGAAACATGTTTAACACTTATATCCAGTGAGCTTTCAAACAAGTTTTAAGAAAACAAAAGGCAGGCAGATTCAAGATTTGCTGAACAGGATCATAGTTCCAGATCATTTTACCCAAGTTAATTAGAAATCTGCATTAGAAATCTCACTTGTGCTTTTGGTTACAGAGGGATTACAAGATAAAGCCTCACTGTTTATCAAGGTTGCTGCATAAATCATGACTCCAGTTAACCCCAAAAGGAGAACAAAACCTGTCTGAAGAACCTACCTACAACGTAAGAGTAACACTCACAGTTGACTACTACATAAACTGCTAAAGCTACAAAATCACTCAATTCTTATTCAGTGCATTAAAAAAACATAAGCCAAAAGCATCAATTTAGCCTTCATATGAGTAGGTTGATATCCAGTCCAGGTTATCACCAGGAAAAGCCGCAGCAGCAGCAGGATGATTATTGCTCCAGTTGTTACTGTGATACTGTCATTTTGCTAGGAGGGGAAAGCCAAACACCAAGGGGGGGGGGGGGGAGCGTAACAAACAACACTCAAGTGGCTCATCATTTTGCCTAGTTTCACTGTTAAGAGACAAATCTAGGTAATTAAAACCCAGATTCACATTCCTTGTATTGATCAGACAGGACAAGGATTAACTACCCAAAAACTGCACCTGCAATTACATTCTGTTCAAAACATCAGAAGGACAAGATAAGCCACCTGAGCTAGTATTTTACTAGAATTTCCTTGGCACATATTATGAAATTTATTAACAAAGCATTTACAATAAGAATATGCCATCCAGAACAAAAAAACCCAAACTCATTCCTCCCTTGCTTTAAATAATGTATATTATTACCGAGTTAGAAGGCCTGAGTAACATTTTGCAGCAGTCATTACACAATGAATTTGAAATCCTAGGAATCAACACTTCCAGACTCCTTCCATTCTTTCCCATACATTTTACAATTGAAAATAAATCCAAAATGACAAACTTTGCTGATCCTCTCAGCTCCTGTCAACTGAAGAGTTTCAGGTAGTTTAAGATTTACAGGGTAGGGGTGAGGGGGAGCATTATTTGACAGATACACGTGAATGTTTAGTACTAATTCACTAACTAGACTTCTGTAAGAAAATCCTCAAATGCCCTTGATCATGGTTCTCCAAATTCCAACTTCTAGTGCCTTTGTAGTAAAGGACACTCCATAGTAAGCATGCTCACAGCTGTTGAGCTGATTGTCAAACAGCTGTAAAAAGAGTTTAATGTTAAGGAAGAGTTCTAAAATCTTCAGTCAAGTCCTCCACAGCTGCAGCCAAGAACTTGACTCCTTAATGTTTAGGTGAGCCATTTCAAAATTCTTCATGCAAAACCACAGTCAAAAAATATAACATCTTTACATGGTGCAATTCAATGGCTTTCCAATGCAAATCAATAAAGATATTTCCTCTCCCATTATGTTCCTGCAGAAATTCCCAATAATTCTTCTGAAACCTAAAAATAACTCATCTGACAACTGCTCTATCAAGTTGTATTTGAAGCCTAATCACCTCATTTAAGAAAAAAAAACCACACAAGTTTACCTTTCCTTTTTTTCAATACATGTAGAACAAAACCCTGTGAAAAAATTAAAAGCCCATTTTCACAACTTTCTTATCTTTAAAAATAGCTTAAACACATACATAGTTAAAGCAAGTTCTACTAGCAGATTGCCTACCTGTCCTTCAAACAGGACAAATAGAAGTGAACACCAATTAAGCAGGATGCATGAAGCCTCTCTCTTCCTTCTCAGAAAGGCAGAGGTATTTACTCCACTCCTGTAGCTGATACTGATCATGTAGATACCAAGGGCTTCGACCTTACACTAACAGATGTATTACTT
This sequence comes from Haliaeetus leucocephalus, assembly GCF_000737465.1. Lineage (NCBI taxonomy): Eukaryota > Metazoa > Chordata > Aves > Accipitriformes > Accipitridae > Haliaeetus > Haliaeetus leucocephalus. Next base: position 8,216,978 of record NW_010972609.1, read on the forward strand.
GGATCTATCAATTATGCCTATTGCACAAGAAGCCCTACAAATTTACAAACATCAAGCTGAACAATGACATGAAAAGGTTGGCATGATGCAGTGATATATAGCTACCAACACCAAATGGCAGCTTAGGAAGATCTACTAAGCATAGTCTTTCTAACCACACCCAAAGGAAGAAAGTAATAGGTACACCACACATTCTTTGAGAAAGTTTGGAAAACGCTTAACAAAGTGTCCTGGTTTCAGCTGGGATAGAGTTAATTTTCTTTCTAGTAGCTGGTACAGTGCTATGTTTTGGGTTCAGTATGAGAAGAATGTTGATAACACACTGATGTTTTCAGTTGTTGCTAAGTAATGTTTAGTCTAAAGTCAAGGATTTTTCAGCTTCTCATGCCCAGCCAGCAAGAAGGCTGGAGGGGCACAAGAAGTTGGGAGGGGACACAGCCAGGACAGCTGACACAAACGGGCCAACGGGGTATTCCATACCATGTGATGTCATGCCCAGTATATAAACTGGGGGGAGCTGGCCAGAAGGGGCAGATCGCTGCTCAGGGACTTAACTGGGCATCAGTCAGCGAGCAGTGAGCAACTGCATTGTGCATCACTTGTTTTGGATATTCCAATTCTTTTACTATTATTACTGTCACTTTATTATTGTTATTATTATCATTATTATTTTCTTCCTTTCTGTTCTATTACACTGTTCTTACTTCGACCCATGAGGGTTTTTTTTCCTCCCCAATTCTCTCCCCCATCCCACTGGGTGGGGGGGAAGTGAGCGAGTGGCTGCATGGTGCTTAGTTGCTGGCTGGGGTTAAACCACAACACAAAGACAAAAAGAACAGTTTATTGAAAGGGCCTCACTGTAAATCCTGGGTTGAAGACACTCAGAAGGAAAAAAAAAAAAGCAAATAGGAAGACTTCGTCTATTCAGAGAGACAGTATTTGTTAGGACTGTTTGCAGCTTCCAAAATTTAAAAGTGTTGAGGCTAAATAAAGCATAGCTGGAGGACTGTATTACTGCAAGGCTCAGAATTAGCAACTGGGAGAAACACTATGCGTGTACATGAAGGTACTAACCATGCCCAGCCGTTCAATGATGGTAAGTCCTCCAGCTACAGACAAAGTACTAAGCTAACCAAGTACAAGTTTTGATGATATTGGTTCCTCTTCAGAAATTTTTGTTTCCTTTTTTAAGTTACCTAGCAGCTCGGCTTTCTACAGACAAGTAACAGGCATACTGTACTGAACATAGATCCTCCTCAAACCTTAGTATATTGTGACAAAAAACCCAAACATGCACACAAGACACACAATTTCTGGCTGGAGAAGCTAGCCAAACCTGAAATCACTGCAATGATACAACTATGTTTTCAACGACATCTAACACATTTTCTAGCACTTGCCTAAACTTTCAAATTGCTGTATAACCATTTGAGTTTATCATACATCCCTTCCAAGCACTGGGAGCACGGTGCTTGTAAGGAACTGTGAGATCCTACAAGAGCTAGAACTCAGACGCAGGAAGATGACAAAGGACCCTTTGCTTTATAGTAGTCAGGAGGAGATTCAGTTTGCGCTCTCAGGAGCTAAGAGGTTCTGTGGATGGACTGACTCTCCCATTTGCAGGAGAAGTGCTAGTACAGGTATTTCAAGACATCTGTTACTTCAGCTTTCAAAGATGACTCTCTTACGCAGAATCACGACATACTGTCAGGAGTTGCACTATAAAACTGACACTTAATGATGCTCTCTGCTCACATCTGGCTAGTAGATATCCTGTACATTTTCAAAGTCTGAGGAACACTGAATACCAAATGAGGGGAAATCCTTTGCTATTACAAAAGTTACAGTTTTGCTTCAGTGCTAACTTTTTATTGTCAGTTGCTTAGGATGATTAAGATGTTGACAGGTTGGGGTTTTTGTAACTACAGGAAGGAAAAATACTTACGTCCAAAACATACCTCTACATTAGACAGCCACACTTAATGGAAAACAACTGCCCCACTCTGCTTTTACCGTTAAAATTGTCTTTAGTAAAGCTTCATTAGACCTGCAGTCCAGCATAAGGTAAATAAAGACTCAGTACTTGCAATAAAAAGTTACAGATCTAGATTGGCATATTACTTTATAGTTCTGCAAGAGCTAGGAGGGAAAAAAAACCCAAAAAACCAACAACAAAAAAAATGCAAAGTCAATCTTTCATATCCAGTTGTGGGAAGGGAAATGGCTGATTTTTAAGCCACCTATATCTGAGAGAAAGGTCCAAAAACAGGGTAGAAAAAAGGAAGAATAAAGACCCTAGAAAGATATACCTAATGCATAATCTCCAAATTGCTGAAATAATGGTATTTCAGTTATGAAGCACAGATATGATACACAAATTAAGGAAGCTGCAGGTCAAGAAATTCTAGCCTGCTACAGTACAGATGGGTGTCACAGACTGTAAAACTCCTACATGTTCCACTTCTGGTTTAATTATTATTGAAACAGTTATTGAAATAAGAAAAACTTTCAGCTGCTAAAGCTGTGAAGTAGGTTAAATGAAATTAAAGGTTTCTACTTCCATGGGATTCAAGCTGGTTTCAATTACAAGTTTGCTACCAACCAGCATTTCTCTGCAATTAGGCACACTTTAAACTTCACTCAAGAAGGTCTGTCTGGGGACCCACGCGGCTCCTGCTCCACAAGGAGTCCAAGCCTCCACCCAGAGTCAGGGGCTGCCGCACACACCAAGAGCGATCACAGCTCTCCCTCCGCTGCAATTTCCTGAGGCACGGACCCATCGAAGCGGGACCGCCGTTCGAAGAAACAGACCACCTCGGTTCCCCTCCCCATACGTTCTTCTAAGCGGGAGAGAAACTTGCGGTCTTTTCTTTGCCCTAGCCGCAACTACCGGAGCTCCGAGAAAGGGGAACTACCGCGGCAGCACGGTGGGAGCTGGCAGAAGCCGGAGCTGCTTCGCAGGAAGAGCCGGCGCGCCGCTGCCCGCGAGAGGCCCATGCAGCGCCGGGAGGGCAGAGCAGGCGGAGAGGGAGGGAGGCGGGCGAGGAAGAGCAAGGGGAGATGGGTGGTACCCGCCGGCTCCGGGCCCGGCGGCTGGCGGAGCGGGCCGCCGCGGACTCCGGGGCGCTCGGCCTCGCCCACGCGAGAGCGCAGCCCGGCGGCGCCGAGGCAACCGCGGCTGCTCGGAGAAGCCTCTGGGCTCTCCCCCCGTCCTAAGCATCGATGCCGGCAACCGGCCCCCCCCGCCTGTAAGGCGCCTCCGGCCTGCCCGCCACCACGGCGCGCCTCGGAGCTCCCCGTCCCCAGCGCCTCCCCCCCCCCTTCCCCGGCAGCCTCCCGGAAACGCGCGACGGCGGGCGGCTCCCCCCGCGCCCCCC
>NW_010972609.1:8220473-8268506 GCF_000737465.1 Haliaeetus leucocephalus
GGGGACGGCTGCCGCGCGCCTCCCCCGGCTGGGAGAGGTGCCCGCCAACCCGCCGGTGGCCGCGGTGATGCCGCTTGTGTCCCGTTAAGATCTCTGAAACTTCCGAGCGTGGGGGACGCTAAGGCGGTTCCGCTTGAAGTCGGCCAGAAGGGCCAGAACCGGCTGGGGCTGTAAGAGGGGCTGCGGGAGAAGACCGCGGCCTCCGCGAAGGCGAAGCCGGTGGTGAGGGGAGCTGGGGGCCGGCTCGGGCAGGGGCCGGCCGTTCCCACTAGGCCGGCATCGCCGCAGCGGCAGCGCTGGGGAAACTCGCAGCGGCTTGCACCTGCAAACCGAATGCCCGAGGCCCCCGGCTGGTGTTACCGGCGCAAGGTCAGCATTGCCAGCATATTCCTGATCGACGGCCTGTCTGTGCTACGAAAATCGTCGCGCTGCACTTGCCTCACCGTTTGTTACCAAATGCTGTTAGGCCACAAAGAAACCTGCCATTATGCCATGTCCTGCCACCATGTGCCGTTTGTTTCACAACTAAATGTTGCACGGATGGACGTGCCTCAGCTTAAAAATGAAAAAAAAGCATTCAAAAGTTAGGAAACACCCTATAGAAGCTTGCACAACCCGTATTAATTCAGATTATGGTGCATATGAAGTAGTATATGAGGATCGTTGTAAACACAGTCTTTGCTTATGCAACTGCATGTTACTTTTTCAGAATGGCTTCTGCCTAATCCAGGCCATGAGAATGGGAGCTGTGCTCACATGGTCTGCAGCAATTCAATAATGATTTTATCCGTATTGTAAGGTGTGTGTTCTCGTGATTTCTCTGCTCCATACTAGTTAAACCTAGTGCCTAAGTACTTCTTCACACAGTACTTGGAATCACATAATTCCTTATCATAACTGTTAGTGGACAGTTTTTCAAAGACGCTATTCCTCGGAAAATACCTGCTCGTTGAAGCTGAAGCATTATCCGATCACCTGCCGTATGGGAAAACCAACTCAGGCAGTGCAAAGACTTTGAGTCCAAATCTCCCACATTCCTGCTGAAGGGTTTTACTACTTCGCTGTACACTATTACAGCACCAACGTTTCCTTTTTGGTTCTGGTGAAACCCTGACGTACGGTAGGCAGCCTTACTGACTACAGGGATGAAGCTTTTTCGTTTCAGATTCCCCAGTACGGAAGAGTCCATTGCAGCAGAGAGATGCAGATGCAGAATTGCAGTTGGTGCACATGAACTCTTCAGAAAATTTATTTTTAAAATATCCCTATTCTGTATATGCAAATTAAAGTTCCTCAGATTGTTACAGAAGTTAAATATGGTTGCATTTTTCAGAAGTCACTTTGTAAAATGTGGCTGTGACACCAAATGGAAGTAATGGGGAAGTTACTAGTAATATTTCAATGTGGCACAGCAGTGTATTTTGTCCAGTCTCATTTTTGAAAACAGCTAAGAAATGGTGGGGCTTTAAACCTTGTCTATAGTAAATGCCATATCATCTGATGATTGTCATAGCTCATTAATGGTAAGTTATAATGCAAGGACAGTGCATTAACTGATGCGCTCAATATAAATTGTTGATTATAATAATAATAGAGCATGTTGGTATCAGGATTTTAAACCCAATTTCTTGGCAGAATAGGGGAAAATCAGAAAAATACATGTGAAAATTATCAAGCATGTATTCTGTAGGCTGAAAATACCTAATCAGTGTGGTCTCTAACTGAGTGGCAAAGTACAGCATGAAAGTCACAGATTTTCTTCATTTTTGTGTGTTCTGTGACCTCCGTACCTCTGATGAAAAGGTCACCGTGCCATCATCATACATCAAATATGTGCATTACCACAAGCTGACTTAATGGCAACACAGCAGAGCACAGTATCACAAAATTATTTCAGATGCCATCAGAATGTAAAATAAATACAAAGTATTCAGAGCACACTGTTGTCAGTTTGTGTTGATCATCGGTGAAGTATACAGTTCTGCTCAGTGAACTCCAAATACCAACATGTTGCAACGTACTATTATCTGTCTGGATCAGTCTTACACTGCACTAGGACAAAATGACTTCGTAAAGCAGAGTATCGCAGTGATACAGCTGAGTTCACAACACTGTAAAACTTCTTCAGGATCTCAAGAGCCTCAGAAATTGTGGCGATACTGTGAGATGTAACGATCTGGGGTTTTTCCAGATTACTCTTTCAAAGTCACAATTAATTTATCCCTCCTAAATTATTTGGCAGCAGGAAAACATCATAGTGATGCAGTATCACGATGCATTTGCATTTTGATGTAGTAAAATATGGTTGCTTCTCAAAGAACCTACCAACTTGTTATTCAAGGTAGCATTGTGAATTTTTCATCACCAGAAAAACCGAGAAGATACCAACACAAAAGTGGTCCAGTCTGTGAATGCTGAATAAATTATTAAAAAACCCAACATAGACTTGCATTAGCTAATATTAAAATAAAGAATTTGAAACACTGTTACCCAACACAAAGAGGTAGTGTGACACAAGCTTACAGAAATCTATAAGTAAATAACTACAAGTGCCTGCAAGGCCAAATCTTGGTTTGTTATCTGTGAGAGTATGAAACAAATGCCTACATACTCAGGAGAAAAAAAAAAAAAGAGATCCAGTTCATGTCTTTAAATTGGTCCATGTTTCTAAGCTATATTAGCAGGTTATTTCATTCACAGGAATCTTCCAGAGATTACTTCATTGCGTCTCTCCAATTTTGAGCAAGGCCAACAGTTGTAAGAACGTTGTGCCTCTTATTGACTAACTCATAGAAATCTTTAATTTTGCACCCACTGCCTGGCCTAGGTTCCCCAGTCTCCCTGCTTTGGAAACTGGAAAAGGTGTCACTGGCAGAAGTGAGAGAGGACAAGTGCCAGACCAAAAATGTGAAGTAGCACTAGAAATCACAGACATGCTACAGGAACACAGTGTTCATATAGAAATTTTGTTTCTCTGTGCATAACTTCATCATTATATACCTCACAAAGAGTAGTCATGTATCTTTATTTCAGTCAGCTGTGGACATATTATGAAGTGTGGGGGTTTTCTGCATAAACGAAGGCATGTATTTACCACAAGGTAGCTACTTGTGAGGGCTATATGGATGCTCACTTCTATTTCTTGCTAAATGCAACCCATTTAATGAAGAGATTAGTCAATACAAATTTTACTTTCTGTGCTGCTGGAAGTATGCGCACAAGCAGTTTCTGTTCAGCAAACTAACACTTGTAGTATTTCATTTGTGCTCATGCTGATAGGAGTTAACAGCCATACCTAAAGGAGGTGTTTATAAAGGGTGTGTTTACAATGTTATGAGCATTAACAGCTCTTATCGTCGAGCTACAGTGCATTCCAGTCACAGTAATACAGGCCGGAATTTGCAAACCTACTTCTGTATGTGCTGTGGTACGAAAGATACAGTTCTACAGAAGCTCAAAACCAGGGCTTTGTATGAGCAGTAACTAATACAATTAAAAGTATTTGGTTTCTAATTTGAGTTACTATGGTTCAGTGATAAGGGTCTGATCAAAACTTGTTAAACCAGTTTAGGAAAAGCCCAGGAACTTATTTTCAGCTGTGTATTAAAGCTAGTGAGAATATTTAAAGGTATCTTGGGATTCAAAACAGAGCACACACCTCATGAGAGGAACCTTACAATGTTATTCTCCAAAGAACTAATACAGTTTTTGGTCTAGTGCTGCTTTTGTCTTTTACTAATGAATTAACTCATAGAGCATACTTATTTAGTGTTACGAGTGTTTTTTAAATTTAATCCTGAATATATTTAACGCATATTAGGTATCGGTGTACAAACTGGATGGGTAACAAATATGTTGTTTGCAATTGAATGCATTCTGCTACCTTCTGTATGTTTTCCATGCTAATGTGCTAATTCATTGGGTTTTGGTAGCAACTGTTAAGGATTACAATGTATATTCACTAAAGATTACTAAATCGCTCAGTCATAGAATGGAAGGAACCTCTGGAGATTGTCTAGTCCACCCCCCCTGCTCAAAGCAGGGCCACCTAGAGCAGGTTCATCAGGGCTGTGTCCAGCGGGGTTTTGAGTATCCACGGACAAAGACTCTACATCCTCTCTAGGTGTCGTGGTTTAACCCCAGCCAGCAGCTAAGCACCACGCAGCCACTCACTCACTCCCCCCTACCCAGTGGGATGGGGGAGAAAATCGGGAAAAGAAGTAAAACTTGTGGGTTGAGATAAGAACAGTGTAATAGAACAGAAAAGAAGAAACTAATAATGATAACACTAATAAAATGACAACAGCAATAATAAAAGGATTGGAATATACGAATGATGCGCAGTGCAATTGCTCACCACCCGCCGATTGACACCCAGCTAGTCCCAGAGCAGCGATTCCCCACCCCACTTCCCCCAGTTTCTCTACTGGATGGGATGTCACATGGTATGGAATCCCCCTTTGGCCACTTTGGGTCAGCTGCCCTGGCTGTGTCCCCTCCCGACTTCTTGTGCCCCTCCAGCTTTCTTGCTGGCTGGGCATGAGAAGCTGAAAAATCCTTGACTTCAGTCTAAACACTACTTAGCAACAACTGCAAACATCAGCATTATCAACATTCTTCACATACTGAACTCAAAACATAGCACCATACCAGCTACTAGGAAGACAATTCACTCTATCCCAGCTGAAACCAGGACACTAGGCAACCTGTGCCAGGGTTTGACCACCTTCCAAAAAAACAAAAATGTTTTTCTTTTGTTTAAATGGAATTTCCTGTATTTCTGTTTGTAGCCTCTTGTCCTATCACTGGACTCCACTGAGAAGAGTCTGGCTCCGTCTTCGCTCCCCCGACCAGGTACTTACACACACTGATAAGATCCCTCTGAGCCTTCTCTTCTCCAGGCTGAACAGTCCCAGCTCTCTCAGCCTGTCCTCACATGACAGATGCTCCAGTCACTTGATCACCTTCATGGCCCTTAGCTGGACTCACTCCAGGGACCCCAGAAATGTCTCACCAGTGCAGAGTAGATGGGAAGGATCAACTCCCTCGACCTGCTGGCAATGCTCTTCTTGATGCAGTCCAGGAGGATGTTGGCTTTCTTTGCCATGAGGGCACACTCCTGGCTCACGGTATATCTGCTGTCCACCCAGATCCCCAGGGCCTCTTCTACAAAGCTGCTCTCCACCTGGTTGGTCCCCAGTCTGTACTGGTGCATTGGGTTATTCCTCTACAGTGCAGGGCTTTGCATTTCCCTTTGTTGAACTATAAAGTTCCTGTCAGCTGATTCTTATGCTTTGCTGCATGACTACACACAAACATCATTTCACCTTTTGCATTCTTGCTGCGTCACTTAAAAGCAGCAGAAATACCCGTCGTGAGATCCAAAGTATGAAACCTAATTTCATACTCCTTGTTTTGAAAAAACTGATTAAAACACCTCTTAACTATACTTGCTACCGTGCTGAGTCCTGTCATCTCAATATTAGTGATATTTGTGTTTCATATTTTCTCTCCTTTGTCATTGAAATTTTCTGATGTAATACAATATTCCAGCTGAAGTTTCACTGAGATCTTACACAGCCAAAATATTTTCATACCTCTATTGAAAACAGATCTCTTGATGGCAGCTTAGGCTTATATTTGTTTTTCTCAAAACTACCTCATGCCAGCAGTTCATAAAAAGTGTGACTTTGATGAGTATATTTTGTTTTCCTCTTCTGTCATGTCAAACTGTTGAGGTTCTAGCAGATAGTGTTGTTATTTGTCCAAGCACAAAACTACACGTTTCTATATAAATGAAATTTTCTTCTCATTTCTATTAGTCTAGGCTATAGGCTCTTTTAGTATTAATTCTAACTGGTAATCATTAATTATTTGTGTTAATGTTTCCTCACTTTATCAGTGAATTTCATTAGCATGTATCCACATGTCAACATTACTTGTAGCCATTTCCTTTTGTGTCAGCTCATTTCATGCTTCACTTTTCCTCTTTATCTTATTTATTGGTTTTCCATGTCAAAATGTTGAAATCTGCTTACTTCTTTTGCTTAGTAATTACATAACATACCCTGAGATTTGATACCTTTGAATTAATGGTCAGTTCTCCCTTCTATTTCTGTTTTAGTTACCCTTTTCTTGCATAAGCTTCATAATTTGTCCTGGAGGACTGATTACACACAATTAACATCTAGCTCACATAAACAATAACAGTCATTTCTCTATCTGCATAATTTTATAAACTATACAAGTTCTTTTCTTATTGCTCACAATGATTAATTAATAATTTTTGCTGTTGTTCTATTAAGCAGTTTAATAATATCCTTTAATATAAGCAGAACATCCTGTCTCAATGGTATTTTCTCCAAAGCGATTTCTTTTTAGCTTAGTGTTTCTGATTTTGTAGGTTCAAAATAATTAATGTATTTACCATGTTTACTCTGTTCAAAATAAGCCATTTCATGCTTTCAGCTGTAAATAAAATAATATTTCTTCTTCAGTCATATAATCAGTGTTTCAAAATTTTGCAGTTTGTTGGTGTTTATTGGATCTTTTATCCTTTGATTGATAATGTTGCATTACATTCATTGCAACTTGGCATGACTGGGGCAGATCAGAAGACTGAAGCAATCAATGCTGAGGCACCTCTTCATCAGAGGAATACGCAGAGGTGAGAAAACCAAGCCTGTCAAATACAGGGCACTGTTCTGTTGCCTATGATCTCTGTCTGCATAATGCCCAGGTTCTCCAGAGCAGGTTTCAGTATTGGAAGAACGGGGACAGAGCTATTTCTGCCTTGACTATCAGATGAGAGGGATGGGTGAAGTCAAGTTCTGAAGATGATGATCCACCCAGTAGTGATAAGTTGCCTCAATGCCATTGCCAGCATGGTGACCTAAGAGACTGTGTCTCCTGTGAAGTCTCCTGTGGATGCCTGTAGCAGGGCAATGCAGAACGGTAAGAGGCATCTGCAAAGGAGGAGAAAGAGAGCAGAGAATTGGGATCCCTTATTTTTTGTAGCCTGCACTGAATGAAGAGTGGGTCAAAAAACTGCTGCTTGTTCAGTTGACCCCAGTGATAGTTACTGGGTGAGGCCTTTGAGTGCAGACAAGGTGTATCGCAACTGCTGGCCATCAGTTTGCTCATACAATGCTACTGCCTGTGCAAACTCTGTGCTGCTGGGATAGCACAGAGAACTATGGTCTTGTGATCAGGTCAGCTATGTATATTACTTCTCCACAGCTCTGAGCTAATTGCTGTTATTCCACCAGAAGCCCCATGCTTTCTACCCTAGAGACACGTTCAAAAAGTATTACAGTTATTTTGATTTTAATCGGGTGTTCTAGTACAAGGAGCTGCTGATGCTGGTTGTGGTGGGGAGAAAGTTAAAGATACATCCCTTGCAGAGTTTTCTGTGGGATTAGGAATTGGATACCCAGAGCAATGCTGGAAGGTCCACAGTATTCCACATTTTCCTGTGTAGTGACCATGGGACTAAGGATGCAGAAGCCCAGATAAGCTGCCAGCTTGGTAGGGTGTTCCCATCTGAGGATGTCTTCAAGCTCTCTGTCATTGCTGCATCTGTTGTGTGGCCCCAAAGTGTAGTTATCATACCTGATCTTCAAGAACACTGCCTTTGTTCATTCAAATTTATTGAGGCAACAGTCCTCTCAAACCCAGCAGTTGTTGTGAGGTTACCAACCCTCCGAAACTGCCATGGGGTAATCCTGCTACCCAAGAAACGTGGCTTTCTCTTGACACAGATTCATAAAGGAGTATCATTTTCTTAAGGCTCCTGGTTGCAGCTCTCTGAAAAGTCTCTTAACTTGGAAATATAGCTGTTGACATGGCAGAAGCAAGTGGATAAAGAGCAAAAAAAGAAAAGTAATGAAAGAAAGAAGGGCATCAGCAAGGGGGGGAAAGGCAACAGAAATAGGGCAGAGAAAATGATTTCAAACATGAAGATGTGTAGGTGGATGAGGAAGAGCTGAAGACTGGCTACCAACACCAAATGGAGTTGTTGACATGACACTTGAATCTTGAATGGATTTGTGATGTGCCATTGACTTTTAGGTCAGTGGAAGTGGAGAAAGGTGTTTAGAAAAGCCACCAGGCATGGAAATGAAGAAACATGGAAACTTTCCTTTATTTTGACTGTGAATCCTTGAATGGGATGCAGATAAATACATGTCTTATCTCACAGCTGCACTGTCAGCACTCATGTGATACAGTTATGCTACTGAGCAAAATTTTGTTATTCATGAAGGATTTCAGGCTGGCATAACCCAAATAGCCCATAAGAACAGCCTCATACTCATTGCAAATTACATCTTCAACAGATGAATGAGAACAAGATCCCTGCTGAAGATACCAGGCTGTAACACTGTCCTGGTTTCATCTGGAATAAAGTTAATTTTCTTCTTAGTAGCTGGTATAGTGCTGTGTTTTGGATTTAGGATGAGAACAATGCTGATAACACACCAATGTTTTAGTTGTTGCTAAGCAGTATTTATACTAATTCAAGGACTTTTCAGCTTTTCATACTGCCTGGCCAGCGGAGGCTAGGAGCACAAGAAACTGGGAGGGGACACAGCAAGGACAGCTGACCCAAACGAGCCAAAGGGGTATTCCATACCATATTATGTCATGCCCATACATAAACTGGGGGGAGTTGGCTGGGGTGCACCGCGGCTTGGGGATTGGCTGGGCATCGGTCAGCGGGTGGTGAGCAATTGTATTGTGCATCACTTGTTTTGCATATTCTATTATTATTAGTAGTAGTAGTAGTATTTTCCCTTCCTTTTCTGTCCTATTAAGCTGTCTTTATCTCAACCCACACAGTCATCTGTGTCCTGTCCTTCCCCCCCCACCACCCCGATTCTCTCTCCATCTGTGGAGCCGGGAGTGAGCAAGCGGCTGCATGGTGATTAGTTGCTGGCTGGGGTTAAACCGTGGCAAACACACATTAAAGTAAGGATGAATGCAAATCCTACCTTGGGAAACTACATCATGATGAAGCAAATGTTATGTTGAAGTGATTGCCTACTGCTATTGTGAAATGGTTACTTGTCCAGCATCTCTGGACAGAGCCTGGAAACTATCCCTAAGTGATACTGCAGCAGATACAGCAGCACAAAGAAGAAAAGATCAATCTGGTATGTGCTCATCTTCTGGGTCTTAGGCATGGTCCCAGTTTTTTTTACTTTATTTCCACCTGCCTAAGACCAATTGTAGAATCTCATGTGAGTCATTGAGTGGTATGACCTGGAATGTGATTAGAAATTAAAAATTAGAAAAATAGTGGTAGCAGTAGAAGAGAGATCACATTCAGAAACTGTGGAACGTCTTGTAATGAACTTATTTATTTGTATAGAGCCACAAGTCAGCAATAGCAAAAAAAGGTAGTGAGGGCCCATGAACTCTGAGTGTAAGATTAGTATTTGCAATTAACTCATCCTTAAGTGTCTGCTACTGGCCATACATAGAGTAACATTGAGAAAAGATAATATTGGCTCAGTTTGGCAGTCATTATCTTCATTAATATCCATTGAGCAGGTTTACAGCCATTGAGCAATGTAATCTAAGTTTATGATGCACGGCTGCAAGATGCCACTGATGCTAAGACACCTCTGTTAAGATTAATTTCTCATCAAGAAATGAACTGTATTAATTCTAACACTGAAAAATGCTTTGTTCAGATAAATTACAGTCAGCTGAGCCACATACTAGAGAGCTGCTTAATCTGCATCTTAACGTTAGCCATATTAGACCATAAGGTTACATTCTTGGCCACACAGTAAACTTAAACTCCACCAAATGCACTGTTGTAACACTTGCCGCCATGGAATTATTTCTTTTTAAGATGCTCTAGTCTATGCTTTAGTTTTTAATTGCAGCTGTAACACTGCTACAATATTGGTACACTCACTAACAGGACTTGACTCGTAAAGCAGAATAATCAGGTCTTCAGGTTCCCAAGGATACAACCATTTTTTTTCAGAAGATTCTACAGATATTTTGACTGGGCAGAATTTAAGGATAGTGGACATTAGTCAAGGGTTTCTGGTTGTCCCACTGTTCAGTCCTAAGCAGACAGCAGGATGTTCAGAAATCCCAAACATCGTAACAAACACACAGTAGTTAACAACACTTCCCAGAAGATTCAGATCTAATGTGCATGTACTATAGCAATGGTTTGCAAATGCAGAACATAGTCAGCAAACTCCGTGTGTGTTGGAGTTAGAGAAAATGCCTTGTTTTCCCATGAAGACTATGTAGAGGTGGTCTACTGCAGCCTGAATGTTTCAGGCGCACTGCTTAAGCACTAAATAGATGGATATACTCTTCTATCCAGGCAGAGACAAAAGAGCCCTAACCTAAGAATATCAGTCTAAATGCAATAGTCATTACTCCAACATAAGGACTCAGAAGTAATTCTGAGCTGTGATCTCATTTTGGAGAAGTCTAAAGATCCAGTAATCTGGCAATTAAGGCACCCACATTGGTGTCAACAGACCTGATTTCAGTCCTCATTCTGCTGGATTAGTAACTTTAGTGTTAATTCTTTCTCCCATGGTCCATGAGAGTGACTTTGACAGCAGGCTGCCATACACCCTGGGTGTCAATCTTCTGAAATCTCTTGCACTGTTTCACTTTATATAATAAATTCTTCAGAACCGGGATGTGGATGAGAGACAGAATGTGGATTAGAAAATAACATCCCTCCTCCTAACTAGGATCATCCTAAGTGGGAAAACTGATCCCACTCTCCTAAAGAGAGAAGCAGCTTTCTGTCGTTTCAGGTGTAAATTACATTTATCTCTGTTCTTGGCAGAATCAACTAGTGGGATTAGACTTGAACGCATTGCTTAGAGAGCCAGGATTTCTCATCAGGACCTGAAGCAGTCAGATGCCTAAGTCAAACACCTTTGCAAACCTTATTCAGATTGATTTGGTGAAATTTGAGGCTCAAGAGTAGGAGAAACCAAACTCAGTATTCTTTGTCTTCTGTGAGACATTTTAATAGCTGCTGTTATTCAACAATGGGTCAGGATCTCTGGTCTTTGGCCATACTCTGGATCTGACATTCAGGGTGCGGTTGGAATTTAAATGTTTGGTTTTTTTTTTTTCTCCTGCCTCATGCAGGACAAGTTTTTGCCAAAACTATTATGGCGTAAAATATTATTTTGTACTGTGAGTTTGTTCTGTTGAATCCTGGTTTCTCTGATATTATATCAACTGCATTTAGCTTAACTATTTCCATTAGCTAAACGCTTTCACATTCCTTGGTATTTCAAGGGAATGTAAACTATAGCACTTGGTTCCATAAATTTTGCCTGAAGTACAGCAATCCATTTGGTAGACAGAATTTGAAATAAATCAAGCCTCCATATTGTCTTAAAGAGGTTAACCTTTTCTTTAATTTCCTCCATTTCCCATTCTTGTTTCCTCGTTCCCTTATGTCCTCCTCGCCTTACTAGACTGGGTGCTACAATCTCTTGGAATCTCTTAGAATCATACAATCACAGAAAACTTCTAGTTGGAAGGGACCTCATCTGGTGTAACCCCCCATTCAAAGCACAGCCAACTCCAAGGCTTGACCAACTTAAAGATAAATCTATCTGCTCTGGCTGCAAACTCCCTTCCTTCTGTTACTCTAACTTATACTGATCTCATCTCTATTGTTTTATAAATGCTTATGCATGATAAAGGAGCTGTAGTTGTTTTGGAATTAACCTAGATACACTATAAGCCTATAAGCATAGTGCTTGGGTGTTTCAGTTTGTTCTTTGCAGTAGTGTGTAGGTGGTGAGTTCTGCCGTGTGTCTGTGAACAAAGGATCATGTACAACCATACCACTGTAGGGCTCTATAATTTCCAAACCCGGTATTACAATGCACGTATGTGCACCCAGCAGTAATTTAGGATAAAATACACTACAGAGATCTTGAAATTAATACATAATCCAAGTATTACAAAACAAGAAAGTTCAGAACAAACTATATCAGGATAGAGCAACACAGCTCTGGCACTCAGTGGTAACACCAGGCAGGAATTATAGGAGTGGCAGGTAAAGTGGCAGGTTTTGTGATCTCTGGTTAAATTTCATGTAGCAGCATGAAATGCCTCTGCTTGTCTGTTACATCACAGATGGGGGGAAGGTAAGGATGCAGACAGTTCTCAAAGCATAGCAACAGCACTGACCTAGTGGCTTTTTTACCAGGATCAGATGCTTGTCAGTGAGTTAGGAGGCTAGTAGCCACGGGCAGATCGATAATCTACTTCTTCCCCTTAGAAATATCATTAAATGGAGCTGGGCCTCCAGTTGAAGGCGCGGGCAACCTTGTGCTCTTGCACTCCCTCTTAGAGGCCTTTCTCCATTCCAAGGCCCTACTCAATCATCTAGGGTGGTCTGCCCAGGGCCTGACTGCACCCCACAGGAGGCAGCGTACAAAGACCCCTGAGCAAACTCCCAGCAGGCTAACAGAGACACATGTCCCAGAACCAAGCAGAGTGGAGACATTTAGCTTAAGCTATAATATGTTATAAACCACATGGCAAGCTGAAAAAGCCCTCTCTCTTATTGCCCAGCTAATTAGTTTGAGTGCAGTGCCATGAGGATGCAGTGATACTGATTCCAGTTCTGGTGTTAGCCCAGCCAGCTGGGCTATCTGATATCTCAGTAGTCTGGAATAGACACACATATAGTTACCTTATAAGGGACGCTGGCCTAATTATCTCCCTTCACAACTTTTTACTCAGTCAAAGGAGTACCTTTTACCTGAAAGTATGAAAAAACTTAACACTTTTGGCCATCTTTTAATTGTAAATGCTGCAGCAGAAATAATCAGAGAGTTGTGCTCCCAAAAGCCTATGCTCTGGACAAAGTCACATATTCTTTTCAATATGACAGAATCTGGAAAAAATTAGATGACAGACTTAGCTGTTTAGTCATACTGGAACTAAGAAACGGTGCTAGGCTTCTCCCACTGATCAAACTTGCTGCCTTCTTGGGACATACAGGTGGTTTGGCTGATTCTCAGTCTTTCTATCTATGCGTAGATTGATGGTCTGGGAGTGCCTTTGGGCTCACAAATACAGATGTAAGCTCTAACTCTATCCTGATTCCACATCAGGGTGTGACTTGACTATACATCATCACTTCTGTCCTCTTCTTTCATGCCTTGGTTTACATGGGAATAAAATCATGGGCTGGGCATTAGAAAGAGGCTGCAGCACTCGCTAATTTCTCTATCTATTCAGTCAGGGGATAGGGACTCTGAGGTCCACCACAGTGCACATCTTCAATATAGACTTCTGAAACAGCCTCCATGGCTTTTCCCTCACATTTCTTTTAAAGTTTTTCTTCCTGCAGAGAAGCTCCTTTCTAGAATTTTTTACTAATTTCCAGTTTTCCAGAATAGTTATGAAAGCCTATTTCCAGTCTTCATGCACCCAGAAGTTGTCCAAAGATGTCAATGGAAAATCTACTTTTATTCTTCTTCCCTTGTTTATACATATGGGACCATCTTTTGAATATGAAAGAACTTACTTTTAGCCTTACTCTAATGCAAAAGACTTTGAGTTTCTGTTACAAGGCTTCAGCTTTTCCAGGCTGAGAAATGGTTGGATTTTTTTTTTTTTTTTTTTTTTCCATTTTGGCTTTCACATGTCATATACAACATACAATTTCACCCATCTTCTCTTTCATCTACCTCTTTAATCTTTAGGGGTAACTCACAGTTACTCTGTCCCAGCCATCACAGTATTTCTTCATGAGTGTTCTTTGTTTCCCTCCAGTCAAAGGTGCTACTGCTTGTTGGTTTTGTGTTACTTTTTGGCAGACTAATCTTGCTTATAATTTATGTCTGGGGCCATATCCTAATTCTTCATTAAATGCATTTGGTTTTGGGGTTCTGCAAGGATTTATCCTATAGCAGGGCATTCATTTTACAAGGACTGCTTTCCTTGTCCTAGCTGTAATAACCCTTTTTGTTAGTCCCTGGTGTATTAATGGCTAGCTTTTTATACTGCAGTTCTCAGTGTAGTCAAGGCTACCATATTTGATTTGTTCAGCCTTATCCTTTAGTAAAGGGTTAGCCTCACTTTGCAAAATTTACCAGATTACCCAAATTACCAACCCTTACACCTTCATTTACTCCAGTTTCTGGAGGAATCTTGCTGTACACATTAGAATTCCCTGTCCTTTTCTGAGCTGCTATCTTCAGTTTCTCCAGGATATATTATTTAGGAGTTGTATCTTTCTGTCTGCATTTCATATTTTCTTACATACTTTCTTTTAGTAAGTGCTGCAGGCTAATTATTCCAGACATTCTCCTCTAGTTCTTCAGACATATTTGCCATACCCTGGAGCTTTCTCCAGAATACTTTATTGTTTATAAAGCCATTTCACTTGCAGCTCCTGAACCCTTTTTTACTGTGGTTTCTTTGTGACAGCAATACAGTGTTTCTGGGATTCAGGGTCTGTCTTTTTTATTCCCAAATTAGTCTATTTCTACTGCCTAGACAGTGGTGGAAGACCTGTGCTCAGATGCAATTTAAAGTTATATAATCCCAGCTGAATGCTGAAGAGTTCATCTTTCAAGTAATAAAATATTCATTTGTTCCCACTGACATTTTAAAACACATTAAAGAAGCATTTATACTGATTTTCCCATTTGTTAAAGCTTGTGTTTAGAAAACTCGCATCTGGATCATATTTAATCTGATGACTTCTTTTAAAAACTTTGACAGTGATGGCTCACCTCTGTGAAATAAACATGACAACAGAAAATGCTGTGCTTTGAAAATGATTGTGATAATGATAATTTGATTTGAAAATATATGAGTATTGTTGAAATACTTCAGATGGCTGTTTATGTTAAATAAAGCACTCCTCCCTTGAAATAGACAATATTGTTCTTTGAGTGTGACAGATGTCTCAGAAAGCTGTTACTTGCCACACTTTTGGTAAATATTAAAGATATAATCTTGGGTGAAACCAGCAATTGTTCATAGAAATATCTCATAAAACACATAAAAAGATTCATCACTGCTGAATGGAGTTCTCTAAAAGGAAAACATTTTTCTAGTAATTCTTACCAAAAAATGGCTCAGTAAAACATTTGATCTAATTTTCTTATAAAATCCATGGAGCTTTTCATTAAGAAAAGTTAGAAGAATGTCACGGGTCAGTATATATCTTCTTGCTCATGGCTGTGTGATGGAATTGGCATAGTCCACGCTGAAGGAAGCATAAAGAAGTTAAGGCTGATTCTAGGTGAAAGGAAGGAAACTTCCACCTTCACAGACAAATTCTCAGTGTTGCCAGGTGCAAAAGGAATGTATATACATGTAGCTTTGGCACAGAGTACCCTGGGAAGAACACAATTGATACAGGAAGCTCTAAATGATAAAAGAGCCTAGAAAGTTGTTGGAACTTGTTATTTTCATAGATATTCAAGTTGTTGCTTGAGGATAAGGAGCATTTTCACAGTATAATTCTTCTTTAGCTAAAGTTGTTTAAATCCTTCCGTGATGGAAGAAGTGACAATGTTAGGGAGGACTCAGATTTTTGTTTTTCCTGGCAGCCTTAAAATATAAGAAAATAAGAGTAAGTTGACTACTTCTGCCAGGAGGGAAAAAAAAATATCAAAACTGATTCAGAAAGGATCCTATATGCCATATCCAAAGTCATGTTCCAGAGCCCAAACTGAAGATAACAGAGAAAGCCAACCGCATATTTGGAACTTGACTGAGTAAGATTTGCTTATTCTATGCTAGAACTCAGCACTTACCTTTCTGTTACCTAGAAACCTATTTTCTTATTAAGAGCTGAGGGCATAATTTTATAATTCGAAGGATGTTGGCACATGACATTTAGGTTTCATCTGGAGAGTGTAGGTCAAAACAAATCTTGTTCAGCTCAGCCTTTAGATGTTCATTTAGAAGCTGTAAGAGTTGTGATGATTTAGGGTACAGCTACATTAGCATTTTACTTCAGATTAGGCATGCACTTCCAAAGTAAATCTGATTCTCTCCAGTTACAAGGCTTTGGTTCATGCAGTGGAGCAACCTGAAACTAGAAATTTACCCTGGGAGCCCTCCTAATGTGCCCCAACAACTAATTCAGTTGACAGTGCTAGAGCTAGTCTGGAGTAATCCCCTCCTAAGGCATGTATAGAGTGAAATCAGGCTCACAGAATCAACTGTTTTACTTTACAGATCCATTCCTGCTGTGCCATGGCACTTGCTAATACAAACAAGGCCACAGTCACAGATATATGTGTGTGTTTGTGTCTGTGTATAATCACACTTGCCATCTCTACTCATTAAATAGTACATATGAGAAAAAAGCATGAGATTCCTTTTTAGAGTGTGTTGGTTTGCACAGATTGCAAACATTGGTTTCATTGTGGATGTTTATACAAGGATGAAATATTTCTTCTAGGCATTAAGAAAAAAAGAACTTGGGGAAAAAGGTGTTACAAAAAAAATGACACAAACAGGGCTATAAATTGTATTCTATTTACTCATCCATTCTGCATGAAAGTAAATAGCATGCAGTGACTGTAGTTTCAGTGAGAGTCCATACTCTAGATATGTGATAATTATTTGGGCTCGTAATATCACAGGCTCCTGTAGTGTTTTCACAGTTCTTTTTCCAATGATTCTGCATCATAAGCAGAAAAGCAGAGCTGATCCTGTTGCTGTGCGGACAGGCCACACTCCGCAAGCCTGAGACAAGACCACATGTTGAGGAGAGTGCACTTCATTCCAATGACCAGGACATATCTACTTGCAAATATTTATCCTTGCTATAGTTTATTTGGTTCCTTGGACTCAACAACATTTTTAAAGAAATTAGGTTACTACTTCAGTTTTACTGATAGTGAAATTGAGGCACAGAAAAGTTAACTGACTTGCTGAAGGCTAAACAGGCTGCCAAGGTTAAGAATAAGATTCAGCCTCCTACTTCCACAGTTGCTGCTCTGCTTTCTAAGCCAAACTGCATCCAACTCTTCCCTACATACAAATAAAAATATTATAGCATTGAGTTTATCTAATGGTTTCAGCAAATGTAGCCGTGACTACTGAAAAGCTGAGTACATGGAAAGGCTGCTGCTTAAAGTTCTACAGCCTTGGACAGAAGATGCATGTAGAAGAAAGAAATATGTATAGCATACTTACAAATCTTCCCAGATAGAGTGATCCTGGGTGTTGTGCATTCTGTTGTGCCCTGCAGATGTTAGAGTGCACCTGCTATTGAAATATTGGTCTATATTTTCAGATATGTTTCTTCTGAGGCACAACTGGGATTGTGAGGACATAGTTTGCTTTAATCTTAGTTCTCCCATATTTGGGTTTAGCACATGGCCCAGCAGTAGCCCAGATTACATTAGAGGAGCTCTGCAAGCAAAATGGATGCATCTACAATGATAAGTTTAAACCTTAATTTTTTTATCACACCTGCCCCTAAAATTATACAAGATTAATATGAAGTGCAGTAACTTAACTGAATATCTTTGTCACACTAAACTTATGTGTGCTGAGTGCACATTCAACCATTTTAATAGTTTGACTTTAAATCTAAGGACTCTTCTATAGAGATGGTGCAGCATCTGAGTTGGTTCTGCTCTGTGTGTCCAAAACTGACCTTGCGTGTCCTCTCACACAAGATGTATTCTTTTGTTTGCCTCAGTCTGAAAGGTGATTCTTTTTGAAAACATTTGCTTTCTCCCAGCGAACAGTGAGAGTGCTGGGCAGGTTTTGTCCAGAGAGCAGAAAAGTAGCTGGAATGTCAGTTTTCTTTAATTCATTTTGCTCCATCCAATTTATTATTGATAAGAAGTTGTATACCTGGTAGAGCCATCCACATAAAGGAATACTGTAAGTCATATTCATGAATGAGCTAGTCACAAGTAGAGCGAAGTGTACAATGTTGTGGATTGTTACTGATGACAAAACTCAATACTAATGACAATAAATGATGCTCTGTACTATGTAGTGATCGCAGGAAAATAGAATCCAATGAAATGGCTACCCGAATATCTGTATGAGTCATGCTAAATACTGAGTACTAATGTTACCTTTCTCAAGGAAATTATGAACATTGTTCTTAGAAGGGAGAAAAGAAACGTCTTTCCATTCATGAAGATGACTCAGAAAATGGCTATGCATATCATACAGCATGTTCATACAACTCTTAACATGGTTTACAGGTCTCAGCTCCTTCTTTCCCACCGACTTTAAATCAACTTGTTAGCCTAACAGCAGTTAACTAGGTTAATGCAAGAAACTGCCACTGACAACATGAACCACACTGCCTTTACCTAGATAAATGTATATATTTTGTATAGTGTAATACCTTAAGGCAAAAAGCTAGAGGAGCAACTCTAGCGTGAACTTTATGCATTAACACGTTATATCCATATGTGGGCAGAGATGCAAGTAGTCTGTGTTTACTGTAATTTAAACCCTTAAGTCATCAATTCACCTCTGTCCATCTGGCTTATGTGTATAAGCTTTATACTTGCTTCAGACCTGTGCTCTTTTTCCCAGCTCAAGAAATGGATTACAGCTGCTGCCTGACGGGCTCTGACCTACCAACTTTGATGGTGTGTGCAAGTGCAGCTGTACACAGTCAGTCGTCTAGTGTCATTTCACTTCTCACCTCTACTCTGTTTCTTCCTACTTGCTCCCTCTGCATACAGTCTACTTGCTAGATTAGAAATATGTGACTGACATTTAACACTTTCACCCCATGATGTCTGTGTGATTCTCTGCTGCAGCTAGGAGGACAGAGAGGACAGAGAGGACATGAGGACAGAGAAAATAGTGCGGTTAATAAAACAGAAACCACTGTTAGAGAAGCCATAGTGTTGGACAAACTCCAGCCTGGAACACAAGAACAGCTATGCCAGTGGATACCCTGGGATAATACTCTGAGGAGCAGTTTAGAGGCAAATCTGGAAAGCAGCATGATGAGGAAGTGGCATCAGCATTTCAGTCATATAAGTGGAATCTGCTATCTTAGTTTTTCATGTAGAGAAAACTATGAAAGTATTTCTGAAAGATGATTAGTAAAATTACTGTTATGGAGGATACTGCAATAGATTAATGTCACGGTAAAGACATTACTGTTGAAAATAATCTAATCTCTACCCCTTACTCTTAATTAAGTTTTCTAAAAATTACTTCTTGGTTAATTAAATCTGTAATTCTACAGATAAAACTATGAGAGGTGGAAATACTTCAATAGATTTCTATCTTCCATTTGATTTTTCTTTTCAAACAAAGAATTCAGGGTAATAGCTCCTCTGACATCAAAGTCACTACTGGAGGAAATATTAATATTGGAGCATGGACTTTCACAATTCTATGTGGACTGATTTCCTGACGTGTTTGAATCCTGAACGATGAAAAAGAATTGGGTACATTGAGTTAAGGAGATGTCTATCATGCTCCTAAGAAGCATACACTTTTGAATGCACCAGTAACTTCATCTGGGACTTTGCTGGGAATGCTTTTACTATGTTTACTATGTTTAAATGATTTATTATTTTAAATTATTGCAGGCAGAAAGAATTACTGCAAAAATGATCTGTTTTAAAAGCGGCTAATGGAGCAGATCCTAGAGAACAGAGGCTAAGTTACTCCTAATATCAGGTCTTACAGGAAAAAAATTCAATACTAGAACCACAGTGAACAAATATTCTGGAGTGTTCTCTCTCTATAGCTTTATTCACTAACAGTGTCACATTTAGGTTAGAAAAGCAGCTGTTGAGTCATTCCTGTCATGAAACAATGCTTCATGCAGTATTTTCTAGAATCTCTCACATTGCAATCTCCAAGTTTCAGCTTTCTTTTCTTTGCTTTTTCTTTGGGGTTAGCACAAACTAGAGTCTCAGTTGCTTTTGTTCAATGCATTTGGCTGTTAAAGGTAAAGGGCACATTAAATGCCAGCTTCGAATAATGTACAGCTCTGATCTTGTGCTATGTGAAAATAAATAGACTCTTTACATGTGGGAACACTGACTCTGCTGAAAAAGAATTTGACATCCTGATCTTCATCATGAACTAATGGCTGTTCCACTTTACCTGGAACTGTCACAGCTTGTATGAACAGAGATTTAACCTCAAGGAAAGGACGGGAAGGGATAAAGAATGGTATGTTGCAATAGGGCTTACGCTAATGTGAACCTAGAATGAAAGGAATAAGATAGACCCTGCATAGTTGTCACTACAGGGGAGAGAGGACAGAAAAAAGTCCAGGATGGATATTAAGTTACTGCAAAAAGTAGACAAAGCTTCTCATTCCCTAAGAGCAAACCTAAATTTTAGACTTATCAGCAAGACAGTGCTGGTCTCCAAAATCTTCCTTTGTTTCATTTTTAACCAAAATGTTCCTGTGTGTCACAGCTGCATGTGGCAGAAGAAATAGGAAGTGAATTGTGGGACCAAGAGAGCCTCTTACTGATGAATGCCACCTCAGTTACAGCTTCCTCTGGGAAAGAACATGCAAGAGTAAGATGAGTTGGTTGTTGAAAATAAAAAAGAACACAAAAGAATGCACAGCATGTATAAAAGATGTAAAAACTTGCCTTCTGTTCAAAGACAATGGACATTGTCAGAAATCTCTGAGACACATGAATCACTTCTACCTTCTGCCATAATATTTGCACCAATGTGAAGGAGCATGCTGAGTAGAAATATTCAAGTACAGATCCACACAAACCACACAGCCAACAGTGGAATTCTTCCTTAGAAAAAAGTATTGAGCTTCATTGCTAAATGCCAAAATTATGACCCAAATCCTGTACTAGTTTGAGACACTCAAAGATTGCAGCCAGTAGTGATGGTAATTGTGAGGGAGCACTTCCAGCACCAGAGCAGTTGTAGACACAAAGAGATTGAAATGTGGACATGTTGCACAGCTGTACAAGTTAGTATTGCTGTGACAATACGTAGCTCTCCTACTTCCCCAGGAAAAATATGGCTTCTCAACTGGAAGGGCCTTGGCTGTACTCTTATACTATGCTTATTTTCTGCTACTAAGCAGAGCCTAGTGATACTTCCTCCCTAAAAAGACATCACGGAAGGACACTTTAGCAACATGGAAATCAATAGCTGTGGTGTCTATTTAAAAGAGCAGGTGTTAAATCACCTACATACACACTAAGCACAATTTTCAAGACTTTGAGCAAAACAAGTAATCCCTTTGCCTTTGTTTTCCAGTTTGTAATGCCGGACTACTACCTGTTTGGAACTGGTATTATTTAACTATGAAGGTATTATTTAGCTAATGCTTATTACACGGTTTAAAGTTTCACAGAATTTGCACCTTTAAATTAGAGTATTACATGGTTTCAGGGCTGACTTTCCTAGAATTAAAATCACTTCCTTATACAATCTGGGGAATATCAGTTGTCTGAAACTAACATATGGTACACTCATATGCATTCTAGCAAGTTTTTTTTCCTTGCTTTTTTGAGAGGGTTTATGTTGATTTTGAGAGAATTACGAAGTTATAATGCAAAAGCTAATGGAACTCTAATCTCAACGTGAGAGCACCATCTAGAGGCAAATAACATGCCCCATACCAGGCTAACTGCACTCAAGATCACAATAAACTGACAAACTGCTTTTGAATTTAATTTGAAAATGCTTTGAGACAATAATCTCAAACTTCTCTGTATTAAGGGATATTTTTCCTCCTACACTGTTTATTATTGTGAAATGGAATAACTGGTGTGAAATCTCCAGTGACTTTTGCAGAGAGAAGGATGTGAGAGATCAACAGTCAAAAAAGTATAATGATTTCATGACACACATGGTTGAAGAATGATGCAGCCTTTCTTCCAGTTCTCTGGAAGCATGATTACAGTTGCTCTACATGCTGAAACATATGATATTTGTGTGCCCCAGTCTGAGACAGGTGTTAACACGAGGATGTCTTCAAGCAACAGTACATACCAGAGTACTCCACCATTAGCATCTACCTGAGTACATTTAGACACCTTTCACATGCAGTAAAACCCATTTGTTTCCACTTTGATCATTTGTGAGGTTGTGCTTTATATAGTTAATATCTGATAGAAGATTGCTGGAGTTGCTAGGTATCACATGGCTTAATAGCTCTTTTGCATAGGCAAACCAGTTGTAATTCCACTGCAATCATAGAGTACCTTGGTTTAAACTGCAATGAATTAGAAATAAAGCAAGCCCCCTGTGTCCAGAACTTTGTGTTTAGGAAGACTGGACGTGTTTATGACTCCTTAGAGGGTTTTGATTTTTCACTGTGAGACATCTTGGGTAATCTGCACCTTGTGAAAAAAAACACAAGATGCTACAATACGTGTAAGTGAGTGGAAAATTCTGTCTATATACTTTCGGTTTATGTGATAGACAATGAGCATGCTGTCTTAACAACTGTCAGATGCATCCATAAGATTCTGAAGTAATTCCAAAGTATGCACAGTTGTCATGGAAAGACCAATTAGACAGAGACAATAATACTAACTGTATGGTTTCTGAATGCATCAGAAGGAATGACCAGATCCCTGAGTTACCATGGGCTGTGTAGTATCACAAAGTATAACTACATCTCTGTCATGCAAAAATCATTCTTGAATTCAGTTCTGCATCCTAGACCTGCTAAGTCTAGGATATTGTCACAAAGGTACTCTTCTTTAGGTATGGAGAAAATGCATAAAGCTCAGATATCATTAAAAAAACTGAAAAAAACCCTCCTAAAATAGCTGTTACTTAATAATACATATTTTGCTTAAGTATAACCACATACCAATTCCTTAGGTAATTATTTTTTCTTTCAGAATTCTATTCTAGCTGCTTTCAGAGCCATGTTCAATATGCTTTTAATAAACATTTCTAAATTAACAAACACTCTCAATCAAGCACATTGTTGTATGAGACTTGCAATTAACAAATTACCTATGCCCATCCAGCCCTGACAAAGTGTCATTTTAGCCTAACAGGTACATCCACACCAGCTATATTATAGTTAGCTCAAGCCACACTAGCATGAATAAGAACATCTTCAGAGAGCTTGGTTTTGGGCTGCCACGCCATGGTGAAGCTTGTGCCACGAGGCCTTCACTATGCTTACTATAATAAGTAGCTGGATTACAAAGAGCTTGAATGTGCCTATCCACGTGGCTTTTTCAACTTCACCTAGCTGTGCAAATATGCCCCAGATAGACATTTTATGGCATTACAGTCTACTTTATAAATCCAGTGTGTAGAGAAATTCCATGCGGGGATGGACAACAGGACACCAATATGATGATCAAAGTCACCAGTTTATTGAGCCTAGCTGATCATTCTTATACAATTCTCTAAGTTCCTAAGAAGCTTTGATTGGCTGCTGCATGCAAGCATTTGGTGTCCACGTGCACAAGCATAAAATGTGATTGGTTATATCGACACTGTACACATGTATAAACATAAGATATAGTTGGTTATACTAACTCTGTACACGCGCATAAACATAGGACATAATTGGCTATATTAACTAGAGCATGCGAAACTTGTCTCAGTCTAATTGGTCAAGATAAACTGCCGAATTGAGGTTGGTTGTGCCAAGTTCCCTTTATCGTGGAATGTGCACCTGTGTTTTTCTAATTGGGATCTTTCTTTTTCTGTCTTCTTGTTTATTCTGTTCAAGGCCTTCTAAAGGCATCTGGAATGCTCTTGCGACCATAAGCTACTTTCAGGCCCAGTAACTAAGTTCCAT
The DNA here is from genome assembly GCF_000737465.1 of Haliaeetus leucocephalus. Taxonomy (NCBI): domain Eukaryota; kingdom Metazoa; phylum Chordata; class Aves; order Accipitriformes; family Accipitridae; genus Haliaeetus; species Haliaeetus leucocephalus. The sequence goes on from NW_010972609.1 coordinate 8,244,226, forward strand.
ATAATTGACCCCTACACCAGTGTAGTTCCACTGATACCACAGCAATACTCAGTGGTTATGAGGATTCCTCTAAACCAGGGTGACACAGCCCCCTGATTGTGCAGCCCTTTTACTTCCCACTTCTTGCTCTTTCTCTTCCTGTAGCTCCATTCCCTTCTAGCTCTCCCCATACTTAATTAGGGGTAAATTATTGTAAGGGACATTTAAAGGTGGCTAGCAAAGGACTTTCTAAAAAGTGTAATTATTTTTTGTTTCTTTACATTGGCTAAAGGAAAAACAAAAGGCCTTTTTTTTCAAGTGAAAGAGTTCCTTTCTCCTCCCATGTTCTTCCCTCTCCCCTCACTTAATTTTACCAACCTTATCAGGTCTTGCTCAATCTCTTCCTAGAGACAGGTGTGTCCCCTTTTCTTGATCATGCACTGTACATGTGGGCAGTGAGACGACAAATCTCAAACAACTTTTTCCTTCTCCAGTTAATTCACTGGTTGCAGTGGGTAAACAGGAGCTAAAAAAAAAAAAAAAAATGAATGACCTTTTAGTGAAAAAATTCTTTCAATTATTCAGCCTCTTTCTTTCTTTCTCTGGCATGTCTCTATCTCCTTTTCGGTCATCATGAAGTTTCCTAGGGTAGATAAGGTCTTAATTTTATTATTAAAATACTTTTTACATTTTGTACTTCTAGTGCTTCCTTACTGTTTGCTAAGGAGAATAAGAGGTCAAGGATTTTTCTTTTAGGTTTATGTCTGGAAGTCATGTCGCCTGCACACAGCACCTGCAGAGGGTTGAATACATAGCATTATGTTCTCTGCAGCGTGGTTGGGTTTAGCTTCCTGTGCTAGGAACAAATGTCACTTGACAAAATGTCACAAAATGCAGTTGTGTCCACTCCTTGTAAGTCTAGCAGAGGACAAAGTTCACTTTGAATGTTGGAGGAGAGTTAAGAATTTTCTGGGATTGCAGTTGAAATCTACTTGAAGGATAATTCCAGGTCTGATGATACCAGAAGATAACAGAAACCAAGGATTTTCTAAGGATCAAATTATATCCTTGAGGATATATGCAAATCTCCCCAGGGAAAGCAACATAAAAGATATACAAGGAAAATTTTATTCTCATTGGAAAATAAGAAACTGTCAGGGTATTTGGTTTCTGTATGTTTTGGGGTTTGGGGGTATTTTTTTTTTTGTACTGGAGGAACTAAGTAGAGAATGGGAAAATTACTTTAACATAGATCAATGGTTCTCAATTCTTATATGTTGGATCATGTGATGTAGCCCAAGTCCTAAAAAAGTGAAAGATAAACATTTTCAAAAGCTTCTTACTTACATGTTTTTAAAGTACTTAAAGTTCTATTTCCATAAAAACCATGTGGCAGTTATGAATAAGCAACAGTTTAACACAGTCTGTTTTCATAATGAACAGATCTTTGGAGATACACAATTTTGGAGCTTAAGATTGCATTACTGCATCGCACGCAGTACTGATGTAAGTGCTATTGTGTGAATAAGACATTGTGTGAATCACTATTACTACACCTACTTGTTACTTACACCTGATTTATGTCAAATATCTACAAATTTTGTTCATATAGGCCTAGCTTCTGTTGGTTTATTCTGGCTAGAAAGCTGATAGTCATTGCTCTGCAGCTGATTAGAAATGCTCATATGCCTAATTCATGCAGCTCAATATTTGTGGCAGTGACATCCAGCTGGGAGGAGGAGTCAACGGTGAAGGTGGTAATACCCTAAAACATTCTTTCTAAGCCTGTAAGAGTTCATCTGTCAACACTTAAACTGAACACAGAAATTAGCTACTTCACAGCCCAGATTCAACCTTTGCACAACCACAGTTCATTGACTTCATCAGAATTATTGCAGGCTTAACTTGGCCCAGTTTCTCTTTGTTAACACAGGAGTGACCATGGCAAGGTTCTGTCATATTCTCGATTATTTGCATAGCAAATTGTTCAGATATTTTTTCTTAGGGGTAGGCCCTTTGGCTTTCTGTTTTCTTCTCACACACGTAAGAGATTTGCTTCTCAATAATATGAATAAGGCATGCCATATTTTTGGTTTCAGTAGCAAAAGCAAACCCATTCACTGTGTTCTTGCGGATCGCCGGGCGGCCACACACTTAAAGAAACCCTTTCCCTTCTCTCCACAAGAGGGCAGCGTTGCTAACGGCTTACCCAGATGCAGCACTGTGCCTGCACTCGGCAGGTTTTTTTAGATGTCACTCAGTAGGTAACTATTTGTTCTGCAACTTTTGTGTGTGTAATAGAGAAACGTCTTTAAAATAAAATACGGAGGAAAATGTTTTCTCTTTATAGGTATTTTGCAACCTATCATGTCCCCTCTAGCACTAAAATCTGGAAAAAACATTTGATACGATGCTGATTAGGCCCTGATATACAAGGTGACCTTGCTCAGCTTTCTAATATATGCAAGAATTGAAGAATATCCATGTAAAGATGATAAGCAATTTTGCTCCAAGCATCTTACCATTTTTTCTCACTTTCCCAGCAAGTAAACCCCTATCCTTGCTGGCAGTACATGGGACATTTGAATCTCTTACTGTGCTTGTCATCAAAGGAAACAGCTGTAGAAAAGAAGGTTCCCCAGCTCAAACATCAGCTACAGCCTAAGTTCCAGAACTTATCCCTATGCTAGGAGTTGGAGGGAGTCTCTTAGAAACCCATGGCCTCCCTAAAATTTCACCAGCTCTACAGGGGCACAATTTACAGACTTTTTTTTTTATTTAAACTTGCATGTTTTTGAAGAAAACGTAAGTCCATTGATGATGTCAATAAACTGACATAATATGTCAGAATTTAATACAAAATCGACTTCACTGAGACTAGGCTTCCTGCTGTGCATCCCTACCTTTACAATGGTAAAAGAACTGTCTTTGCTAATGAATGCCCAGTTGCCTCTCAGAACGGAAAGCTGGGAGGTAGGGAATTTCATCTGTAGGCCAAATTCTCCTTTTAGGATCACTGGCACAAGTGAAGGGAGTTTCCCCAGTGAGAGCATTAGGCTTGTAAGAGCAGTGGTCTCTGTGTAAACTTACATGAGGTTCTGTGCTTGTGAAACTGTACCAATAAAAAAAAGAAACATCCTGGCAGTCTAGTTTCAAAGGCCACTTAAGAAAATTTGTTCCATCTAATTTACTCTGAAGGAAACCACTGCCACTGAACTCTTGAAAATGTCGTCAGAGCTCTTTTGGGTCAGAAAACAAAAATATCGAATATATTATACTCTGTGTGCATACACTGAGTGAACAGAAAAGCATTATGTAAGTGCTGCTTCTCCTTGTTGCATATGTGATTTAGACAGTATGATCAGTTCAAATGACACCTCCTCCCACATAATATTTTGTACCTTTGATTTGTTTTTCTGGTTCTAAGAAAGATATCTGAAGAAATCAATTAGCTGTACAGATGAAATGATAACATGAGCCAAGGAAAACGCATGCTAGGCAAAGAATGACCTTTGTGATACATCCATCTCAGCAGATCCACCCTTGATTACAAATATTCATGACCAATGGTATAGTTTTAATTATAATGAAACACTTACTGTTGAGATGCTGCAAATGCATCAGATTTTCAAAAGCTTTTGTATGTGAATGTTTTGCTACTGCTTGCTGAAAACCCTTGAGAGGCAGTAATTTTCTATGAAACTTGCCAAAGCCAACTTGTAGCCAAGATATTGCATGATAAAAATCCTAAATGAGGTAAAACACATTGATGAAAAGAAAATTAAATGCACAAGTATTCTTTCCTTTCACATAAATACTTTTTCAGTATCTGGATTTTTTTTCTGATGAAAACAGAAAGCAAGGGGACAAAATCCATGTGAGGAAACTCATGCTCCAGTGGATGATATCTCTTGACATGTGATATTCTTAGGAATACAGAAATTACAAAATCAGGTCATACTCAAGGTCCATTTTGTCTTCTTTATCTACTACTTTATTAGCATATTCAAATAATTCTGAGATAAGTGAGGATGGATCTTCTTTCTTTATTTTGGTTAATCTTGAAATTTTTTGTCATTCCATTTTAATTATTAAGGCAACCAATGTACCTAAATAAAGCTTACTATTGTATAATACACCAGATCACCCCAAGAGCCTTTTTCAAAGATTGATATAACTGGTTCACCGTCCTCTGGAACAGAGGCTATTTCTATTGAATGTTTTGCTTAGTGTAAACAAAACTAAATACTGAAGATCCTTTAACTACCTTATATAACTTGTTTCTTTCTCTAGTTACTATATCACTTTCCTTGTAAATTAATGACATTTGAAATGCCTAGTTCAGCTTCCTTTGTACAGCTAAACCTTCATTATTTTCAATCAACCTCTCTTTATATATCTTCAAATATAATATATTCTTTTTTTTTCCCTTGCTTTTTATTTTGCATATGAAACTGCTATGTAGCTACCTCAGCCTAGAATCCTTTTTTTAAAAAAAATTTGGTGCAGAGACATGGTGGAAACTGTGATCTAACTTGACTGCATGTCTTATATATTTTTTCCTTTGTTTCAAGAAGGATGATCCTGGGAACTACAGGTCAATCAATCAGCCTCGCTTTTGTTCCTGTACAATCATAGCATGAGCCTTGGAAGCCATTTCTGGGCACATAAGGAGAAAAGTGACAGGGAATAAACATCATGGCATTGACCAACCTGACTGCCTTCTATAACGAAATGACTGTGGGATGAGGAGAGAACAGTGGATGTTGTCTACTTTGACTTTTGACAAAGTCTTCCACAGTACTCTTATAACAAGATGTGACTCAGTCTAGACAGATGGACTACTACTAGATGGATGAAAAACTGCCTGGATCATCAAGCTCAAAGAACAGTGGTTAATGGTTTGTACTTCACCTGGGGGCCAATTACAAGTGGAGCTCCTCAGCGTTTTACTCTGGGACCTACCTTTTTTCATAACTTATTAGACATAATGTGTCATCTGCAAACCTGTCAGAGACATAAACCTGGGGAGTACAGTTGATAGCTCAAAGGCAGGCTTGCCATTCAGAAGGACCTAGCATTAAGGTAGAGGAATGGGTTTACAGAAACCTCATGAAATTCAGCAGGGACAAATGCTAAGTCCTGCACCTGGGATGGATTAACACCTTGCAATAGTAACAGCTGGGGACTGACTGGCTAGAGAGAGCACTGCTGAAAAGGACCTCAGGGTCCTGGTGGACAGTGAGCTAAACATGATTCAGCAGTATGCCCTGGCAGCAATGAAGGCTAACAGCATACTGGGCTCTACCAACAGCAGCACAGCCAGCAGACTGAGAGAAGTGATTATCCTCTGTTACCCAGCACACACTAGACTGCACCTGGAATACTGTGTCCAGTTTTGGGGCTGCCAGTACAGAAAAGATGATCAAGTAGAGCAAATCCAGCAAAGGACCACCACGATGGTCAGGGGTTGAAGCAGTTGCCCTAAGAAGAGAAGTTGAGAAAAGCTTATTCAGCCTGGAAAAGGCTTAGGAGGGCCTAATAACAGCCTTTCTGTACCTAAGAGGAGGTTACCCAGAAGACAGAGCCAGGCTTTTTACTAAGGTGCATTGTGAGAGAATGAGAGACAACAGCCACAAATTGAAATATGTGAGATTCTGACTAAGGAAAAAAAGTTTCCTCTTAAAGGTAATTAAACACTGAAACAGGCTGCCCAGAGAATTTCTGGGATCTTTGTCTTTGCAGATTTTCAAGACCCAGCTCGATAAAGCCCTGAGCAACCTGGTCTGAATTAATTGTTGACCCTGTTTTGAGCAGACAGTTGTACTACAGGACCTCTGAGAATCTAAATGATTCTGTGAAACAGGAGATAGTTGAAAGCCTCTTCTTTTAAAAATGTTACATGGACAGTAGTCTTTTCTGAACATTGAGAAATTTGAAAAGCCCTTTGTATTGTTTCATGGTCTGTACTCAAAAAATAAAAAGGCAAGATACTTCTTTGGAAATGCAAAATATTGATGTGATATCATCACCTGGTTAGTCTAATGCTATTTACAATGCAGCCACAGATGCTGAGTGACTTGTTAACACCTGTGTTTCACCATCACAGAAGGACTAGGATGTAAGTAAATGCCTTTAACAAAGTATTTATCATACTTGTGCAGTGAGATAATACAGAGAAGTGTTTTATTACATGGAGGTGGGATTGGCACCAGCAATAACAGCTGCCAGTGTGAGGCTTCCCAGAAATCCAAAAAATTACAATCATTCCATTCAGTGTTCATATTTTTGCAAAGAGCTTTTACTTCATGCTTCAAAAGAACAGAGCTATAAATTAAGCAGAACAATATGTATTTGTGTTTCTTCAGAAATATGGTAGGTAGCGTGCCATATGACCAATTATAAATTAGGAGTACAAACCCAGGACAGAACCACAACAGAGATGCATAAAATAGTGAAGGCTGATGGAAAGAAAATAAGTATGTCTGGAGAGCACAAAACACGAGACACATATAGAGTGAAAATCTAGTAACACCCAAGAAGGTTAAAAAAAACAGTCTGCAGATTTTGTATAATTCCTCTGTGAAGATCAATACAGGGAAGAAAAGATGAGATTGCAACCCTAGTACAGTGGGAAATATGTGCCTCTTGCAGGTGTTAGATCACTTGTGGCAAAGAGCTTGTAAACATTACATAATAGAGCGGTAATAGACTCGCAGCCCTGTGGTCTGCACTGCCACCTGGAATGCACATACCAAACAATGGACTTCACATACCAAACAAGTTCAGCTTTTGGTCTCTGCAACCGTGTTACACAGTGTGGACCACTTTTATGGGCAAGTATCTCCACTTGCACACAGTGATGCAGGGGCCTTTTGGTGATATTTCCTATCATTCTAGGTAGATTTCAGCTTTGAGATTTGTGGACAAAGTTTTTCCTATTTCTATTTGCTCATCTGTAAAATGCATAAAGTAACTCTTCCCTCAAAGATGGTACGAGAATTACCATGAGCAAGAGACCTGTTCAGGCATTAGCGATAACACAGTTGTAGAGCACTCTTTCCTGGAAGGATACTATTCCTCTAAGTATATCCTTAATGTGATGAGGTCATATTTGAGCATGTGTGTCTTCAGATCTCCCCATTCCAATGCAATGTCCTCTCCTTACATTATTAGGCTGCTAGGCCACTGTAGCAGTGACATATGTGATTGCTCAGCTTGAGAAGGCAATAACCGGACATAAAATTGCATGCATTAATGATTCCTGTGGTACTCTGTTTGCCAATATTTCCAATACAGAACTTCACTGTAAAAGGCCCTTAAGAGTTTTGGAGAGTTAGCATTTGATCCAAGAATGGCAATTCCACTTAAAATACACTGGGTCCAGGTTTGTGTACAGTTGCTCATTTAAGGACAGGTTGCAGAACTCCAGAATGAGATCTTCCCCTTAGTATGTGGCGCTTCTCAAATACTATTGTTTTCCAGAGGAAGAAACACTTCTCTGGCTTCTGTTGTAACCTTAAGTTCAAGGACAGTCTTGCAAATGTGCATGATTCAGTTTGAATATTTGCTCCCCCTCATATAACTCAGCCATGTACATCCAGCCTAGTGCGTCAAAAATACGTCTTTTTGCACCTACCTAATTTAAATTTAGAATCAGTGTTATAGTCTGATATTTCAGATCTGCTCTTCTTTTTAAATGCACTTCAACAAATATCTGCAGTCAAAGTCCAAATCCTCAGAAGCTGAAAATTAGCACTGCTCCTTTGAGTTAGTACAACTATGTGAACTGAACAACTGCTCCAGTGAGTATTGAATGTAAGCTAGAGGGATGCACTAATTTTACAGTGGTGCGCAAAGAACCCAATTTGCAGAGTGAATGAGTATGTTTAGAGAACAGAGTTATGTAATTCATCTATTTTAGGGATTAGCCATCCCTGAAGTTCTGAAAAAGGTAACTGGGTTGGGCTATTTATAGAGTCCGTTCCTATAGTTACAGCACAGATGCTAGCATGGAACAAAAACAAACTTAGCTCAAGCCATCTCCTCTCTGCACCTTGGTAAATTTATACTCTCACAAATGTTTATAGATCTCTCAGATAAAAAGAGATTTGGGGGTCTAGGATGCTACTATTGCCTCGGCAGCTGTTTGCGCATTAGTATGCCCTATCTCCTATTAGCTTCTCATCATGCCTTTGTTTTTCAGGCCCTTTGTATTACAGAGATATGCAGAGACTCCTTTTAAAGGAGTTTCCCAGTCTATGAGAGAGGAGAAGGGGCACTAATCTTGGGAAAACTAATGCAGTAATTGCCTAACTTATTCTGATCTTTAATTTCACAAGGCTGCTAGGGATGATGGCTCAGAATCCTTCCTTTACATGATTCTCTGTTTTCTAAGATGCATATGTAGGATCACTGTAAAACTACGAAGCCCATTGTTACTGCTACAGGATGATAACTGCATAAGAATTTATGAAAAAATACAATCCATACTCAAAGAGTTGATAACCTTGAATATGGTATGAATTCTGTCATACAGAATTGTACAATTTACAGGAAGGGAAGGAACAGTTTGTAGTAGGATAGTGTAGGTTTGGGCTGCTTCTTACAGATTCTGCTTTTTTATAGATAAATATTTGTCTCCATATAGTCATTGTTATCTTTTCTTAAATATTGAAAAACAGCCAATTGTTTAGATAGTGGGCAGTAAGAAGAGGGCAAAGAGGAGGAAAGTTATCTGGCTAATAGAGAAAAGCCTGTCCCTAACATAGGGATTACCGCAGAAAAAATAAAGTTAGAGACAGGATTCTATAGGGATGACCATTTTAATAAGGACTAGGAAGCATGGAAAATGAAGTGGCTTGCTTAGGCAGAACTGGTTAATTCTTACCTTCACTAGTCTAGCCTAGGAGATAGGGACGTCACAATGTAAAACAAAGGGTAGCAGAAAATGAGGGCAGAAATACAGGGTTAGGTCCTTCACTACTCAGCATTCTATATTGTCATTCATGCATAGTGCAAGCTAAGCAAATTTTGATTTGTTCATATCCTAACCCAAACTGCATAGATTAAAATGACAATGTCCAGTGCATGAAAGTGGGGATCTATGCCTTTTACAAAAAGCCTAGAAGAGTCTGAATTTCATACGGAAGAAGAGACACAGCCTAGGAAGATTTCAGCAGAGGCTAAGCAGAGGACTGAACAGTTTAACAAGAAAAATTTTAAATTGAGATAGTCTGTATAGCTTTGTGAGAGAAGAGAAACATGCATGTCAGCAAGGAAGATTTAAGAGACATACTGACAAGTATAATCTATCTAATTCACTGAAACTACCACTACAGTTAAGAATAACACTCTCCTCTCTGGAAGATCGTAGTAGAAAAGGCCAGGGTGATGATCTGTAGAGCCAAACTCCAATTTTTTATTCTTTTGAATCTCACTGGCTCAACATAGAGAAACAGAGAAACAAAGAAACAAAAGCAAATAACTGTTAAGCACCGAGACCCATACATCTTACTATAAAGTCAATTTTCTCATAGACTACATTGTCAAATCCAACCAGAGAAATGAATGAAGTAAAAAACAGAACAGGAAGTGACTAATGCTGAAAAAGCATATAAAGTGCTATACTTCTTGATGAACTAGATTATGAGAATTACTATAAGAATTTCATGTTAGTACTGATATTTCAGGAAGGTCTAAGAAGAAAAATGAGTTTCGAGAAAATTACTGGTCAACATAGAAGGATTTAAAATATACACATAATTTAAATAAAATGCAACCATTTAAAATATCTTTTGAGTTCTGTAAAAGAAAACTATCAGTTCAAGAATTTGATTTTGACAACTATTAATAATCCAGCTAAAAATTTAGTGAAAAGGATTGATTAAATAAAGCAGGGAAAATACAGAAAAAGTATATCCCTTTAGAAAACAGTATAAAAATATGTACAAATACATTAAGAGAATATCTTGAAGACACTTCTGGTCAAAATGTTTAACTACTGAGTTAATCTTCAATAAGTCTTGTACCTAGAAGTTTTCATTTAAAGGACCTCATTTCTGGGACAAGGTCTTTAATATATAACTTAAAACATTTTATTTGCTGTAATTAATATCTCAAATAATAAAAAGTTTCGTATAAAATACAACACATTTTTTGACCTTAGTAACACCATTATTAGAGGGTCTGCATCTTCTTGCAAGTTTGCATAGCACCTAGCACAGTATCTTCTTTCAAAACCCAAACAAAACAATGATTTTTGCCAATTCTCTATGTTTTAAGGTTTTTCAGCCGACTATGGACTAAGATTTTTTCAGGACATTCACTGGATTGAAGAAAAGGTCTGAAATGTCATCATTCATTTGTAAATTGTACTCATCATTCCCATGAGATTTCATCAAGCTCCAGATTGTTTACTTGGATGCTATCTGCTCATCTGCAGTGACTGCAGAAAATATGGGAATATGAACTTGAAATGTCTTTTCAGTAGAAAGGATAGAAAAATATGTGGCTACCTGCATAAAACATGCAGACCTTCATTGTTCCATCCTGTATCATTCTGAGTCTTCATGGTGATTTTATGCAGAGCTAGCACGTTCATTCTTACAATGGTTTTGTTAGGTCAAACCTGATACTTGTAGATATCTGCTGCTCCCTACCTCCCAAGTGGACACTAATATTTAATTACTCAAACCTTTTTTAGTAAATGTCTTAATTGCTTTTAAAATGATGATTTTATAGAAGGTGCACATATGTGCCTGTGTGTGCAGATGTATGCTGAAGAGAGGGCTCCTGAATCCTGAAGTGTTGAGTGAGCTGCTTCAGACTGGAAAAGGAGGGGGGGCGGATTTTAGACTCACCCCTGTTTCAGTGTTAGATGCATTTCCCTCTGGGATTACTTGTGCTCTCAAAACTGGTCTCCTTGTGTGGCTTGTGAGGGATGCCATGTCCATTTAAAGGATGACAAAAAAGAACATGGGCCCTCATTAGAGCTCCAGCTACACTGCATGTCATTAAAAGGGAACTCAAGCCTGCACAAAGTATTTAGAGCCAGTAATAGGCCAATAAACACTCTGGCTTATATATGACTACATGTATGTGTGCATATGCATATGCATAATTCAATTTGGTATTGATCCCCAAAATCCGATGATCCAACAGCAGTTTTGAGTACTGTACCAGCTTCCTATCTACTGAAAAAGGTCATAAAGTACTGTATTGTTCATTATAGCAATGAATTCAGCAAAACATTGACAGCATGGTGTTTCAGTGTCATGAGGGCTAATATCCCACTAAGTAATTATTGACTGTAAAATAATTTAGCATAAGTTTTAAATCTGAAGTAAAACCTATTCTTTCACACACAATTCTATGAATAATTATATATTTAGTTTACAATTCACTAACAGTACTTTAAAAATGTGCCACTATGTATGTGTTGAAACTAACCATGGCTTTTCATGGCTTTCTTGCATGTTCATGATGCACAATAGCATTTTTGTTACTGACCGCTGAAATATGTCTCCGTAGAGACTAAGAGGTACCTCAACTTCGTGATTTTCCTTAACAGCCATTTTAGCATTCCTCCAAGCTGCTCTGGGCTGTTTCATCAAGCTTCAGATTCTTCTCATGCGAGAGAGATGAGGTAAGCAGGGCTCTCCATTTAGGCTTCAAAACAGCCATGTAATGCTATGTGAAATTCTATGCAGCCATGGTATAGGGTGGCATGCAGAGAGCAAACACTCATACATTCATGATCATATCATCAAAGCCTGGCTTGTCCATGATAGGTCAACAGAGAAATTCTATGATAAACTGGATATCTCTTTTAGATAACATGGCTAAGTTACATTGAGAGCAAAAGGGGGTGTCCATTCAGATATTGTATGTTTCATTTAAGCAATGAAAACTAGAAATAATCTGGATCACAATTATCATTACAGTGTCCAGTTTATCTCCCTAGGTAAGGAAGTGTACTTAAAATTAGGTGATTGGGACTAAAATCCACCAGCTTCTGTTTTCTCTCTGATCTTTTTCTTAGTTATGTTTGCATTTAATCTGTCTTTGTCTAAATGTCCATAACCTAGAAACAAACATCATCAGTATACACTTTCCTCAGAAAGAAATCAGGGAGATTCAGCAACATTGTGATTCTCAGATGAAAGATTTTATGTAACTGGAGAAAAATATACTGGCAAGCAATTATTTCCAAAATTCACATTTGCCAGTGGCTGCTAAAAATGTATTGTATGAAGCAGACTGCACACAAACTAAAACTGTGATAGGCCATCTTTTGATTTTCACATAAGTCTCCGTGCTGTTTTTCATCTAACTGGAAGCTGGCATGTGGCTGAAGGTTCATCTAGCTGCAAGAACCCAAAAAACACCTGAAGATACCCAACATTGCTTACATAAATTACCAAACATGCTGCTGTGGTATTTGAAAAGCCACAAATCTTGTCAATCAAGTGAAGTTCTAAAGAGTTTACTGACTGTCACTTTGGCTTTTCATTGTGTCAAGGCAGAAACATTCCTTGGACACATTTAGAAAGGTTGCCTCACCAATCATCCAGTGTGTCACCAATTACTTTGTTCCCTTGCTCAATGATCTACTAATTTTCTCTTAGCCATAGTTGCAGTTAGAAAGCATTTTATCTGTAACTACCCACTGGAACAAGCAAAGTGGAAAAAGCCTACTTTTGTAAATAGCACAGAAATAATCCGACTGCTGTATTTAAGCCTTAACTCTAGAGGATGAAGAATTCTGTAGGAATATTAATATACCAGATTACATAATTGATTTGTGAAAATATGCTTTAGTCACTTAAGAGTATAATTCTAGAAAGCTTTGTGTCCTGTAACCATATTCCAGTAATGTACCTCAAGATGTGTTTAATTTCAAGATGCAGTATAATATTTTTCCCTGACAAAATGAATAGAATATATGAAGTAGATTATAAAGAATTCAGAATTTTTAGAATATGGTCATTGTTCACCCACCTGGCTGCAAAATCTGTCTAATTGCTTTTCACTTGTTTTCAACCCTGTAGTCTGATTGCATTCAATGGCACAAATTCAACATAAGTGGCATGCCACCTGCAAACAAAGCAACACGGAGATTTTTTCATGCACAGTTGATTCAAGTATCTGTACAATCTATAAGGGAAGGTCAGGGAAGGGTAGTTCTCTGACTGATCAAGAAAAAGTCTTGTCAGAGGAAAAGGCTGTGGTAAGCTCTTCCCTCCCACACTGTGATTGCAGCATCTTCAGTTCTTCAGCCCTCTCCCTCATCTTCAGAAGTGCCATGCCCTTTTTTGATGTCTATAATGTCTCATGGCATAGAGAAGCCATTACTGTAATAAACTCTTGAGTATATTGCTATATTGTCTCATTTCCAGTAGAACATTCTATGGTTTTAGATGACAGATAAAAGAGAACACTCAGTTCAAGCTTAGATCTAGCCTGAGACAGTTTTCTGGCGTACATGAAGAAATAATCACAAATTTGAACTACAATCTTCTAGGCATGATTGGATTTCAGCCTAAGTCTCATAAAAAGTTACCTGCTCTCACTTCTTCCTCTCCGAAAGGAAAAGAAATTTCAGTATTGGTAAAGCAACATATACACCAATAGTTTGCAATCAATTTCTGAATTGGTTGCCTTTGTCTAGTAGATACTTGAAACATTTAATGGTTTATAGTTTCTTGACTGCTCTATTCAATTGTACCCACTGTTTCATGCATCAACTCATTCACGGCCTGCTGTTTTCAGAATACGGAAACTCAGAATCCACTGTGTTTTCCCTCCTCTTATTCCGAGAGAAGCAAAAATAGTCACTTGTAGGTCAGTCCTCATTTGTAGGCACTAGAAATGTACCCTCACTAGTAGATGGTAATTTCCTAAGACACTTGGGGTTTTTTTCACCCATATTTTGTCATTGTATTTATATACAGTCTTATACCTACAAAGGATCATGAAATGCCTTTTCATTGAGGAGATAATATGTTATTTTTTCTTTCTGTCATAAGAATTTATATACCTCTTTTTCACCGTTGTGTCTATAAATTTGGGTAGTCTTAAGCCTCATACTGAAGAGCATTTCAGCAGGTGCTAGCCCTGGTTTCCTGGGTTCAGCTTTTCCATTAAGTAGTGCCCCAAAGAGAACTGAATTTTTTAAAGGGATGCTTAAGAAAGAGAAAAATTCAAATCTGAACATGAATCTTCATCTTTCTGAAACATTAAAAGAGCTCAATACCATTTTCAGCTCATCATTATAGACTGGATACACTGTGTCCAAACAAACATGTACACAGTTACAGTATTTTGTGAAAGAACTATATTCATTTGGTCCATTATCTGTCATTCCCACTTTTGATATACCAAGTTTAGCAAATAAGATAACATGGGATAAGCTATTAGCAGCTGTATTTTCAAATAACATAATTTCTGGATATCAGAGATAAACAACCAAATCAAATAAGTTATTGTTTCTGCATATACAGATAAGGCTATGCCAATTTTGAGCCATAATTTAAAGTTTCTTTAATTACCATCACAGGCTCTATTTGTTTACAAGTACTGGGGTATATATTTCATATTTTATTATTTTTATTATTTTTGCATCTTCACTCATCTGAGGCAAACAGTGCAATTCTAATTTGTCTTATGTATTTTTTCAGATGTGAATATTTTTAAAGTATCAAGTTTAGCCATCTTTGAGATTTTAGGTACAACCTATTTAGTACCTTTGAATAAATATGACAATGAACAAGAAATCCTATTTTAGAGTTGTTTTAAAGACTAGGTATGCAGCAAATAAACCAGCTAAAATTACATCTTGTTTAAGGGCATCCACACTAAAATACTATAAGTTGCCTGAAGTGAATTATGTATTTTCAATTACAACACCATACTCTGGTGTTTACTCTCTCTCAGTTTTATTCAAAGCTCCAGCCTGGGGTCTCTTCCAGATTTACATGTGTGTTGTAAGGGATGCAACTGCAACTAAAGGAATAATGTCAGCAACTCAAGTCTGCTCACACTCATTTTGCAATTGTTACTAATGGCTTGTTGCCAATTTTTGCTATCAGTTGCTGCCAGTTTATACGAAAGCATTATTTTTTTGTATACAGACACTAGATTTTCTAATGTCTGTCCTTTAGTTAAGGCTTTCCTGTCATATGCTAGAGGTTCCATATGAATGCCAGGCCTCTGTAAAAATACTGCCTTGAGGCTTTGCATTAAAGGTTTTGCATATGTTTGCTATGGTAAAATCTAAAAAATGGAGCCTTTCATTATCAACTGTGTAGAGATTTTTCAAATCCTTTCCTGGCATGCCATGTCCATTGTACATTTTTAGTCACTAAAGCCTTCAGATTAGTATCCCTAGTGGCCACATCAGATACAAATCTACTAACAAAACATCATCCCCATAAACCTCTGTATGCTTTTTTTTTTGTGTAGGTGGAAGGATATTGACAACTGACAGTATAATGTTGGAAGCCATCTCTACCCTGTTTTCTCGAACTTGTTTAAGTGGATTATTTCTTTACTTCTCAGTTTACAATTTACTGAGGGAACAATGAGATCTCTTTAGAGCTTTTTGGAGTTTCTGGTTCTTCCCTTCCTTTCCCCATGAGAATACCATCTATGTAAATCAATATTATAAAATATCTTTTTTACCTCTTTGTGAAATACAACAGGTATATATAGTGTAACCAAAAAAGCACTAATGGTAAATGCAATAATAACTTCCAAATGGTGTGTTAAAATGTGCAGATGTAAACTTTTTCTTTCTTTTTTTTTTTTTTTTCCCCTGGAGAAATATGCTGGAACTTACAAGAAGATTCTAATGTAGGAAAAATATATTGCAGCCAAAAATAATCTTTCTTCATACATATGGGAAAGTATTGCTGATTTACACATTTCACTTCTTAGAATGTAGGCAAAGAGTTCTATATTTCTTTTCCAAAACTTATAAGGTACTAATTTATATCATGGCCTTTTCAAATGCCTCTGTTTTATCTAGCGCATTTCAGAGATATATACCTATACAGGAATAGGTATAACAGAACAGTGAGGGTCTAACACTGTATTTTAACAACTTTTCAGTACCACCAGCTTCTCATTAAAAACATGATCCTCTATCATCCTAGGGCTTCTGCTCCTCTCCAATATATTCTTTCACAAAGAAATCTAGCATCTGACCTGAAGTGACTGTTCTCATTTCCCACAAGTATTAGAGATGTTAGTTTTTCAATATTTTGTTTTATTCTTGCATTTGTAGATCAGTAACCTCACTACCTAATTTTTTACCTGCCTGCATTTAACAACACAAAGTTTTCTTTGCAAATCCTTCCAACAGCTTCAGAGATCATGTTATCTTGGGCACAATTCTATGAGTAACAGGGAACCTGAATTTAAATGTCAAACTTCTTCACAGCTATCCAGGATACTTTCTTTTTGCTGAGACCTTTCTTTTCCCTGTAAATGCCAAATTAACAAAGCATCCGAGGGTGGGTACATGAGGGTCAGGAGGGTGTGTGTTGAGAGTGACATCAACTGAGACAATAAAAGGGCTTCTAAGTTACTTAGAAGCTCTATTTTAAAGTTACATTTAAGGGGTCCACTAAACCAATTCAGTAGTCTTTAAATATACTTGACATCAAGAGACAGTCATCTGCTGACAGACCCAAACCAGAAATCTGTTCAAGATACTATCTAGTAAGTATACTCTATTTTATTTCCAAGTTCTTTAGAGGACTCATTTAGAAAATTTTATCATTTATTCTTTATTCATTTTTACATTAGCTTCTTTCCAGACTATCTTAAAAATAAAGTGAATATTAGTTAGATCAAACTGTTTTATTATCTGAACCAAATTTGTGAAATGAAAAAATCTGAGACAGTGAGTTAGAAATATCTTAAAGTGAATCCAAATCCTGAATTTATAATATTGGGTTAGATGGACTGCTAGGACCACATTCATATTATCATATAAGATACCACGTAATAAATGCTTTTCTGACCTAGAGTAAAGCTGCAGAAAATTTTGCAAAAATGGCATTGTGGAGTTTTACATTTCTTAAGTTTCAGCTACTCTGTATCAAATTTCTTAAGCTATAACAAAAAGATGCCTTTTCTGGCTGCCAATACTGGAAACCCAAACTGGAAACTGGTATTTGGACTGTGTCATTTCTGCCTGTTGTAGCATCACCAGTAATAAATATTTTTCAAATATATCCCAAGTGGTAGTTTTGCTGATGAAGTACAAAGCAGAGTGGAATCATACTGGCAATGCAGGATTATCACTGAAAAAGACGAGGGGCTTAATTCAGATTTCTCTTATGTAATTAAATGGGGAATGACATAACTCAGTAGAGTTATGCCTTTATGCAAAATTGTCAAGAAAAGTGTCAGCCTCTTCATTCTAAAGAATTTGCAAAAGAAATAGATAAAAGAACAAAACTTTTCACTTGCATAGCTATATACAAGTATTTCAACATACTTGGAGCATATAAAGTATAAATTATTTTTAGTAGTAGTAGTAGTAGTAGTAGTGGTGGTGGTGGTGGTGGTGGAATAACATGGTGCTTTTCACCCAATTATCCAAGAGCTGGGTACCTATATGATGATGATGCAGGGCAACTAAGGCTGACCAAAGTTCTTAGACTTGCCTACAAAGTTCCTTACAAAATTAGTATTAGAACTAAACTCTTCATTTGCATTTCTTGATCTAACCCATTTAATGAAAAAAGTATTTTTCAAAATCACTTCTCTGATGTCTGTCTTCAACTTTTTTCCTAAACTAATTTTTTTTGGAATTAACAGGAATTACTTGAAATACAGATTGATACAGGTATTCATTTCTATCTTTGTAGGCAAAATGACTTCTATAAAAAACCTGGCCAGGACTGCGATCATTTTATATGCCATATGCTTTTTTACAAACTCTGATGGAAGACCAATGATGTAAGTACATTATTATACACTTCCAAAGTTTGGAGGGTGACTTTAGCTGTTCTTGAGAACACGGTTGTTTTGTCTGTATGTAAGTTCATGTGTATGTCAGTCTTTCTGTCCCTGCTTTTGAACCCTTTGGAGAAGCTGGCCAAATTCTGTCCTCTAGATACAGCTGTAGAGATCTTAGATAATTTGAATTCTTACACGTTTTTTGAAAATAGGCAGCTGAGTAGAGGGAGAAAAATCATATAATTGTTCTTTTAGGAATATAATTGGGTAAGCTGCATCTCTTATTAGACACTTGGGAGGGTATACACAGGAGAGCATCTTTTTTACTGTGTGAGAATGTAGCTGGAACTCGCGCTTAGACACTAACATCAATCAGTATTGAGACACAAATCCACAGGAAATCATGCTTCCTTAGCTCTAGTGTTCACAGAAAACTACCGCTGAATAAATGCCATAGTTTTATTCATCAGTTACCTATTATCATATAAGCCCTAAGCTAATCTACAACAGCTAAAATAAATGATAAATATATAGTCACACAATATTGTCACAAAACTGGATTACTTCCCATTTTTGATGCCTTCTCACTAATATACCCATTACCAATAACAAATCACCATCCACCCTCCTTCTCTTCTCCAGATGTCATTCTATCCCTTACAAAGGTAGGTTCTACAGCTCTGTATTGCGATACCTCACAAAAGTTCCCAAACCTGGGGTTTTGAGTGAGGATCTAGAATTCAAGTAGGGCCACTATGAGTCTCTTTCTTTGCTTTTCTTTCATGCAGGAAAAGATCAGTGAGTGAGATGCAATTAATGCATAACCTTGGAGAGCATCGACACACCGTGGAGAGACAGGACTGGCTTCAGATGAAACTGCAGGATGTGCACAGTGCCCTCGAGGATGCTAGGACCCAGAGGCCTCGAAACAAGGATGATATTGTCCTGGGTGAGATAAGAAGTCGGAGGCTGCTCCCTGAGCATTTGCGGGCAGCAATGCAGAAGAAATCCATTGATCTGGACAAAGCTTACATGGATGTACTCTTTAAAACAAAGCCATAATGAAAAAGGCCAGAGCATTATGTCTGTCCAAGTAAGCACGTGTCTGTATATCATTGATCAAGTAGGGCATTTATTATTATTTATTCAAACTGCAATAAGGATTAAAGGCTCTATTCAAGATTGTAGCCCCATTGAGTTAGACATTTCACAACCAAATAATAAAATGTATTTACAGTCCGCCCATGACCATTGCTGCTAATTTCTGGGTATCTTTTAAATTGCTAATGTATCTTATAAATTTCCAGCATAAAAAGAAAAAGAAACCTGAAACAGTAAGAAAGTTGAAAAATTATTTAAGACCAGTTCTACTATTCTTACATGGACAGCATTTGTATGTAATCACTAGGCCTACTTGTACTGTTAACCAACAATGAATAAATGCAGTAGAACCTGGCTCCAGAATAGGGCACCATTTTGCCTAGGGTTAAATTTTGTTTAACTTTGTACTAACAAAAATATGTAAACTTAAATCCACATTTATTTTCAGAAGAAGGCCTAAAATCAGATGGACATTAATTACATAACAAAAGCTGCATGATAATAATTTAGGATTAAAGAGTGCAAACATAAAAAATTAAAGTAGGAAGACAAAGCCTAAGACTAAAGTACAATAGGATAAAATTAAAACAAATTCTGTACGAAATAGAAGAATGAAATTCTGCAAAATACTGAAATGAAGGGAAGGTTTGCTTACATCCTCCTCCTCCAAAAGATGGTAACCTATAATTAACTGCAGAAACAGTGGGAGCAGAGAAGGTAGCCCGTATGTAAGCATGACCCTAACTATAGAACTGGGAAATGAATCTATACCAGGCAATTACAACTGAAACAAAAATCTTGCGATACATATTTTTTTTGTCCCCCATTTTCTCTGTAAACTAGCTATCTCTGAATTTCTGTATGTTGTGTTAGGCCTCATGTGTAAGTCTTTTTTGTTTGTGAGACCAGTGGCTCTCATAAATAAAATTACTCATTTTCATGTGCAATTTTTTGTAGAATTGGGATCTCAGTTTGCCAAATCCCCAGAATGAGAACGATTAACATGCAGAAATCAACCTGGGAGAAGAACCATTAGCTGTAATACATTCAAATTCTAAACAGGACTCAAAAAGAATCAGACATAAATATGGATGGGAAAAAATCAATTATTATAACAATAATTCTAAAAAAACAGCAAATACAAAATTATTTTGAATGGTATATGCACATATGTGCTTAGGACCCTCAATCATTTCTGACTAATAAGAACATTTTCTCAGTAGGAATAATGGTGGTTGCCTCCAAATTTGCTATTGCCAGAGCTCAGGTCAAGATGAATTGCTGCTCTAAGCCAAAGTGTCTGTATGTATGATCCCATATCACTTATTTGTTTGTTTGATGTCTAGCACGCCTTGGGGAACCTAGTAAAAAACTCATAAATCATTACAAATTTAAATGCAATCTGCTGGAGGCTAGAAAGGTACTTGTAACTAGTGAACTGTAGTTCACAATCATCTTGGCTATACTTTTAGTAATGTAAAGGTCCTGATGCTGCAAGCAGACGCTATGCCTGTGCACATCGGTGCACCCCACATATAGGCAAGGGTTCCATGCCACTTGTCTGTTTGTAGAATCAAGGCCTTAAAGTGCACTTTTTATTTATTCTTTTATCAGACATCTGTGCTAACTTAAAGAAATAAAATTGCATTTTTGTACCTATGTCTCAATTATGTGTTACCAAATAAAGTGGACCAAAAGCTCTTGGACATTATTTTAAAGCATAATGACTGACTGACCTGTAACTATTCTGATATAATTTAGCATTTGGGGCAAGATTATTAAGCCATTTTATTTTATTACAGCAATGTAAATACAAAAATAATGATGAAAGCAATTTTTATTTTTCCTTTTGTCTTTCCTGCACACAAAATCATATTGATGGTTAAACAAAAGGTGTTTACCTAGCACAAACCTATTTATGTCCCCTTACAATAATGACACATGTGCAGAAAGTATATAATCGTCAAGTGCCAAATCCATAAACTGTTTCCTTTTGATCTAAACAAAGAATTCTATTATCTAAACCACTTGTTCTTCCCAACCTTCACCTATCCAGTAGATGAAAGATGATTACACAAATACTTTAAATTTCTGTACACTTCAAAAAATACTTGTTCTTACAAAGGGCTTCAGGGTCAGAGACGGATGATGCACCACTGAACACTGTTTAGCTAGAAATACGGCCACAGACAAACTATGCTCAGCACTGTCTCATTTATGGGTAAAATAATGTTTGCTTTGCCCACATACAGTATGACTCATCAGAAGGACTAAAGACAGTACAGTGGCAGAAGAATTAGTGCTAGGTAATGCCCATTAGAAAAAAAGATGTAATTTGAATGAAATTACTTACTAATGGTAATTATCTAGAAAATTGATTTGTTACAGCTTTTCAGCTTAAACATCTGATCAGTGTAGCAGCAGTCAAAACAGAAAAATGTTCAGAGTGGGGCAGAGGCTGCTATCAAAAATATTTTAATATCATGACATATTGCGAAGATTCATCTTCATCTGGACTAACGTGCAATTTTAGTCATTTCTCTTTCACAGATTAAGGGGACTAGAAAGAGGATGGTAAGAAATAATAGGGCCACTGAAACACACATATATGATAATAAATGGTAACAGCAGCAGTCAGAAAATAAATAAATAAAAAGAGGCATGATAAAGATATGACAAATGAACAGTATGGAGAGATAAATGGCATTGTCTACCTATCTTTCAAAAAGAACAAGGAAAGAGAGGTGAAGAATTGAGCTTGCACATGGCTGAATATGGAGCTTTTAGCTAGTATGAGCTGAAATCTCATCTCCAGCCACTGTCACTGGAGGAAATAATGGCATGACTTTTGGGTATGCTCGAGTTCTTTTCCCACGCATGCATTGGAACCTGCCTTAAGTCTATGCCAGGTTGTGCACTTGGATGTAAGCAATGTAAATACTGTACTTCACAACAGGCTTAGACACGCACGTGACTGCCAGAGGAGACTTCCTATGTCCCCTGTTCCAGTGAGGTAAAGTTAGAAAAGCATTAGGTCCGCATGCCTTCTCATCCACTGGATCAGCCTTCCAAAGATGGAGTGTCTCTAGAAGGCCTCTTTCCTCCCTGAAGAATGTGGTTTCTATACACATACTGCCTTTCAAGGCAGAAAACCTTGCTTTATGATCTGGCAAGGGCTTTTTGCTAAGAGCTGTGTCCTCGAAGACCCATCCCATGCAGATGGGTATCTATTGTACACACCTGTTTTTTATAAAATTCTCAGTGAAAAGAAATATAATTGCGTCTCTCACTCATGACTCATTGAAACAAGCACTAATATCAATATCCATCCTCAGGGGAAGTAAAACAGTAGCATGTGAAAAAAACCGACACACATGAAAAAGTAACAAAGCCAAAATCACAAGAACCCTAATAAAAACCAGACAAATTGTAAGATCTGTAGGTAAAACCTACTGCTGGTGATTTAACTGCTAGTGATTTGGCTTTCTTAGCTGCTTCTAACTTTGGCTGCTGTAACTACTGCTGTTTGATATTGCTCAGCTCACTGTTAAACAGCATGTAACATCTGACTCCTTGCCTAGTTAGCGCATTCTAGCAGCTTTTGTGCAGGCTGCTTGGC
Organism: Haliaeetus leucocephalus; assembly: GCF_000737465.1. Classification (NCBI taxonomy): domain Eukaryota; kingdom Metazoa; phylum Chordata; class Aves; order Accipitriformes; family Accipitridae; genus Haliaeetus; species Haliaeetus leucocephalus. The sequence continues at coordinate 8,266,898 of NW_010972609.1, forward strand.
TGTCATTGTTCTGCTGGTGGATTTCCAGAACTGTGTGGTTTATATCTGTGGTTATTGTTAAAGGATGGAAAAGAGAATTCGTTTAACAGATTCATGATTTGCTGCATATTGTAGCAAAGTTTCTGTCTTTTATGGGGCATTTCAATATAGCAAAGACACAAATACTTGCTGTCTTGCCCCCTCTTTCCCTCCTCTCCCCAATGAGCATGAGGTATACAACTTGCGTATCTAACATTCCCTGCCTGAAGCAGTCAGATCTGCTAATGCATCTGGCAAGTCCAGAGGTGTACACTCACTGAATGTTTAGATCAATACTTAGGTGTCCCTGAAAGAGGAGGATGCTCTGTAAGATACATAAGAAGCACACCAGAAGCATCGGCTGTAGAGTTCCAGTCTCTAGAATCTGACAGCAAATTTGTCAACTTCCTCCACCAGAGGTTAAATCAGAACCCCTGCTCAGGGTGAATATACTCATCAGTATGATATAGATTCATGTTCCCTCTTACCTGCATGTTTTCCCTGGGAGGTCTGGTCCAGCCAGAGCATTTTATGAGACCCTGAGAAGACCCCATACATAGTGGTTGATCTTCACAGTGGGGCTGCCCCGAAATATCCACTGTGCAACCAAACTGGCTTCCCACAGTGCACAAAGGAGAACAGATAAACATTCAAAAGTTTGGGCAGAGATTTTCTCCTTGTCTTTCTCCTTCCAAACTCTCCACTAATTCCAATTTTCTTCAATATACTTATTGTCTACGGTTCTACAGTCTTTCACCTGATATGGAAGTCAAGCTTTGCCTGTATTTAATAATGATGCTATAGAGGATATCATAGAAAAGAAACAAATGTCTTTAGACCTGAACACAGTTGGGGCTTGGTATCATTTTATTCTCCTCCCATGAGGAATGCAAAGGGCTTAAGCGTCATCTTAACAGCTGTGACGCTCCAGTACACTGAAGTTGGCAACAATGTGGGACATGATAGTTCTGCTGGGGTATTATGGAATGAAAGCCACATCCACTAATATTCCTAAATAGACTGCAGATTACAGAGGCGATACACAACCTATAGGTCTACACAAACCTAAAAATAATAGTTGTAATTTAAATCAGGAATCAGTTTTAGGATGAAGGTCGAGATAGCAGAGATGTCAGCTCGTCTAGCTAAACCGCATTATACCCTTCTTCGGCTTTTTCCTCTGGGCCAGGCAGGGACAGACGGATGACGGTGCCAGAGCACCACGGGGCTGGGCTAGAGGCCAGGGTGCTGGGTGCGTGCCGCCACGTAAAACCGGCAACGGTTTTTCCTCAGAACACCTGTGTGTACGCGCTGACTGAGCTCCAGCGGAAAGGCAGCCGCCCAGTTACCATCCCCTCAGCGTAGCTCTACAGGGGAAAGCTCGGCTCGCCTGCCTCACCTTCCCCAGTTACCTCTCCGCGGCGGCGGGCGGGAGGCGAGGAGCCGCTCTTCCCGCCGGCGGGCGGCGCTCGCTCTCCAGCGCCGCCTCTCAGGCCCCCCAGCCCGGCAGCCTCCACCCTCGGCGGGAGGCTCCGCCTGTTTGGCCGCACGCCCTGCGGCGGCGCCCGGCGGGATCGCGATCCGGCCCCCG
>NW_010972609.1:8268647-8272754 GCF_000737465.1 Haliaeetus leucocephalus
CGGCCGCGGCTCCTGGGCTGTCCTGTCCCCCCTCGCCCCCGCTTCGGGGCTTGCGGGAGGCCGGCCCGGCCGTGGCTCTGCCTCGCTGCCGGCCCGGGCGAGCGGCGGCGGCCGCTGCCCCTGTGAGGGACGGGAGCGGTGGTGTAGTCGCCCACCGGCGTTTCGGAGCGCTTCAGCCGGCCTCCTGAGGCGTGGCCCCCCCGCGGGCCTCGCTTCGGGTGTCCCTGTCGCCCGAGGCAGACCGTGCGCTGAAGCTTCTACGCTTTAAAAGCATCGCAGAGAGAGTATTTTCGTCCGGTCGCTTCGGTGCCTTGGTAACTCTGTGCCGTGCGGTGTCATGAGTAGGCTGAACACTGCTTAAATTGCTGGGTTTCACCCTGTGTTTATTGGTGAAACCTGCAATTGCTATGAGGGCTGTACGGAAACGGCGTTATTGCTTGGGACTGCCTGAGGGCAGTCATATAATTCCTGAGCATACTTATTTTACGTAATCACTGAGTGATGATTTACCGACTTGAGTGATTTCCCAATGCGTTCAATATCTTTATAAAACTTCTTTCCACATAACCGTATTTTATTTGCAGAAAACATCAATTGCTTGTATGATAAATCTGTCATAGTACAATTATGTGTTGCAGTTGCCTATTGTTACTTTTTTCTTTAAATTCATTTTTGTTTTTAGCTATTGCTTCTGCATCTTTTTCCTTTTTATCTCTGATTCCATCAAATGTGTCACTTTAGAACTCTTTTCTTTCAGAATTTGGATCCAGTTCCATCATAGACCTTTTCCAGGTTTGTTTCTGTCTGGCTTCTTTGTCCAAAGTCGTGCTTGAGCATTGTATCTTTTTGTTCTTTACTGTTGCCTGCCTCTTACAAATTCTAGTACATGCTTAAAACCTGGCTTCTCGGTAGCCTTTTGACTGTCATCTCTGTTCTCCTTATTTTTATTTGCCTTTTTTCTTCATGAATCATCTTCAGTGATTCATTTAAAGAGTACTTATCTCTGTTGTTGCTTCAGCTTTGGTGATCCTTTTCCTGGAAGACCCTCTCTTTCTCTCTTCAGTTTGCTATTGAATTAGATGATCCAGAAATACAATTAAAATTATCAGCCTCACGCTATTCACAATTCATAACCTGATAGTTCACACTTGTTTTCTTTTGTCTGAATGAAAAATCTGTCTGCATCATCTTAGAATCATAGAATAGTTTAGGTTGCAAAAGACCTTTAAGATCATCGAGTCCAACCATCAACCATGCCCACTAAACCTTGTGTAGGTTACTTTGAATTCCTATAGCTTGAACACAACTACAGTTAAAAGCAACTGGCTGATTTTTTTTTTTTCCCTTTTCTTAACCATTTCTCTATAGCTAAGGAAAACTGTTCCACTGTATTTGTTTTGCAGGTCTGTCAGTGTGGATTTGCCTTTGACTAGGTCTCTTTCTTGCAAAACATCACAGACAATTTTTTTTTTCTATTAAGACACACATCTGTCAAAAGCCTTTGCATATTACCTCTTGATTTGTACCATCTCTGTCTCAAAACCTCATTGTGGTCTATTACATCCTGCCTGTGGTCATCATTGCAATCTCCTGATAATGCTGTTTGAGACTGTTCTTATGATTTTTTTTCAGCACATGTTTGTATTTGTGCTTTTGCCCAGTGTGTTAATGCCAGGGAAAGTGCAGGTTAAGAAAGACAACAAGTTAAAAGCAGCTCTCATATCATGTATTAAATTCCTTCTTGAAGCCCAGTTTTCCTTTTAGGCACTATTGCATTTGAAAATGGTAAACAGCTCGTGTGGATGACACTGCTTATTAAGTTAGTTACAGATGTCATCACCATTGGTTTTTCTGTCACTTTGTTGTAAACCATATGCTTGCGTAGATTGTATGCTTGAGGCTGGGGCTGTTTTGTCCTCTATGCATACAAAAGAATCAAAATCCCATTATGTGCTAATTTCTTTCAGCACAGCTTTCCTTTAGCAGTGTTGCTTAAATCTTGGCCTGGTGCTGTTGCTTATCAATAAAAGTATGTATCTCTTTCAAATACATGTAAAATCAAAAGCTAATTTAGAATTAATTTAAAATGTGAAAAATTATTTGGGATTTTCTTGCTCATCTCATCTTGAGATGTATTGTTACTGCTGGGTGCAACCAAAGGTATAGACCTTGCTTGTTTCTTCAAGAAATCTACCTGATACTCTGTTTCATGCTATTTGTTTTGTCATTGATGCTGAGTGTTATAAAGCCCTGTGTCTGTTTTCTGTTTTATATTGGTAGGTCCCAGGGCATGGTGCTAGTAGTATTGGCAAGAAGTTAGGTTCTGTTCCTTTTTCCTGCAGTGATAACCACGATTCTGCTTTTGTGTGGGAGAAGTTGCTCAATCCACTGAGCTTTTTACAGGTAGACCTAAGCTGATTTTACACAATGAATCCTAATACAGAGTGGGAGTTGGGAATTATCTGCCTCTTGCTTTTTAGGCTTCTGGTATCAGATAGGTGTTTTATCGTCATATTCCTTTTAGGAATATCATCAGCTTCCCATGACTGCTTGTTTTGTTTTTGTTTTTTTTTCTCTCCACTTCTTACTCATTAAGAGAAGCTTCAATCCTGACCTACTATCTTAATGTTGAGACTGTATTGCAGAGGATATTTCTTAGCTATGCTTTAATCAGTGTCAGTTTGATAACATTTCAGTGATGATAACTTATAAAGCTACTTTATGTGGCTCATAGTTTGCAAGAAACTCACTTGGCAGGTATGGATTTCCATGATATATGGGTTTGCATTATGAGCATGTGTGCTTTGAACTGTATTTCTTAATTAGGATGTAATGTTACTGTGCTTGCATTCCCAGTAAATCTTACTTGTAAGTTAGTTTTTGTTGTTGTTGCTGCTTTTGTGCTTTGCCGACTGGAGGCAGTGAACAGCAGACTGTCACCCCTTACAGACAGTCTAAATAATCTGAATCTTGGAGTTTTTCTGTCACAACTAATGCCAAGTTTTGTCCTAGCTGGTTACTTGTCTGTTGGATCTTTCTGATTCTCCTGGTTCACCTTTACAGTGTATATCGCTGATGGAGCAGGTTAGAGCAGATGAGCTTCTGAAACCTGTCCTACTTCAGGAAATGCTTCTGACCAAGGCTTAAAGCTGAGTAGCTAGCTGCCTGAAGTATTACGTGTTAGTTACCTGAATGTTGTCTTCTGTACAGACAGCTGGAGCAATCAGTTCTTTGTTCCACCTGATGAGCTGGTGTCCAGAAGATGGCATCTTGGGCCTCTGCCTCAAAACTTCAGGCTATTTTAATCTTTTTTAGTAAAACCCTAGAGCTTTGCAGCCTTACAAGTATTTTCAGTAAATATAGGGTGGCTGGCTGGCTTAAAACATTTTGGTATTGGTTGAGATTAGCTTTACTTCTTTCCTGAAAGATTTCCAAAGAATTTTTTTCTTCCCTTATCTGCAGTACCTTGAAGAGTGCAAGTCCTGCACCTCACAAAAGTATATGTCCACTTCTGTCCGGCATCTGATGTTGTCTAAATCTTGCTTAATCTGCTGTACATCTTTTGTACATTGTATTTTGCCATGGCACAGAACTGAATATGCTTTAAGTATTATTTAATGTAATCTGTTCTACAGCTATCACAAGTTAGTGTATGATACATCCTTTCATGAGCTCTTCAAGTAGTGGTGTAAACACATTAATTACTGTATCTTGCAATGCCTGGGGTGGCTGTACTACATTGACTATTAGCTTCCCAAAGCTACTGGGTGTCTGTCTTTACAATTCCCTTGTATTTCAGTAGTCTATAACTTTCATAAATTAGTAATGATTCTGGCTTCAAGTTGATGTTAGGAAAGCTGTCTGTGTTGAAAGCTTTGAAAATTAAAGTCTGCTTCCTGATTTCCTATTTTACACAATCATTCCCTGTGATAATTCTCTGGAGTATTATCTTTCTGCAGAGGGGTAAGAAGTCATTCTTTACACCTGGAGAATTGCTTATTAGCTAATTAGAATGGCAGTCAGTTTGGCTAATATGACAGTGTTTTGTGATCTACAAAGAATGTTTGGATTTGATGTTTCCTCCCACCCCCCCCCCCCCTTTTTTTT
>NW_010972609.1:8272764-8321153 GCF_000737465.1 Haliaeetus leucocephalus
TTTGCTGTCCCCCCCCCCCCCCCCCCTTATTTTATGTGCTCGCAGTGCCTTTTTGCCTTTACCAACATTTCAGATGCAGTTCCTTGATGTCATGGGAGGCATTGAATAGTATTTGGGGCCACGTACTCTTGCAGTTTTTTTGTTTTATGTGCAAGGCCAAAATATTCTGCAAAAAATGTTTGCTTTATTGCCCACAGTGTGAATCCATGTGGAAAAAAAAAAAAAATTATTTGAACCACAGTTGAAACATTTTCTATTGTGGAAAAAAATGGATTTGCAGAAGTGCTTAAAAATTAAGCAGGAGGGCTAGTTGGTTACTTTACAGAATTTATACAGTATTTCCTAATTGAAAAATTTCTATTTTCAATAGAGAAAGGCATAAAAAAAATTCCTTATAGTTTTACAGGTTTGTTAAAATAGAAATAAAATTGATAAATACATTCATAATCAGCACAAAAGCACTATCACTGGTGGTCAAGAAGAAAAAAAATTGGCTGTGTTACAGCAAATTGTTTCTGTGAGAAGTGTTATTTGTTAAGATCCTGCTGAGCGGAGGATGGAGGGAAGACTGTTTCTTGTTCACAAGTTCATAGTGTGACATGCTTGGAACTGTATTAGAAGTTTCACAAGATGTGACTTTGGAGACTTCCAGATTGTTTACCTTCTTTTCATAACTGTGCTCTAGTTCTGAGTTGTGGGCCAGTTTGGTACTTCATCAGTGACACTGCTGGGGTTCCTCCTGTGCTTTAAGCTGAGAAAAGGGAATACTGTTGTTCGTGAGGAGCAGTCCCATTTGTTTGTTTCTGTTCTTCTGTGTCATCTATTGTTTGTAGTGGCTTAAGCGTGTAGCTGCATAGCAAAGCAGATTGAGGAACTGATCCTAGCAGATTGAGGAATTGATCCTACTTAAAACAGTCTTTTTCTTTGAAGTGTATGTGAACCTATATCCTCCTGTTGAATCTGTCACTTCCATTAAATGAGAGATGGGGAGAAGGCAGAAAGTGTGAGACAATTTAAGAAAGTGACTTGAAACTGTCTTTTCAGCTGCAGTTCTCATAAAAACAGCCACTTTTACATGTCTTTCCAGTGCAAAAGCTAAATTCAAACACTGATGTCTTACTTCACCCAGCTGCTGGGTGACAACCTGTTTCTGATAAGGCACCTGCTTTGGTCCATACCAGAGAGGGTGAGGTGTTTAGAAGTCTTTTAGATGGTTTTAAAGGGAAGAGAGAATTCATGGAAACAAACAAAAGCTTGAAAAGAAACGTGGTGCCAAATGAGCCCGACACTGTGGTGCTTCAGCAAATACAGACATTGAAGCAGGACCCTGTGGTAGTTAGTAGCTGGAAATGATTGCAGAATGGGAGCTGTGGTGTTCCACTGCAAGATTGCTGGTCTTTGCTTTTTGTTCTAAACCGTGTTGTTGCCACGAGTAGTAAGACTTGCTGTGTATCTTGCTCAAGTGACTCAATCTAATGAACACAATTTGTTTCAATTCAGGATTAAAAGTGTCTTTACTTTTGTATTGATTGTGTATGAAAACGGTATGTCATATTGCATCTAAGTTCTGAATGCTGCTGAAGTAATGACTGATATATATTACCCTTGTCACGTTAATAATGCTTTTTTTGTTCTGAAGTAGGCTGTAGGTTTCTCCTTGTTAAGCATCTAAACACACGTGATTAAATGTGTGTAAATCCTATAACCTTCTATGTTCGTGTGGTATTGTCACACATTGACTGTGCTTTGGTAACCTGAATTTCCAGGTAATATGCAATGAAATGCTTATCGGGGCTTTTTGCTTTCTAACTACCCCCACCCCCCCAGAGGAAGTTGAGTATTTCCTGTAATTTTAAAGAAAATTTTTTTTTTTTCCTTTCCTGACTCCATATAGACACCTGACCATAAGAGTCTTCCAATCAAAGTGTGTTTAGTTGTAGAAACCATAACAGGGAAAAAACCTAACCCTGTGGTGGGGATTGTGTACTTGGTATAAAATCTGTTGTCTTTGTTAGAACTGAACATGAAGGAAAAACTCATATGCAACTAACATTTTTAAGAAGCTTGTTCTCTACCATTCCCCTGTAATAATTTTTGGGGGGGTCTAAATTTAGCTAAGAGAATCTAAATTTGTCAGAGGAGCTTTTCTGTTTTCCATGACTAGAGGGACATTTTATTTGAGAAGCTAACTTGTTTTAAAGAACTCTCAATTCCTTTGGGACTCATTTCCAAAAAGGATAAGTTTCACTGAACATAATAGAAATATGATAAAGAGGGGTGGGGTGGAGATACGATGTTTCTGAAATATTTAGCTTGAAATTTTAGAGAAACATAGTAGGCTTATATATCTGTATTCAATTTTTTTTTTTCCAGATGCTGTACAATCATCAGCTGTTAACTTGTGGCTACTTTTTTGTTTTTGTAACCAGGTCATTCTGAACTATACAACTCTCTTGACACAAGTGTCGCTTATAGGTATGACTTGAACACCAGTCATTTAAGATTGGCTATCTTTATCGACAGTCACAAGGTTAATCTATGAATGAATTTTAGTGGGAGTTGAACATAATATTGGTTTCCAGTCAAGGAAGGGTAGGCTTATAATGTCTATTTTTCTAATAAATTTTTGTGACTTTTCTGCAAAAGTCGGTGAAACTGGACTACGTTATTGAGTGTTTCTAAGGATTGGTGTTGATTCCATTTTGGAGTAAGGACTCAGATATAACTGTTAATCTTAATTCTGTTTTCCTCTTGGGCAGCCTTTCAGATTGTAAAACTCTTGGTCTCTCTTCTACAGTTGGGATCTTTCTTTGAATTAACTTTATACATTTGAAAGAAAATTATGATGTGTTTGCCTTGTGTTTTATAACCAGTGACTTCTGTTTGGACACAGTGAAATGAATTGTGGCAAAATTGAAGTAGTCTGCCAACATTTATAGAACTATATTTTGTGTAACAAAATAATCTTTTTAGTGCAGGTATCAGCAAAATGTATAGAATATTATTGTAATGCAATTTAGAAGTTGTGCTTCAGTATATCCTATTTTCTGTAATCTTTATTTAAAAAAACCAAAACCTAACAACACTTAATTCTGCACGTCTAATTTTTTCTTCTTTGTGGCATTATTTAAAGGTAAACACTGCTCTTTTAATGTAGGTTGTGAGTGCTGCATGTGTGCTTTTCAGAGCAGTAGTGTGAGGAAGCTGGCAGTGGAATGGCAGGACGGCCTCATCCTTATGACAGTAACTCCAGTGATCCAGAGAATTGGGATCGGAAATTGCATAATAGACCTCGTAAACTTTGTAAACATTCAAGGTAGGTGCTATGTACCATCTGTTGCATCTCAAAAACTACAATAAAAGTCCATTCTAAAGGCTACTGTATCTGGTTGTGGCAAGTCCTGTCATAAATTTTGTAGTTCTTCTTAAAAGGAACTCTTAATTCTTTTAAAAGATACTTTCTAACCTAACTGATTTGTCAGCTTCCCTAATATGTGCTTAGATTTGTTTTGCCATGGGTGGGATTTTAGGCTTTTAAAAAAAGTTAAATGCCTTCTGTGCATATCAAGACACTAGTTGAGTGACTAAATATATGAAATTTTTTTGGCATGCTTACTAGGAGTTACTTTGTGTTCATCACTTTTTAGTTGTTGATACTCTGTTAAGGAGCATATTTAAAATATGTGCAGCTTGTTCATGGTGATAACTAAATAGTTGCTTGTATGGAGGTATCATGTTCTGTAGCACTTTCTTTGTAAAGCTGTGTCAGATCTTGCTTTTGCCTGCATCCCTTACTGTAAAAATGTTTTTTAAATGCTTCTTGATTTGAAGACATTATGAAGGTAATTAGTGTTTTTCCAGCACATAGTGTTCAAAAATGAACTAAGCAAAGCACTTAGTCACCTAGCAAATGTATGTGAAGAAGCATGTTGCTGGAAATACATACAAGCATCCAAATAAGTGTGTATCTTCCAAGTACTTTGCCCTTTTAGAAGTGCTAAATATAACTAAAACATCTCTGTTAGCTAGCTAAAAATGTTAGTGATTTAAGCTTTCCCACTTGCAAGATGATAGGAAAAAAGCTAAGGAGCACATTCTATAACAGCAACTTAATTCACATTTTTATTGCATAGATTCAGATAAACTGGACTCAGATGTTGCCCAAAGTATTCAATGAGCAATTAATATTGTGGGTTATTTTCCTGTCATTAAATCTTGGATAATTGTGAGACATCCAAGAGGGCAGGAAAAAAGAATGCATCGATAATTAAAAGGCTCACAGGGAGACCCATGTAATTATAGGCCTGTCTGTGATGTGAATAATGGTATGGTTAACACAGAACCGAAGAGGGTGGCTGGTGCTACTTGTCAGTATAGGCTTATGGAATATAGCTTTGTACAGTTGATGTTTTTATTAAGATGATGGTGTTTGGTAAGTGGTTGATCTGTGCTTCTTATTTAGGATCAAAATGTGTCACAGTATCAGCAGATGAACAGTTCAGATATAATATGGCATTTTATGTGAGTTGAGGGCTGTTCACTGTCAGGTCTCGGAATGTGATTGTAAATGGGTGATTCATTGCTGAGTCCAGTTCATGTAGTTCATCTCTGATCCCATGCTACCTCCCACGACTGGTGATCTGGAATAAAACCTAAAACTGATATTGATGCATGTGACCTATGATAGGGTGTGTAACGTAATGAAAGGACTCATTAATAGCATGTGATCTGCGTGGTTTGATAAACTGGGTGCAAATAACCATGCATTCGCTATATGACTAAATAAAAAGCTAAACATTTAGGAAGAAAGAATGTAGGCCATTTTTGTAGACTACATTAACTTGCGATCATTGGTCGTATTGGCACTGTAAAGAACACTGTCTCAATGGGTAGTCAATTGAACTAAGTCTCCGGTAACATCGTATGGTCGTAATGGCTAATGCAGCTGTTGGATGTGTAGTGGAGTTATTGGAAGTCTAGTATCAGCAGTTCAGCAAAGATTTTGATTAGAGGGGATTCTGAAGACATGGAAGTTACTAAATATCTTTTGAGACAGGGAAAACTCAAAGGTTAAATAGTAACATCTTGATCAGTCTCTAAAGATCCTTGCAGAAACAGCATTGTGATGATGAGCTTTAGTTAGTAGGCAAATTTGTAATGAAGTGTAGTAGCTGGAAGCTGAAGCTAGGTAGATCCAGTCCAGAGAAACAGTGTATGTCTTACCATGTGTGGTCTGTTGTGGATGATCTGTTTTGGGGAAATGTTCAAATAAAAAGCTGTGCAGCCTTCTGAAAAGATTATTTGATGCAGATAGGAGTTAACTTATGGCCTATGCCTTTCAGAAAGGCTGCTGTTGAGCTGAATTCAAGGTTCACATATCAGAAGGTACGAAATCTATGCTTCTCAAATAATGGCAGCTAAGTTGGACCTATTTCTGGCAAAACACAGTTTGTGTTTCCAATAAAATGTTGAACAGTAGGGTTATAGTATTCAAGCAAACATCTGATTCCCCCTGCCCCAAATAAGGTAGACCCGTTTTGGAAATCTTTGAGAATCTAACTAATAGTTTGAGGTTGTAATAGAATAAGGAATAAATTAAGGAGAAATATTTTGTTACCTTGTTCCTTTGAGATACTTGATTACTTTAGAGAATCCAATTATTGGAAAATAGTGTACTTTATTCAAAAGCCTAAACAAAATAATTGGATTTTGGGTGGCTGAATAGAGACATATTACTATAATTTCTGACTTAGTTCACACTTTTTCTCCGGACAAGTGAAAGACTGTGAAAAATGCAGTGTGAGGGGGAAAATGCTTTTGGAGACGTAAGTTTTAATGATATAATTTGAATAGAACTGCTTTGTTAAAAGGTTCGAGTACTGCAGTCTTATTTGTCTTGCACTTTCAAAATACACCTTATTATCATAAGGAAAAAAAATATTTCAGGTTTGAAAAGTATAATGGTGAGATAAGAACTTTATAATAAATCTCAGCAAGGGAGTAATATTTAAGATAGATGATTAGCTTGTCACTTCTTCATGCTTTGGAGTGTTTAATCCTCCAGCCTTAACATTCTTAAAATAGCTTAGATAATTTTCTACTCACAGAAGACATAATCTAGGACTGTGAGCTGTTCTTCTGTGTGTAAAGCTTGTGGCAGCAAGGATAGCCAGGGGACTCAGCTCCCTTCACTGTGCTGTCTGAGGCAAAGGACGTGTGGCAAAACTGTCTTAAGGAGGTGTATGTATTAAACAGATTTACAGGTTAGCATTATATCTTTTTCTTTCTAGTCTGAGTGTCCAATTTTTGAAACCTCTGCCAAGTTGTACTGTTTCCTCCTTTTTCTTACTCGTTCTGAGATGGGCAATGTAATGGAAAACTCAGAAGGGAGAGATTCAGAAAATAAGGACCAAAAATATAATGCAAATGATCTCTGGTATAAATCTAAAGAGCCTGACAGGTTGAAATTATATGGTGTTAAATCTGACTGTAACTAATGGTACAGTCAGTCTTGTTTGTCCAAGCTATTACAACAATCTTTGATGTGGTTTTTATTTAAGTACCTGAAAAAGATGGAAGAAAACTTTCAGGAACCATATATTGCCTAAACAGTAGCTAAGGTTCAAGTAAATGGTCTCTGAATTAATATTTTCATTATTAGGTATGGCTGTTCTGTATTTTGGATTTAATTGTTCATTGGTTATTAGTTTCCCACATGTAATTTCTCTATAGTGCTGTAGTTTTTGTTGTTATTAGAAGCCTTTAATTCTAATTCTGTTGTACTAAGTGCTTTCTCCGGAGCTGTGGTGAAGAATCTGTGGCTTAAATTTGCCTCTTCCTTAAGATTTGTCCTGGATTTAATTTTCTAAATCTGCTTCTGTTTTAGTCCCATTTGATAGTTCTTTGTCTATTCATTCTATTTAGATAGTATTAGATTCAATGTCCTGCCTGCACTACTACATTAATGAACAAAATGTGGGTGTGCTGTGATTCTGCTGTCATGACTCTTGAACCTCTTGAAACTTTAAAAATCTTCAGCATCTTGTCATCTGTGGAAAATTTTTCAAAGTTATTGTGCAGATGCTGAATGCTGAGAATTTTTTTTCCCTAATATTATTTTTGCATGCTGGGAGGATGCATTCATGGGTTGTGAATGGAAGTGCCACTTGGCTCAGCATTTTGTAAATACATGAAGCATTCTCAGAAGGGTCCTTTTCTCATCTCTTGAATCATAGCAGAATGTATAATCTGTTTTCCACTGCAGAATGGGTTTTATTTCTCTTCATGTAAATTGGATTTATGCAGCTGAACATTTTGTAGCATGGGGCAGGCCTACACAATGTATGACAATTAGGCTTACTTTAGCCATGAGCTCAAGTCACAGTCTATGAATTACCGTGTATCATCTGCTTTTAAGTTAACTGCAAACATGCCTGTTCTTAATTGCAACCTGGTATTGGCAGATCAAGATCTCTTAATCTAGATTTTATTGGCACCAGAATGTAAAGCCCTCAAGAAACTGAGATGGGCTGGGAAGAGATGTTCTTGGAATCTGGGAAAATGGGCTGCACTCAGTGATGGCTTTCAAAAACATCAAACTACCAATCTTTTGTAAGGTATCTAAGGTATAGTGAGTGGTCTTAAACAGTTGATTGCTTTGGTGTTTTTTTTTCCCTCCTTTTTGACATCCTTCATTTCTGAAATGGCAGATTGTGAACACTGCTGAGAAGGAAAACTTAGTCACTTTCTGTGCAAAAACGCACACTAAATCCTCTTGAACTTCTCCAGCACACAAATGACCTTTTCCAAATATCATCAGCTGTTATTTGCGTTGGACTTTGGCATCATGCAAAACTTGATCAGACCCTGACTTCTAATTAAGACACAAAGCATATTAGAGGTGAAACAATTATGCTCAGAACTATTATGCCCTAGAATTTTTATGGACAACTCTTTGCTGCGTTGCTGACTGCTGCTTTCTGCTCTGAAGTAGAAACTATAAGAGTTAGATACAAGTTCAGTAAGTGTTTGGACCCAGTTCTTTTGAATTTGAACTTCTGAAGCTGTTTTTTGATAGATGGAGGTACTTGTCAGTTCCAAGGAGAGTATGCTTCTGAAGTTTTTAAACTTTGATTTTCACCTAACATCCTGTTTTGAAAACGGAGTAGGAATTCATATATAAATAAAGGCAACCAGTATTCTTCTATGGAGGTCGTGTATTTGGGTAGCTTGACGGAAGTCATAAGGTGTGAACGTATACCTACCTAAAGGTTAATTCCTTGCTGCTTGAAAAATCCCTTTGGCAACTGAACACGTGGGATTTTTGTTTTTGTTTCCTTCCTGAAATGGAACTGAATTACTAAGAAATTTATTACTAATAGTTGACAGAGCCCACTGAAGACCAAAATTATGTGAATATTTAAGAATATTGGAGCAGGAAAGTGTTCACAGAGTTGCTGTGTTGAGCTCAGGGAAGATCTGTAGCACTCCCCAAATGAAGCAGAGAGAATTCTTTCTGAGGGCTTCCTTACTGGATGTGAAGCTCCAAGTTAAGTGTTACTGCTGGACTGTGCTTCTACAAGATTCTGATGGATGCATATCCTGGCCTGAGGTGTAGTTTTGTGGGAATCAGGAGCTAATCCATTCATGGCATGTTCTTCCTACATGAAATAAGAGTAAAGGAGAACAAAACGTGCTAATCCTGCTATGGACAAAGGACCCTGTATAGGGAACCAGTGCTGAAAGGACCTGGTGCGCTTGTACTTTTTCTTGCTGCTGGGGAGCTGTTCTATTGGAGGCAAAAAAAAAAAATGCCTGAGAAAGCAAGCAAGCTGGAAAAACCTATGTAGCTTATTATAGCTATGTCGTCCATGGCTTATTTTGAAGGGAAGAAAAGGCTTACAAGACTGATAGTTATTCTGCCCCTGGGGCATGGGGAAGGTGGTTGTGTGAACCCTCACAAGACCTGAAAAACAGAAGAAAATTCACTGGCTCAGGTATAATTGAAATTGTGTGAGCAGAAATTTTCTTTCCATGTCTAAAGAGCTGACTCTTCAGTCTAGAATGCCGATGCTCTCTCCTGCTTTTTAATCACAAGTCTCTTGTTTTTCTTCCTGTCTTCCTCTTTATAACAGCAGTCTTTGGCTGAACAATCCCCCTTGTTCCTTCAGTTTTCATCACATTTTAATTTTCACTCTACCACTTATGACATCTTGATTTTTATTTATTGTAAGACTTGCTTTTAAACTATTCCTCCAGTGTATTGTTGCTCCTTAAAACAGCCTACAGACATTCTAAGAAGAATCATTTAAAAAAAGCTGTAGCATAATGCTTAACTTTTCCTCCACCAAAGGAAAAACCTTTAGAAAATTTCGTCCTGACGTGTATTAATTTGCTTTGTCGCTTTTTGTGCTCGGTGGGCTTGACCTGTTGTCAAGCATTTGATGACCTATTGATGTGAAGATGCACTACATCAGGACTTGAACTGATTTCTGATCAGTAAACATACTGATTAGTATAATTATATACAAATACTTAGATTTTCACAAAGCATAGTACATTTTTCCTGGCTTAGACTTGCTGGAAAAGGGATGTTTAGTTAAAAAATGGAGACTGTGCTGCCTTGTTCTCGAAAGACTATTGCTGTACCTGCTTATGAACTCAGTGAAAGGTGAATTCATTTTAAATATTAATCCAGGCAGACTTTACAGAAACAAATTAACCGTCCCCTGAAACTTGCATGGATTTGTCTGTCTTGAATGATCACGAACACAAATGAGAGATGTGACAAGAGAAAGTTAGCAATAACCTTTTCGGATGTGGTGTTTGTGTGCTGAAACCCGACAAGCTGGCAGGACTAGAAATAGCTTCGCAGATGGTACTTGGCACGGTACCGAGCAGCTTTCCTCTCGCATGCTCCCCACCCTGCCTGTCAATCGCGGTACCCAATGGCTGCTCGGAGATGGAGAAACGGCAAGTACGAATTCAGCTCACAGGAGGCTGCGAGGTCAGACGTCAGTATTGCACTACGCATGGCTGAGTCAGTGACTGTGAGAAATTGAATTGAATTAATATCTAGAGGGGTTTGCATCTCTGAACACTTAATGGACTGCATAGCTACAATCTCTTATCCTTGAGGGGAAGATGATGGAGGAAAAAGTAAGGCTTGCTGATGGTGCAGTGAACTACTGAAGAAATGATGGAAATATCAAATATGCTGAACTTAACAAGTAATGCCAAAGGATGCTGATCTGGCTTTCAAAGCTGCCTTCTTGGAAGGAACAGAATTCCTTTGTGCTCTGATTTCAAAATTATTTCCATGCTTTTGCATTTCCTCCCTGATAGATACAAGAGGAAGGTGCGTATCTGTTAACAGGAATAATCTGTGGGCATTATTCAGGAGAAGAATGAGGAAAAGGAAAAGTACTGTCCTTTGTGTGCACTGGTCAATTGAAATGTCTGCTGACAAAGAACAGACTTCAGGGGGAGGAAGAGGGGCATAAGCATTGTTGTTGTGTAAGCCCTAGCAATATGAGCAGAACAGATCTCTTTTCTTCTAAAGCCTTATAGCATTGTATCTGTAACCTAGTGTATAGATAAAGCTCTATATCCCTATTCTACAAGTGTTGATTATATGTATCATCCTAGGAAAGGATTGGATCCAAGTTTGTATTTTAAGAAGAGTTGGTTAATATAAGTTTTAGAAGATAAAGGGAGAAAAATAGGGTAAAAAATCTTGGTTAATATTCCACTGCTGTGTCCTTTTCATTTAGATAAGGTTTTAGGGTGGTTTGGGGAGTAATAAGTATATTGGTTTAGTACCATAATTCTGTGTAGACAAGAGCTGGTTTTATAAAACAAGTACGTTTATTGGCAGTATTTGGTAGGATGCACATGAAGTTTTCGTATTGGAATACATGCTAATTGTTTTGGCAGTAGAATTAATTCGGTTTAATGACTTCTTTTAATCATTAGTAATATATTCAGAGCAATATGTTGTTGTGTATAAAGACAAACTGAAGCTCTCCTTCCACAGATGACTCCAAAGCATCATTAAATTGAAGAGGATTTACATTTTTTAAAAACAGCTCTTCCCTTACTGCAAAAATGGGAAGCATACCAGTATGACAAGTGTGCCATTTTAATGGTAGTCTTTTTCCTCCTTTACATCACATTAAATAGGTTTGCTTAAATAAAGCCTTGAGTTTATTTGGTTTTCTTTGTGGGGCGGCTGCTTTTAAAGAAAATGCCTCTTCCCCTTACAAAGGCAGAGCTTCCTTGATCCCTGACTGAAGGGGAAAATAAATGCTATCACTGACTTAAAGTTCTTGAATCGGTGCAGCGTTAGTGTTCCAATGTTCCTTTGGAGCCAGGAAAAACTGTATATTGCATCTGTGAAGGTTGTCTAAGTGTACAAATATTCATAGTGTTGGTTTTGTTTGGGTCTCCCCCGCCCCCCCGTAAGAAAGTAATTGACTCTCTTACCTTTCCTTTATAAACTTTTGGGTACTAGAGGGTCTATGTATATGGGGCTTTTTCCAGCTTTAGTGAATGAGGAAATGAGGCTGTGGGTTTAAAATGTTGGGGTTTTTTTCTCTCTTACAGTTTTAAATTAAATGCAATATGTTATTAAACATGCAGGAGAATTTTGCTTGTAGGCTGATGTTGTGCCTCAGTCATTGCCCATGGCTTCCACAGCACAGTGTGCAGCTGGTGGTCATTGGCTGGGAAATTAATTGAAAGTCAAAATTGCAAATACTTCTTTTCAGAGTGAGATAGAGATCTGAAACTATAATGACTTTATTAAAGGCTTGAAGTAATGGACTGTGCAGAGCACCATTGACTGTTGTAAACTGAAATTACAGATTTATATAGTGTGGCAGCCAGGTGCTGCATGAGACCAACAGCTTCCTGGCACTTCTAATTAAAGGCAGTTCACTGCTGTTTGAGAAGTACTGGTCTTTCATCTGGTCTGCGTAATGCTTCTGTGAACCACAATGCTTCCTAACAGTTTGCCTGTTCTTGCAAATGGGGCAGTTCTGCTTTTGTCAGGCACTTTTCCATCCGTGTAGGTAGGTAGCTGCATTGACACAACAGTGGAACTCCCTAGTGGATGCCAGTTTGGCTTGCCTGCGTCGCTGGGGACAGGTTTGTAGTTAAAGTTCTGCACATTGCTGGTATGGTGTGAAGGGTTTTTTTATTTCCCTGCAGAAACAACCTCCTGTCCCCAATGGCTTTGTTAGTGGGGAAAAAAATGATACTATTAATAAGTCCTATAAAAAAAAAAATCAAAATTATTTGGTAGTTCTGATGTCTTCATTTTTTTTTTTTTTTGAACACTTGCAACTTCTTCTAAAGGCTCTTTACATGAAAATATAAGCCACAGGTCTTTTCATATGTACTGGCAACCAATGTAGTTCCTTTTTCAGACTGATAGAGTATCTCAGTGGCACAGTTTTCCTAGTCAAATATTGCAGGGTAAAGCCAGTGATTGTCTCTTCTGACATGCTAGATTCCACCTCTTTCTTTTCTCTTTGTTCAGATTTAAATTCATTTTAGTGGTCCTGTTTATTGTAAAGCAAAATTGTAAATCAGTGGTAGTATTTATTTGAGTGCACATGCTGTCGAACAAATGGAACTTCAGATTTTTTCAGGTATATATCCAACAGATGAAATTTGTGTGTGTGTGTACTGTGACTCAACAGTGATGAAATTTAAGATTGACATTTTAGATGGCTGTTATTGAGTGAAGATTCATGATTCAGATGGTGCTGTCTCAAGCCAAACTGCTTGAATTCTCAGAAATCTTGCAATTTTGGCTTTCATCTTGCATCTTCTGGCTAATGGATAATGTGCCAGTCTCACAGTTAACATTAATCTGTACATTAAAGGGAGGAAAGTACAACACAGAAGCAAGCAAATGAATGGTGTGGCCAGCTGCAATTTGAGCAGCTCTTTGAAAATTATTTACTCATCTCTCCGTTTCAGAAACAATTGATTTAATATTTAAGGATCCTATCCTCCTCCAGCTGGTGGCCTCTGCCTCTTTCGTAATGCGGTGTGCTGAGTTGATGGCTCATGTGTCCGTGCTCCAAAGGGACGGACGTGGCTGGCGGCAGGAGGCACATCACTCTGCGCACGCTGCCCTTCTCCCAGGCCTGCTGGCTGTACGTACCGAGGCAGAAGTAGCCCCAGTTCCCATACTGAGAAGGTACAGCTGAAACAGTTGTGCCCGGTGTGTTTAGTCCTTTATTCGGACGTGACTAAGAGGGAGTATGGTGCCAGCTGAGTCAGTGTTACTTCCTGTAGCACCTGGTTTTTCTCAACTCCTGCAAAGAGATTATTAACCAGGGTTCGCCCTGCTTCAGTGTGAACTCTGAATCACTGCTTAGAGGGTAATGTGGCTTTAGATGGTTTTCTGGATTAAGAATCGCATTTTAATTGCCTTCTCTGTTAAAGGGCAATTCATGTCTGCTCTGCCAAAATGCGTGATAAGCCTGCATATCTCTACAGTGGTTCAGTTTCATTTTTGTGTGTTTCCCTTATTTAAAGCAACTAGAACACTTTAGCTATTGAGAAATAGTGAGTCATACATTTTGATACTATAAAATGTGGCACCTGCAAAACTCTGGTTTCTCACAGCGTGGTTAGAAATATTATCAGGTCTATGATCAAAGCGCTGCTTTAACAAAGGCCTGATCACATGGGGCTTTATTAGGATTTGCTGAGATATTTTGTCACAGGACTGCTATGTACCTGTTTGAGTACTCCACACACATGCACACACCCCCACTCACCCACCCACCCCCTTTGTGGGATAGGTGGTAATACCATGGTGAGCAAATATAAATGTGCAGATGAGATAAAGGGTGGGGTTTGGGTTTTTTTGTTTGTTTTGTTTTGTTTTTAAAGTTTGGCCATTTCTTGGGAAGTTTAGCTGTAGTAGTAGTGAGTATCATGTATAAACAGGGGTCAGACTTTGGCTTCAAGTTAGATTTAAATTATAGTCTATAGTCCACACTTCTGACAATTTGTGGGCATATTTTGTACCTATTGAAATGTTATGTTTTGTATGCATATATATATATGGAAGAAAAAGGTGCAAATGTTTTCCTAAATTGTTGGTTATTCTTGAAAGGCAGGTTTGCTGATCTCATTCTTGCTAACTTTTGCACTTCATTTTCATAATACTGAATTTACCTTTCTCTAATAGAGAAGTAAAACAAGTAAGGAGACAACATTAGCCATGCTGAAATGCTATGTATCTTAATACTTTCAGAATTGCATTGAAAGTCCTGAGGAAAATTCTGTTTCCTTCTAATGAAAGTGGTTGGATCATCTTTATTCTTGGACTGTAAATCTGAGCATTTCCAGCCATAAGCAAGGCTTGCAGTTCTTTTACATTATTCAATAGACCTTTGGCTGACTTCGCATCCTAAAGATGCATGTCTTATTGCAGCATATTTTAAGCTTGGCAGGCAACAGTGTTGCAGTAGATTGTCTCTGCACCAAACTTCTGCTCTATTGGATGCAAGATCCTTCCCTCATTCACATGGGGTGGGGAGAAGCTTGTGTTCCTTAGGTGAGAGGTATATTTCTTATTCTTTGCATTGTGCTAATACTCGTTTTGTGCCAATGTAAACTGCATAAGATCTATCATAGACTTTTTGTTCCAATTTAAGCTCTTCTTTATCAGTCTCTGAAACCTGAAGCTGAAACATGTCTTGGTAGATGTTCACTTTTTTGAATAGCCTAGATTTTTTTTGTTGTTGTTGTCATTACTTCTAAGCAACTTAAAAAGAGGACATTCTGCTCAACTTGCTTCTACAATTCATGCTTTTAAAATTTGTTGTGCTTTTCTTAGCTAGGTCACTTCATTATTCTTACCTCTTTGTGTTCTTGAATCCTACAGTATTCTTAGCAGTCATATTTAAGGTCTCTTGGTAAAAGTTGTGGGATTTGCAGCCTGTGAGCAAGTGGGGCATGGAGGTTCCTGTGGGAAATTCTGACCCTTCTTTGTCAGACCTTGTAGCTCTGCAGATGTGTGTCTCAGTTATCCAGTACCTGAGGCTTTTGGAAAGTTCTTCAGTTAAACCCATAAATAAGGAGTGTTGTCATGCCCACTCTTGAAAGGCAAATAGCAAAGGAACTGATTTAGGAATTCCAGTGGGGTGCAAGGACACAGATATGTCTGTGCTGTCCTGATATAAAAATTTTGTTTTAAAGTGTACAAATAAAAGGCATAAGTATTTTTGGTAAAATTCAACAATAGCTGTTGGAAGTTGATATTTAATTTTTAGATAGCTTCTGAGAGTACTGGATCTTGTAACTGACAGGTTTTGTTGGTAGGTTTAATAATTGCAAAATGTAATCAGTATCTTAATTTAAGGAATAGTAACACAACTTAATCACAGTCTAAAAAAAACCAACCTTAAACTGTTACATTAAAATTTGCTAGTTTAGAACAAATGTCCTAGTTGTTACTGACAGTGCTGTAGGTCTTGGCTTTAATAATATAGTTCATGTGTTTGCTGTCTGGGTTGTGGTGGCTTACTATTGTTCCTTCTAAGAGTAACTGAAAATTTAAAAAAGAATGCACAGAAATAAACCCTTGGCTGGTGTGTCTCGATGTATCAACTAGCTTAAGGCTGACCACCTTTGTAAAGGGCAAGTTGCAAAAAAGTAAGGTCTATACTAAAAGCCTATGCTCTTAGAAGGGTTTTCCAAAACAGGTTTCATTGGAAAAAATGACCCCTAACTTTTAATTCCATGGTTTGATTAGAACATTTAATTTAACAGTAAGAATCAAAAAAAAATGCTCAGTTGTATTTGACTTACCTATTCTCGAAGGGATTTCTGTGAATACAGGTTCACAAGCAGGCTCAAATGATCAGACAGTGTCTCTGTAGATCACACAGCAATAAACAGGTAATTTTTGCTGTCTACTTAATGTTCCAAATCATTGTTCATGTTTGTAAGTATAAAAATGAGTACAACAAAGAAAATGGAGGTGGATAATATTAATCTTCAAAACATGTACATGGAGTATGAATGCCTTTAAAATTTCAATGTATCATGTTTCTGAAATTTTGAAATGTTGAATGTTTCTCTTATTTCTGTTTTCAGCACCTCATCTCGTGTTGCTAAAGGAATAGACTACACAAAAATGAGCCTCCATGGTGCAAGTGGTGGACATGAGAGATCAAGGGACAGACGCAGATCAAGTGACAGATCTCGTGACTCATCCCACGAAAGAGCAGAATCTCAGCTCACTCCGTGCATCAGGAATGTTACTTCACCAACAAGACAGTATCATTCTGGTGTGTTCAGATCTATTGCCATTTCAGGATTAAAATTCTTAAACTTAATTACTCTTTTGTTAAAAGAATACAATAAAAGGCATTATTTGTTGATGCCACAACATCCAGATTTCTTACGTGTGCCCTGGGCTGGGAGTACCCTATTTTGATAGGTTATAACTTTTTCTTCCATCTGCAGTGTGTATTCCTACATGATGCTCTTAGTTCAAATCACAAGAACAGTCTAATTTTTCTAAGAAATTAACTGACTACAGACTTCCCCTTTATTTGGTAGAGTTTAGGTATTTAGAAATATAGGAAACACTTGGAGTTTTTTTGTGACAAAACTTGGTTTGTTTCTTTGAACTACAGCACTAAACACCAGCTATGATGCATAGCTTCTATATTATGTTGAGTTGCTTTTTCAGTACTAGAATGCTAAATTTTTCTTGTACGGTCTTTGGGGAGGTGAGGTGGTTTTGATGTCTAAGTGGTAGAAACTTCAGTATCTCATATATGGACAGTTATGTTTGAAGGTTTCTTTAACTAGAATAGATTTAATTGAAAGAATTTGTAATTAAGTTACCAAGCTGCCATGTTTTGTGCCTGGAAAGACAAACTGCATAGAGCTCATGTAAATATATAATTTCATTTCCTGTCTCTTCTCCTTCCACCTCATCCCCACTTTAAGATCGAGAAAAGGATCACAGTTCATCTCGACCAAGCAGCCCTCGTCCTCAGAAGACTTCCCCTAATGGTTCAGTTGTTAGCATGGGGAACAGCAGCAGAAACAGTAGCCAGTCAAGTTCAGATGGGAGCTGCAAGGCTGGTGGGGAAATGGTATTTGTATATGAAAACGGAAAAGAGGGAGCTCGGAATGTAAGAACTTCTGAACGAGTAACGCTCATAGTGGATAACACCAGATTTGTTGTAGATCCTTCTATCTTTACCGCACAACCTAATACAATGTTGGGCAGGTTTGTATCTGAGGTTTTTTTTTCCTTAATCTCTAACTGTAGAAGAGAGCCATAAATGCTTTGTAGATATTAAAACTGTTTAAATAGCTGTTGAACTCATATTGCTAGCGCTGATCTGCTAATGTTTAATATTATCAATTTGCAAAGGTCTTTAAGTAAAAACCAGATGTAAGTTCTCCTCTGTATTTGGCAGAGATGCCAATAGATCTCTGTTAGCTAGAGACGAAAGAGTTCATAAGTAAATTAACATTTCACGATGTATTCATTTCCTTCTATCTTGCTGTATTCTGTCTGCCTGAATACACAGTCTGCCTCATTCCATCTCTTGTTTTTAAAGCTAGTTGTTTCATAAAACAAATCAGTGAGTATAGATAGTCTCTTTCAAAATAGCAAGGAGGAAAACCTTGAAGGAATTTATTTTGCTTAGTGGGCCTACCCTTACAACACTCAAGCTCAGCACATTTATTTTCTGAAATGCTTTTTGGACAGGGGAATGTCAAATAGATACTATAACAGATCAGAGCCTCTCAGCAAAGATACCTCACACTCAAATTGGTCAATAGTTGAATTAATGTCCACAATAAGCGTGTAATATTTTCTGTAGAAACTATAACGAGCAACGTATTTACCATGTTTACTTGGTAGGAAAAGATTCTATACTTGCTCAAATACTGGCTGGTTTTGCATTGTCCAAATGTAGAGAATACCGCTTACAAACTTGCGGCAAGAAAGAAATGAAGGTTTATATCTGTGTCACTTTGGATTTGGCTTTTTCATTAAAATGTGCCTGTTTCTCAGCCCATAAGGATATAATCATATTTAAAATACATATATATAAAGCTATTTGCCAAGGTACAGGTAATAAATATGATTAAACAATTTCTGCTTTGTTTAAATCACCACTGTGTGGGATAAAAAATATCTTGGTTTCCTATTTTGAAAACTTGGGGAAGAGTTACAGAGAAAGCAAAAAATGCTTCTCTGTGTAACCTGTAAAGGGAAATAAATAGAAGTAATACTGAATTAAATCATTGATGTAAGGCACTTGTTTATGCATAATACATGCATACATGTATACATATAAGTATCCAGACTAACAAACTGGAGTGCATCAGTGTGAAGTTATGTGGTGGAACAGTTTTGTTTTCCATGCCTGGCCTCGGAGTAAGTGGTGCTGGCTAATGCACTAGATTTTTGCGTGTGCGTGTGTTGCCGAGTTATTCTCCCTTTGGGATTGGTTCAGGGAACAAGCTTATTTTATCTTCTGCTAATTCAAAAGTAGGTTAATAAAGATACAGAAATACTGCTCTAAAATGCAAGTTATTTATAAACCCACTTTCACCCAATGTCAGTTCACAGGGCACTAAGCAGGAACAGCGGAACAGCTTAGCTAGTTTGTTCTGGGAGGTAAAAGTAACTATAATGAGAATGTATTATTTGCCTTAAGCCTATATCCTGTTAGACTGCCTTTTTCCTAACTATTATTTCTTGTCTTGAAGAGTGGTCAGGAAACACATGTCAAACTATTAAGTAGAAAAAAGTTACTTCATTCTCTGTTATAAATGCACACAGTACACCAACTCTGCTTCTTTGGCTTGTGTGTATGAAAGCAAAGCTTTGCCATTGGGGTATATTTGTAAATAAAGAGTAGAAGGCAATACTTTTTGTAAGCATAGGGTGTAATTCTGTATCAGAGGTGCATTTTTTAAAAAATCGGATACTGTTTGGGACTTATAGTTGTCTCCTTAGTCTAATTTTCCTTGCCTCCTAGTGGGGAGAAATATGCTGTACATGCTACCCTTAAGCATGGGTATTTTCCATCAGAGTGTAACTTTAATTTTGAATTAACTAAGTCTTTTAAATGAAATTGAGGTGAGTTGCGTGTACTTGAACGCTAAGCTCTGTTTCTTAAACTACCTTGAACGTCTTTAAATAATGAGAATTCCCCAACAAAACTTGTTCTTCTGCTACATTACCCCACAAATGCCAAAGAAGAGTCCTTTCAGGTTCCCCCTGCCTTTGGTACTGGCAGGAAATGGCCTGGTCTAACTTTTGTTTTGATCAAAAGATATTGGCAAGTTAAGATTGAAGAATAAACCTAGACTTTCCTGAGTTACACTACCCTGCTTTCTATTTTCTAGTAGTCTTGCTAAACATAAACCAAACTGAACAGCATACATACAAAAGAGAGAGAATAGACTGTTTTTTCCCTGCCATTTCAGTACAATTTTTGGCATTTTACTTTTCAGATTTACAAAAAAAAAACCCCAAACATAGTAAGGAATTCTAACCAAATTACTTTTATTCTTGAGCAGGATGTTTGGATCAGGCAGAGAACATAACTTTACACGTCCTAATGAAAAAGGAGAGTATGAAGTTGCTGAAGGAATTGGTTCCACTGTGTTTCGTGCTATTCTGGTGAGTTTTCAGGGGCAAGTACTGTTAGGACAAGCCCTATGAATATTAAGAGGCATAAATTCTTGATTTATGCTTACCTGCATATCTGGACTTTGTGGATGGAATAAATACTGTTCTTCTGTATTTTTCTCTAGAGGGGAAAAAATGCTTGATGTGAAAATACACGTAGGTTTTCTAGACTTGTGCATGTGACAGCCAGGGAGAGAGAAAGCATGCATGAAATGAACCAAAAAACTACTGACTGCCAGAAATTTGTTCACCTTCTCCTATGCACCTAGTTTACCTACTTCAGGTATATTCAGCCCTTCTTGTGCTGAAATTAGATGAAATAGAGTACTGGAAGTTAACTTACTGCAGGTAACAGGAGAAAAGCAAACTTCAGTCTGAGAAGAAAATGGCCCCTTATGTATTTCATATCTAAACAAGAAGTAGAGTTGCCATACTGCTTTGTCAGCAGAATCAGAATAGCAAAAGCTGAGCGAAGTATAGATAAAAGACAGTATACACCCACCAAAATGATCAGTATTAATAGTTGTCAGTTGCATAACAATTTTAACCAGAGCTCACTGCTCTGAAAGCAGCTCAAAAAAATTGATAAATTTGAGGACAATAAAATTCACAAAGTTTAACATATGTTGCTCTCTTACATTTTGGGGGGTTTGCTTGTGGAGAAAGCATCATAAATGAAATGATGAAATGTTTCTGTCAGTGAATGTTGAAATGCATTGTGGGTTTTTGTTTGCTGCATTACTGTAGGATTACTACAAGACTGGAGTGATACGCTGTCCTGATGGGATATCTATTCCTGAATTGAGAGAAGCGTGTGACTATCTCTGTATCTCTTTTGAGTATAGTACAATTAAATGCAGAGATCTCAGTAAGTACAGAATTTATTAAAATTGAATTATACAAAGTAACTTAAGCAAATATACGGGGGGGTTAATTCCAAAGTGTATCCTTTATTGAGGTAAGGACATGGTTTGACACTACATGAGCAAAATCCATCCTTTTTTTTCTCTTATGTAATAAAGACCTTTTGAAAAATAATGTTTCTGATATTTCAATATCTGATATTCAGATATTTTTCTGCTGTGGTCAGCTCTGGAATACTTAAACTCTATTGATGCATTTGCAGTACAGATACAGTAACATTAAGTGGTATCTATTTTGCAGAGGACAGTGAGGATAATTTATTCAACTCCTTGCCTAAGAGACTTAGGCTGTGTTGCTAGCACAAGTAGCACAGCTTTGCTGGTGGTGTAGGGTGCATCATGGTTCCCAGCGTGTAGTGTCTCTTCAGCTCGTTCCTTCCCTGAGCACAGCTGAAGCTTTGGCCAATGTTTAAATGACCTGGCCCGTGTCTTTGGCTCCTCTGATCCCATGGTGTTTGCGCAGTGCAGAGCCCGGCGCAGGGCCAAGCTGTGGCATCCCAGCTGCGAGATCTGCGCAGGGCACCTGTGTCTTCACCGACCTCGCGGCATGTTGCCTGCTGAGTCACGCTCTCGGTGCACTTTGTCCTTAGCAGAAGGACTTAGCAGCTCATGCTGCGAGGGTTTTAAGAGGCTTTGTTTTTATGCTACTGCTTATGAGAAGTGGGTTGCATACTCTGCTCTTTCAGCAACTGACTTAAATAATGTTTCTTTTACGAAGCCCAAGAGGAGTCTTGCACACAGTTACTAAATGCTTAGCAGTAGTAAAACATGAGGGAATTCTCCTCAGAGTCACTTCTCCGTCTGCCCAACATTATGTTAATATATGCAGGACAGTCCTGTTAGTTTGAACTTCTAGTGGGGCTTCTGATAAACATTTGAAAAAGTTCTGATCTTATACAAACTAATAGACTAAATGTCTTTACAGCTGCCTGCAGTAAATACTACAAACTCAACAGAACTGCTGTGTTTCTTATTCCTGCCTTCATTTTTTTACCAAGCTTTGAAATGTGCCTATGCTTAAAATTTTGTTCCAGGTGCTCTCATGCATGAACTGTCAAATGATGGTGCACGCAAACAGTTTGAGTTTTATCTGGAAGAAATGATTCTCCCATTAATGGTAGCCAGTGCCCAAAGTGGTGAGAGGGAGTGCCACATTGTTGTGCTCACAGATGATGATGTTGTTGACTGGGATGAAGAGTATCCCCCACAAATGGGAGAGGAGTATTCACAAAGTAAGTTTATTTTCATTGTTTCCACCAAGCGACACTATGGCAGAGGTAGCAGTAAATGTGTTGATTTAACTTTTTTGTACATAAGTGGTGTTAGCAAAGTCTTTACAACATCCCTAATGCCTCACAAAAAAGCCAACTTAGTTTTGGTAGTTCTGCTTAATATTTTGCTTCATAGAAGCATATGTTGCATGCTACGTTCAAATCTAATTAAAAAGAGAAGGTAAGTTTTATTATTAAGGTATTGCCAGTCAATGAGGGGGAAGGGAATACTCTTTCAGAAAGAGCTTGATGAGAAAAGTGGCTAGGAGTCATGTATACTGTGGGAGAACAACTAGAGGGGGCTTTTTGGGGGGGGGGGGGGAAGTGTCTATTAGTATTTTAGAATTATAACAGTTGGGTGTATAGATGAGTTAAAGCACCTGTGAATGGAGTGCCCTTCCCTGCATCAGTGCTGTCCTTGTAGCTGAAAATGTTCCTTCAGTGTGAAAACTTCAGGGTTTTGTGGGGGCAGGTAGGAGCTTGAAATACTCTTTGTACTTCAGTATAAAGTCTTCTTTGAAGAGACTTCTAAGTATTGCAGTTTTGTTTGTTGTTTTTTATTTTTTATTTAATAAAAAAACAAAACACCACCAAAAAAACCCCACCTTACATTTTTGGAGCATCCAAACCTCTGCAGCTCTTCCTGAAGAAGGGAGGCTCGATGTGAATAAGATCAAATGTGGCTGTTCTAATGTAGTAACACAATTTGCTCAGGTTTCTAGGACCTTTATGTCTCAAAGATGTCAATTAAAAATACCCCCTACCCAAAGTCATTAGGCACACAATTACCTTTTACCTTTATACTTTTCATGAACAGTAGATTTGGATCTCTGCAGCTATATGGGATTGACGGCCCCAGTCCCTTCTTTTAAGGTGCTATAATCTAAATTTCAAAGGTGCCATCTTGTTCTGCTTCACAGGTCGGGGTTTTCTGAAACTCATTTGCAGACCTCTCGTATAATGGCAAGCAGAATGGAAAGATTTTTTTAATGTCTGCAGGAATTCGATCAAAAAGGGAAAAAAATTGACATGTCTTTTTTTGTGGAGGTGAGGTTGGGAGTATATAATGTGGTTTGCTCTGTGAATTGTCCTACTGCACTCCTAAATCCAACGAAAAAAACCCTAAGTGAATAAAACAGACTAAATTGATAGGGGAAAAGATGTGCAACCAGCCCATTTCACAGTGCCTTCAGCCATTTTTCTCAAGAGTTCTTGAGTCTCTCCCCCTATTCTGAAATAGAAATACAAAGCAAAACAGTGAAAAAGATAAATCTTTGTGTTTTAAGACTAGAATTTTAATCTTTGAATAGTTTTTCCTCATTAAAATGTATTTTTAGTTATTTACAGCACAAAGTTGTATAGATTCTTCAAATACATTGAAAATCGAGATGTGGCCAAATCAGTTCTGAAGGAAAGGGGGCTCAAAAAGATCCGACTGGGCATTGAAGGTAAGAGAAGCATTGCTTGCACACTTAATTCTATGGGGAAGAAGGTCTGCTGTGCTTCTCTGCTTTATGATCATCTCTGTAGTTGAAAAAATAAGGGTTGGTATTGTCTTTCATATTGAGATTAGATGATAAAATGGCAAGAGGGGGAGTGGTACCCAATAAAAACTGGTCCAGCTGGAAAACCCGATTACAAGCTCATGACTGGTCTACAAGATGTATCTGGCTGCTGCACTGTTTGCAGAGTAACTTAGGTGGTTTCTACTGACTTGCAACTCATGCCATTTGCCCTTTAGTTTTCACGCAAAATCTTCTCTGTACTTTTATTTGAAGTAATGATGCATTTTTACAGCTTTGTGTATTCTGTTCTTGGTCTGGTGTCCTTTTCAGGACTTGAAATGAAAAATTTGGTGTTAAGTGGCAGATAAATATTTTCTTTCAGGAAATACAAAACTACCAAACGGATCATTGAAGTGTGAAGAAATATTAATCTGAAATATCTTTTAAGTTAGGAGGCAAGTAAATCTCAGCTCCAGCTTTGCAAAAGACAACTACATTAAGCAGCGTTAGATTTTTATTGTGAATATAACAAGTGGGTTTCTTTGCATTTCATTTTCCTTTTGATTGTTGACCCAAATATTTAAAAATCCAGCCTTTATAATTTGCAGGATTTCCATCATTCACTCAGCAAGTTGTCATAGTTATGTTTGTTGTTTGCCAACCAAAAGCAAATGCTTTTAACTGCTTGTGATCTCTTAAGTAAGTTCAGCTGAAGGTGTTAGCCTTCAGACTGACATGCCATTCAACTAAACAAGAACTGGTTTTGTGTGTAATGCTGGCTAATACCAGAATATTTCTGCTGGCATTTCTTTTTTTAGACAAAAGAACAACTGTTTGACTAAACTTTAATGCTAGTGCCCCATAATATTATGTAACTTTCTAGTAAGGAAAATTATTGCTTAGGCAGAGGGGAGCAATGACTTGAACACAGCATAACCAGAACTGATAATTGGTCTAAAACGATGTATTTTCATCATTTGGTGAGCTGGGAGGAATGTGCTAGGACTCCACTTGGGAACCTGAACCACAGATCAGAGTGACACTGTTCTCTACTTCTGAGATCTCATTTCCTGCTTTCCAGGTCACAGTGTTTTAGAAACACCTGTCTTGCTTTTGGCTAAAGGAAGGAGCAACTAGCTTTGCCTGTGAAGTTAGGAAGAGTTGTCTGGTGGCAATATATTAATTACCGATAGCAGTGTAGCCTCCTTCCTTACGATTTGGTTGGTAGCTAAACTGCTGACTGCAGGTTCTCCTTGCATAGATAACATTAAGAAAGAACAACGCTGTTGATGGCATCTGTTGCTATTCAGGATGTTGATGGTGACAACTTCTAATCTTCACTACGCTTCACATGCTGCCTTTTTGTAAAAGAAAACCCTGAACTAAACTGTACAGGAAATGTTAACTCCTGCTGTACTCTGTTTCTTAGGTTACCCTACGTACAAAGAGAAAGTGAAAAAGCGACCGGGCGGAAGGCCAGAGGTGATTTACAACTACGTCCAAAGACCATTTATTCGGATGTCGTGGGAGAAGGAGGAAGGAAAGAGTCGGCATGTTGACTTTCAGTGCGTGAAAAGCAAATCTATTACAAATTTAGCAGCAGCAGCGGCAGATATACCCCAGGACCAGCTTGTGGTAATGCATCCTACCCCCCAAGTAGACGAGCTGGATATTCTGCCTATTCATCCTCCACCTAATAACAGTGAGATGGATACTGAGGGACAAAACCCACCTCTCTGATCTAGACTCTTACTAAAACAAAAGCATGCTACTTTAAAGTGACTCTGTACTCGACTCATACACTGCAATTCCAGTTTTTTCCATTGTGTAACAGTGTTTAGGATATTGCAGTATGGACCTTTGAAAAGACCAAAGGGAGTACCTGGTTGTTTTTGAAAGAGTACAGATCAAACATCCTGGGGTTACAGTGACGTACATGTATGTGTTTACCAGTAGGTTTGTGACATTGGTGATTTGTATGCTGGACTGTCCTCACTCTTAAGCCCATCAAAAAACAATGGGATGCTGGTGGCTAGTGTACATCGGTATTGTTACACAGGTGTTAGAATGTGGAATTGGAATTGATAGTAGCACTTTATAAATGGTTGATAAATGGAATTTGAAGCCATTTTTTATAAATGTATTGCACAATACTAACAAAGTGCTTCTATCAAAAGTATTAACTGTAAATAGTTTTGCTCTGAATAGATTGACCCTTTTAAAGTTATTGTATATGGTTGAGCACAAAACTACTTACTATTGGGTTTTTGGATTGAGGACATGATTCAATTACCCGTGTAACATCTTGTTAAACTCAAAGTTCTTTAGTGAATTTTTTCACTTGTTTGCAGCGTGAGCCATGTTCAAAAATTGTGAACAATGGATAGGGGCTTTATCTTAAATTTTGCCTTACCTTAATCTGTTCACAAATATTTATTTAATACATTTTTCATAAGTGTCATGAAATAGGAAAATGCAAATGGTTCATTCTTCATTTATTAATGATTGTAAACAAGTTTTTCATGCAAATAAAGTTTCCATTATTTTAGTGGGTTTGAATTATCTGTAAATGAGATTAAGTATTCAGATGAATTTTGAAAGTAGTTTCTCTTCTTTCTTCAGGGAAGGATGGTCAATATTAAAGTGAAAAACAAGTATTTCTTAAAGAGAAATCTGGTAATGTCAGCCCTACGCTACTGTTGTGTTTTTCTTAGTATAAACTTGAATGTAGGAGTAAGTAATAATAGCTTCTCTAGAAATTTATTGTAGTGACAAAGTCTTGTAAGTGTATGTATGTAAGGCATGGGTTTTCCTCCCTTTCCCCCCCAAGGCTAAAGAAATGATAAATACCATTACTTCTAGCATGCACCTTCAGCAGGGTTTTATCAAATTTATTTATCAAAGTAAATGCTCCATCTTAGAACAAGGGAAACATTTATTTTAAAAATATTTAACTGTCTAATACATTACACTTTAACAATATTTATAGTAAAGGATTCTTACAAGAAAGAATAAACAGCTTTATGGTACAATTAGTATAAGAAATATCCACATGGGGACTGTTTTGCAGTGTAAAAACACACCATACATCTGAAATGGTCATTTGCATATAAAAGCTACCACTGATGCCAGTGAGTTGCACAGTGATTTAAAAAAAATTTCAAACAACAGAATCCAAAATATACAGGTATTGTAAGCTATACACAGCTAACCAAATCAACACAGAACACTGTAGCAGGTTATTCCACTTTGTCTGAAGTTACACATAGTAGGATGAGTTGCATTCTGATACAGCTTTTACGAAATTCATACATAAAAGCTTCTCAGTCCAACAAGTTTCACAGACTGTAGAACTCCACCAGTAAATGCACTTTGATATTTGGATGTTGAAGCCAGGTGCATCATTTACAAGGGCCATGGCAAATCACTGAAGTCTACAGGGCCACCAAGACCTGCGTCTGCTTCAAGAAGGCTCATTATTACTGCCATCGCCGCTTCGTCATTGCTAGGGCTGCTTGATCCCTGATCGTTGTCAATCATATCAATGCCTATATGAGAGTTCTCCCCTGTAAGCATAAATACAGTAAGGTATCAGAAGTTTTGTTCACTTCACTTGCTATGGGCCCTTGCTGTATGACTTGAGGTAGGATATCTGAACAGGCTGAACTATTTTGGGAGTATTCATTTGTTCGATATACAGGTTGCCATAGTTTCAGGGAAACCACTGATACCAGGGTGTCAGAGGACAAAGGTTAGGTCACTCCTCCGAAATGACCAGTATGCCTAACAAAGACAACCTTATGTGCTATACTTCAACAGTAAGTAGATGATTAACATCTAGGAGTCAGCCTAGCTTTTCTTCTTGTCTTCAGTTGTGTAAAAGCATTCACAAAAAGCAGGTGAGTTCAGCTAATTCACACCTATCCAGCAAGAGAAAAGAGGCTTCCAAGTACTATCAAAAAAAAAATTACAATATAAAGCCAGCAAAATAGATTGCCAGGCTGCTCTTCAGGCAGTGGTAGGTTATGGGCCTTATGCTTCAGCTACAGCCTGCAGATGGTGAAAACAAGTTACTGCTAAAAACAGCCATCTTGTTTGAGTTGGCTATATTTGTTTAGTTGGTATTGAGGCATGTTAGTGCATGACTTCACTTACCGAGAATAGAGGAGTTGTCAGAATATGGGTAACCAGAGTTATCTTGGATTTGCCCAGACAATAACCCAGCTGAAGAAATGTCTGGAGTGCCACCATTCAAGATCTTGAAAGAAAACACAGAAGCCATGAAACAGCATGAAATATTGCATTAACTCTTAAATTGTCCTATATTGGGATTTTTAATACAGGGAAGGTGGGCTTCCAGAAAAAAAAGCACTACCTAAAGGCTAGCTAATCAGACTAGTTGTAAACTAGGAGCTACTTCCCCTGTATTATGCCCATCAAGCAGATGTCAGATGGATAGCGTATCACCACCAGAAGGGAAGAGATCAAGTCAGTGCTATATGCTAAACTTCTGCAAGTAACTTCTGAACAGCTACTAGAAAAAGTCCTCGGGATTTCTGTGGGGCATCTTTGTAAGTATTCCATCTGCAAGTGATAATAATTACAGATAACTACAGAATGCTTCTGAATTTACAAATACATTATATGTAAAGTACTGTCAACTAAGATCCTTAATTTTAGAAGTATAATCCTCCTAGAGACAGACTGCATGAGCTGAGCATTGCTCCTGGATCACAAGCCTAACCATTTTTTGGTACAGTGCAGCACAGCAGCACTGTGTACACCAGAGCTCACCAGGAAGAGAAGAGCCTTCTCCAGGATTCTTAAATAGCAAGTGAATAGCTGAACTTGAACCATAGTTTTGAACTGCTCAGATGTGTGTACACTTGAAAGTAAGTACTTGTGAGCTCCCTTCTGAGGGCAGCATCAGCTGGAACTTGTGGTGTTTATAGCAAATGTAGTCTTCTAACCAAGGAGACATATTGAGGGGTTAGCCTGTTAGAAGTACCCAGCTCTCTCTGTGTATTTTTCTTTATTCCATTTACAGTAGCCCCTACTATATGTAGGTATTGAATTATTGTAGGGCGGAAGGAGCAAGAATAACTATTCCTAGAATTATAACTGTTTGTTTCAACTTTCAAGTTTTATTTCAAGAACAAATTGAGGCAGAAATAGAAATATTTACTGTCAGCTATATGCTCTAGTACAAGCAATTCTTATGTATAGTCATCATAATTTCTGGGAAAAAAAAGTTAACTGAGTCTGAGGCAGTGTTCAAATGCACAGAATAAGGATTTGGATAAGTGCTTTTCTTGCCTTGAATATAACCACCGTAAGCAGCAATTTACTAGATGTCTTAAATGCAGCCAGTATAAGTGTTCAGGTGGTTAAGTGTTGGTAATGGTATGTGAGTGCTACTCAAGCAATCTTAGAACAAGGCATGGTACGTGGTATTGGTTTAAAAATAAACTGTTGGTGCACAGTAAAGCATCTAATTGTCATAGTTTTGCTACAGCAGTACAGTAAAACTGCTGTGATTCATTTGAGCACAGCACTCAAATGATAGCACTTCCAGTGTTCACCAGTATGTGGTGTTAAAGAGTTTTTGGAGGATCACGAGAGATGAGAGCTGTTTCTTGCAGCTCTGTTAAAAAAAAAAAAAGTGAAAAATCTAAAGAGCAGGTAGATCTCAAAAGCTGCCAGTGTTCAAGAACTACTGGTCTCTGCACTTTAGGGACTACTGTAAAGGGATTTCAGCCACCAGTATACTTTGACTTGCTGTCAGACTTTTTCAGCCAAACAGCCACATGTAATTTTACAAGCACAATCTCATGTTGCTTGCCCCTACTGCTACAAGACTGTTTGTAAAGCTTGTTCTTACCTTCTTGCCTCCTGGGGAGGATGTGTCGGGTGGTGGTGTGCTGGTAATGTTCAATGGACTTGAACCGCAGCTAGAAGGTGATGATCCTCTTATCCTAAAATATGGATAAAATAGGAAATGAATTTACCAGAAACTTTGAAACTTGGACTTGGAGTTTTATATGCCGACTTCAATGTCAGGTGGCATAAGGTGTTAAAAGCATGAACTTCATTTTTGTAATTTCCTCACTTTTTCAGTGTTTAACAAATCAGCAGAAGCAACGGTTTTATTTGCAGCTAGATGAACAGTTGGGTATAAATTGTCCAGCTTGCTCAGTCTGCAAGCTTTACCTCCCTTCCCTCCCTTTATTTGTTCCTGTACAGCCTTCACAGAGAGTCAGAAGGGAAAGGTCCTGGGTACTGAGCAAAGCCTCAGGTTTTTTTCTATTTTACTTCAATTTAGACTGGCTAAGAATTCAAGCTGCCTCAGTCACAGTAACCTAGACTCCTTAAGTGAGCTACTCCTACAGAAGTACACTGGACATTTGATACAGTTAATTTTTTTTAAACTGTCCAGAGCAGCATTTTTCACTTCAATTTTCCATAGCTTGATCAAATACCATTTTTTTATTAATACATCATTCATTAACTGTAGAACCAACAAATCTTTCAACTAAAGGGAGGAGGGGTAGTTAACAGAGAAAAGCAATGGAAATGGGAATCTTATCCTTGGCAGAGTTCCCCTGGGAAAGCTGAACAGAAGGCAGCTTTGGAAAATAGTAACAGCTGCTGAAAAAGGACTGGAACTAACCCAGGGTCTTGAAATGAAATGAAGACATGGGTGGTAAGCTATACTGCTACACTCACTGAGGCTAACTAAGTGTTTTACAGCTACTAAAAGGGATGGTTAAGTTTCAAAGTATTGGTTCAGCCTTGGTGTGGCTTTTTTTCTTCCTCCCCTTTCTTTCTATTCTTATAGATGGGAAAGAAGCCTTACATGATAGGTCTGCTGTTCCCTTAAACAATGATGTAAGTAGTCTGGCCTGCAGCAGAAACAAATCTATGGGAAACAGACTTCGTGTTTTCCTGAATTGCAGCTCAGTATGGTTAAGTTACTGCCACTAAACATCTGCTGGATGAGACCACTTTTATAGAAAAGCGAACAATTCCCAAGAGGAAATTCATGAAGAATGGGGATTGTTAGCCAGTAGAAAATTAAGTGATACCCGTTGAAAGTAGCTGGTCACACAGGTGAGAAAGAGGAGATGGCTGTTCTGAGAGACAGCTATGATTACTACAGTCCCTTATTGAAGGGTGCTGCAGGACTTCTTGTTTAAACCAGAGACCTACATCATGAATTTTAGACAGGCTGCCCCTGGGAAGGCAGAGCTACCTTAATCATTGTGTCCTTACCCAAAGAGCTATGGGAGAACTGCACAAGCTGAACTTACATATCTAACAACTCTAAAAGCATCTGAGTTGAAAACAAACATTGCTTTTTTGGCATGTAGTCAATAGCTTTGGCATTTGGAGGTTGTGCCACTTACACCCTTAAGTCATTGGAAAAAGAATAGTCTGGAAAGGAATTTGTTTCTAGTTAGCTGTTCTTTTTAACTACTGTTTCTGGTAAACAGATAATTATCACCATTACAAAAAAAGTCCCAATATTAGTCTTTTACAGTAGAAAGCTGGATGGCTCTAACTTTTTCATTCTTTCACTATGGGCTTTGACTGCCTCAGGTATTCTGAATAGGTAGCTGTAGCTGTCTACTGACAAAATACAGTTGTATCATTCTGTATCCAGCTTGAAGAAAGGCTTCCTTAATTTCCTCCTAAAGAACAATACTGGTTCCTCTAACTTCATACCGTTTTTTCTCACCTGTGAATCTCCATGATTTCTTCAGCAATCATCCTCCCTATTTTACCTGCCCCGGCTCTTGTTCCACCTGGAATTCCAGGCACAGCAGGATGGGTCCTTTTTGGGCCACCTAAAACGAGTAGGTATCTTAAGGTCAGAGAAAAGCTTGCAAACCTTTTCCAAAAAGCATTTGTATTTAGGCACGCTTTGACAAGCTGCAGGACCTTCTGAACCATATTTATTTACAATTCCACCAACTGGTGAGTACCTTCAAATGTATGTAAAGCTCTGACTTGTGCTGAGTTATGCTATGTCTCTTAGACATCCCTCTGTGCCAGCAGGTACACAACATCTCCTCACTCTTAATCAGAACCGGGCTGTGTCAAGCATCTGGTAGTACCTCTTGTCCAGAGTCGGTACAGACTAGCTTGTCAGACCTGCTTTATCCTGTCCCTGAATAGGGTCATGTCCAAACATGTTTCTTCTTTGCTTTGTGTGAAGAACCTGCCAGCACATATTCCATCCTATATGGGGTACGCCCAAGCTACCCGATGAACATAAATAAACCCCCTGTAGGTAACTGCAAGTACCTAAAAATTGAGGATAAAGTGAGGTCTGAACAGTTAGCAGCTCACTGTTACATTAATGTGATTTGACACTTGCACAACACTTGAGAGGTAGTCAGGAAGGAACCCAATATACTCCAAGGCATAGCAAAGAAAAGATCACGTACTGAAAGGGCAAGAAAACCCTTAGCATTGCTTATCCATAATGGATAATTGCCTTCTTTTGGAAATTCATATTTAACAATAGCAATCCTCAGTTTCTATGTCTCAGACCCATCAGGAGGTGAGAAGGTTCACCTAAAAGGTCATCAAATCCTTACCAGACCCAGAACCACTTGAAATTAAACTTCACTCAGTTAAATTTCTTTTCTGGGGACAAGAACTATCAGTATAATGTTATTATACATCTGGTTTCTTTCCAAAGGCTGTGTTGTGGCAAGAAGCTTATCCTATTACAGAACAGTTTGTTCTGTTATTTTGTTTATTTCATTCTCAGGATGCCCAGACACCACGTTACTGCCGTTACTCTACCTTCAATTACTAACCATCGAGCCTACATGGCAGCTTCTCTTCCTACCACTGTCAGCTGCCCCATGCTTTGCCACCTTTCCTCCTCCATACTTGCACTTACTGAACCTCGCTTTTCACAACAGAGATAACTGAAAAGCCCAGCTTTGCCAAAGTCTTGCACTGTTCTGCTAAGTGTATTGTGTACAACTTACAAAGCAACTCCAGATCTGCAATATCCTTGCTTTACAGCTACAAAGGCATAGGTGATAAAAATAGTATCTAGTAAATAGGGTCTCTAAAAGCAATGGTGCCCAAGTCTTCAGAAAGAATCTCAGTACTATCACCATCCTTCTTCCCCTGTCTTTCATCCATGGTCTGTCACTGCATCCTTCTACTCTACCACACTTCCCCTCTGCTCCACTAATACTTCATTACTACACCAAGCTCTGCTCCACATTATGCTGCACACCACCCACTGTAAAAGATGGTTTGGTGATCTGCAGCACTCATAACAAGTCCACGATGATCACCACAGGTCAGTCTTCATGTCTTGACAAAAAGTCAAATCAAGGGCAGGTGAGGGGCAATAAGCCAAACGGCCAGACTGTATTTATGATCCGTTCACCCTCTGAGTAGTCATCTGCACTGACTACAGAACTTGAAGTCACTCTTGGATGATGTACAAATAGCACCATCCACGAAGGCAAGCATTGCTCCTCTATGTCACTCCTCCAACCCTGTTTATACTTGTTTCTTTTAACTGGCTGATTCACTTCTCCTTTGACCAGCTTAGATCCAAAGTTGGCATTTAAGTTCAACAAGGCAAGAACTGCATTAGCACTCTTTTGCCCTAAAGCTTATTTTTCTTTAAGATATTAACAAATTCTCAATGCAAAAGTGCAGCAAATTTGTGCATGCAGGATTAGCTGCTAACAAGGCATGACTGCCAATAATTGCCTCACAGTACAGCAGTTACCTTCTCCAGCCTGAAGCACGCTGTCCATGCTGTGTGGAGAAGCCACAAGCTGTGGAAAGGCTGCATCTCCACTATCAAGTACGTTGGTGCTGTGGATTTCAAGAATTAGAAGAATCAGTGATTAAAAACCCTGCAAAACAGTCACTCTGCCAGTGTGTCACAATGGAATACTTCAGGGTTTAAGTAGTTTGTGAGTCACCATCACCTCTGTGAAAGAAGCACTGTGACTGACACCAAGGCTAGGTGAACAACCGAAATAAACCACCATGTTACAAGTCAAACTGTGCAATGCAGAACCCAAACAGCTTCTCTTGTAAGAGAATTCCTCTACAGCAGTTATTCTACTGCAAAGTCACTGCACCGGTACAGAACCCTCAAGTAAAAAGAAAAGGGATGGGGAAGTCCCTTCAAAAAGCAAAGAAATGCATCTCCCGTAAGTCCCGACAAAGACTGGAACCCCAGGTTTTCCCAAAGAAAGAAAATATCTGTATTTCTGCAGGCTTTAATAAATAGATATTAAACTACTGCAGTTATTAAACCAATTCCCCTCTGCCCAGATATGCAGTTCTGGGCGTTACCTGGAGGAGACACCTACTGTCATATAGAAGTGCACATATTTAGGTCAAATCTCATCTGAAAACAGGGCAAAGCAATCAGCATTTACATGCATTTGCTAAGAGGAAAATACTTACGAAACAACTGTATTTGTTGAGACGATGTATTCTACTTCTTTGGTCCAAGGGTTCATGAAACTGAACCAGCGACTCCGCAATGTAATAAAAGAGCCATCTTTTATTTTAAACTTGTAGCAGTTAGTTGTAATTTTTTCTCTTGTCTGCAAAACTAAAGATGGGCAGAAAGCAAGTAACCTTGTGTCAAACAGGCACCACCACTACATAAGCAGAGCCCTTATCAGGGAAAGCTCAGTTAATTCCTCCCTTCACCCCCACAGAAAAATGTTATTTCTGCAGTCATCTCCTCACACCCAACCTGAACCTCAAATATTCACTAAAAATCCATGGAAGTCTAAGATAATCATATTGTTTGGCACATGCAGCACAATGTTCTTCACTAAAGCATTTGCAAACAGAAATAGCTGAATCTTTTCCAGTTTGTTTGGTTTTCTTAATACGCAACTTTTCCCAATATTTTTACAAAATTTCTTTGCTGAATTATTAATAATCGTACCTTGTCTATGGCATTCTGCAAGATGTCCTATATCATCTTGATGAAAATATTCATAACACGAAGTACCTAGAAGTTCCTGGGGTAAGTATGCCAGAATGGCTGTTGCCCTTGGGGAAGGGAGGTAGAGAGAAAAAAATTCATTTCAAGTTGAAGTATTAGTGACAGATTACTAGAACTCACACTGAAATTGGGTAAGGCTCAAGTAACATTGAAAGGTATTTTCAGCTTAGAAGGTAAAAAAATTCATTAAGAATACTCTTTTTAATTCTCAGGTAACTAGAAAGTACGTAACACCAACAGCCCTCAGGTTTTATAGTTGACCTATCACCACTGGAGGGGATGTAAGACTTTCTAAATAGCTTCGGAAGTATATTGTAATTTTGAGAATTTAAACCTGAATGAAGCTGCCTTGTAGCAGCCACAAGATAATATGAAGCTTTCTGCATAAAATGCCATTGAAAGATAGACATCAAAGGTTTGAAGAACTGCCATGTTCCTCTGCATACCCATCGTGCTACTACTGCACAGAGGCCAAATTGTAGCGTAAGTGTTTCAGGAGCATCTTCTCCCCTCAAGTCACCAGCCTTAACAGCAGGACAAAAAAACGCCCCACCAAACCCTGCACCCACACCTGTAAAAAAGAAAGGTTAACAAACAGAAGTTTCCCAAATAAGCAGTAAGAGACCTACTATGTGTCTCCGTTTTAAATCAAACAGGAGCATGAAGCAAATACACCAACTTTTTTTTTTCATCAGAACCAGCCATAAAGTCAACTGATTTTCTTCCTCATCAGAAAACTTTAGAACGAAATACACCTGCGATCTGCAACATGGGAAAGACATGGATTCTTGATGTGACCCTCAGGTTGTTTTCAAGGAACTGTTGGCAAGGACGGAGGACCTCTCAAGAAACTAGGAAAAAAGAAGACTTTGTGCATCAACTTGGTAACCCAAGCTTTAAACTGAGTTCAAGAGGAAAAGGCAAAGCAATGCTGCAGGTAAGTGACAATGAGCTATACAACAACCTAACACAAGGGGAAAGGGTCATTCTTGACAAGGAAGAAGCTATAGTGGACCCTAGACATCTGTATGTTAAAACAGCTCTTGAGTTGCTAATGATTTATAGAAGCTGCAACACCTTCATTAGGGTAACTCATCTAACCCAGAATACCAACATGAAAAATAACATGAGGGGGAGGAGGGAGGCAGAAGAGACTTGCTGTCACCTTATACATTAGGCTCATGTACACTTGCCTCTAGCCCCCAGAAGACAGCATAAGACAGACTTTTGAGCGTATCTGGGGAGGAACAGTACATTACTGCTATCATGGTGCACAGAACACAGCCACCAGCCAGGGAAATCATTCTAAGACTTCCTGGAAAAGGAAGAAACAGTTGAGAAAGGAACAAAGCAGGACAAGACATCCAGGAAGACCCTGAAACGCACACCATTTAGTTTAGAAGATAAAGAACACAGTCAGAATCAAATCTGTAGGAGCCCTCGCAAACTGCTCAAGGGCATCAGAAGAGAAAGTAACATGGCTGAACGTTTGAGTCTGAGATCCTCACTAGAAGAATGGAGAACAAACAAAACTACTGAACTACAGTGAACTTTGATTTTGTACATTTCTTAGAAGAAAATTTACCAAAAGAAAAATGATAGTTCTTTGAACAAATCAGAGTAAGAGTCACTATTCCAATGCAAATGAAATAAAAGGGTAATAAGGAACAAACCTGGGTGATCATCACCTCTTCTGCAATCTCAAAAAAAGCCCAAATTAAATATTATAAAATGTAGAAATTAGTACATATTAACTTTGAATAAGAACAGCAGGAAAAACACTGAAGCACAAAAACCATAGCATTTAAATGCAGGGCATTTTTGGTTTTTCCCCAGACACATTAAAAGCATTCAGCACCAATCAGGTGGCTTACACCTCAAGTCCTCATTGACAGGGAGCTTTAAGACATCAGCCTTGGAGAAGGAAACATTACAAGTATTCACATGAGAGAAATTTTCAAACTGGCTTTTGCCTGGTGAACCTTATCCCAGGAGACTTAAAACTGCTGACAGCTCCAAGACTGCTTTGATGAATTATCTCCGAGAGCCTGTAGAGAACCACAAAGCGGCAAAACATACAGTCTACCTTTAAAAAGGAAGAGCTAGGAACCAAGTCAACCTTATTCCAGGATTTTTCTAAGAACTGTAGCAACCAAGCCTTTCAACAGCACTGCAGTGGTGGGGAAACCTGACATAGATGGGTAACAACCAATATGGGCACCAGTAAGCAACTTGTCAAACCTTTTACATTTACTTTCATAGCAGGATAAACAGGCTTTTTGGAAAGGAGAAGATACCAAATTACAGATGATGTCAAAAGACTTAGCGAATGCAATATTTGACTATATTCTATTAAGCAAGGAAGGAAATTGTTCTTGTCGTTGAATTTCATCCTTTATTTACTTTTTTTCCTTAGCTTGCTTCTCCCAACTTAACACGGCAGCTCTGAATTC
Organism: Haliaeetus leucocephalus; assembly: GCF_000737465.1. Lineage (NCBI taxonomy): Eukaryota > Metazoa > Chordata > Aves > Accipitriformes > Accipitridae > Haliaeetus > Haliaeetus leucocephalus. The sequence goes on from NW_010972609.1 coordinate 8,309,636, forward strand.
TGAAGCTGTATATGATGTCATCTACATATATAATAAACTTAATTTTACTCTCAAATTCACCATCCAGATTCATTAAAAGTATGGAAGAAGTAAGAGGTGGGATGGTTCTCTTTAAAGCTCTGTTCAGTGTAGCCCGCCATTTTGACAGTGAACTATTTAGTAGTTCTCTGACTGTGGTAGCCCAGGTAATTAGCACCTAATCTATAGCACTTCTTCTGCAGGGACCATGCGATCCATAAGGACAAAACGTTAGGGTCACAGAGAGTTTAAGTGTTTCTTTCCTGGATTCCCTTGGACAAATGACAAAGGAACAGTGCAAGTCTGTATGAACAAAAAACCCCAACATAGAAATAAATTAATAGTTTTCAACTTTTACAGGTGCCTAAATATTCTCTAGTGGAAGCACAGATCACAGGAGGCCAAGTTTAAGCCTACGGAGGAGGCCTTCTTAAAAAAAAAAAAACAAACAAAAACAAAAACCAAAACAAACAAAACCCCAAAACAACAAAACAAAAAAAACCAAACAAAAACAAACAAAAAACAAACAAAAAAACAAACCCAAAACACAAACCACCACCAAACCTCCCTTTCAAAGAGTCCTTTGAAGTAGTATACACATTCCAAGGACTGTAAACAACAGCTGGAAAACAATTAAATAACAGCACATGTGTTTAAATCCAATGGGTCAACATTTTCTGAGTCTTATTATTTTAGAAATACTTCAAAATTATCCATCGGGAATAAGTCTGATCTTTTGAAAATAGAACTCATTTATCAACTACCATACTTTGGCATTACAGAATGGCACACTTAGAGCAACAGAAAGGCTACAAATGCTCTCATAGTTCCCAGAGCGATCATCAGCTCTAAGCACTGCTGCCGAAGAGCTGGTATTTCAAAAATCCTTCCATCAGATTAAAAACAAAAAAACCCAAACAACCCAAACAAAAAACGCAAACCCCCAAAACCCCACCAGCCCAAACAGATAGACAACATTAAAAAACAAACAAACAAAAAATTCTTCTTACTGTACTTCCTCTCAAGACTATCAGCTCTATTTCCTCTCAAAGTCCACTAAAAATCAGCTGACACACCAGACACACCCCTGAAAAATTCCAGCAGACAGATTCTGTCAGAGTTCGGACCCTGGGCTTTTCTACATTGTAAGCAACTGAGCCTCAACCCCAGGCAACCTGAAAGAGCCTCATCTGGACAGTCTCAATCCACCTTGACAAGGAAGGGAACCAAAGCAGCTCTCCATTAACATCCTTCAACCACCTTTTTTCCCTTGATGATGCCAGTTATTTTGAAGGAAGACCCAGGTCATGTCTCCCCGCTACTCAAGAAAATTCAAGCAGTTTCTTTTGAAAAATGTAAGTATTAGCCTTTCAGATAACAAATTTGATGTTTGAAAGAAGATACCACAGTGGTACAAGTTCTCAAACCTTTTCCAAGAGGTAAAGCTTATGAAAAGCTTGCTTTCTTATAAATACAAAAGATCACATAGAGAAGTATTAATTCAGCAGCATGTGTTCAAGTATATAGTTAAATAAATGTATATGCTATCAAAGCCTAATGCAGCCTGTGCAATAACTTAACTATGTAGTGTTTGCAAAAGTTTTCAAACAAAGAGAGAATAATTACAAAGTCCATTTTCAAAATAGGACAGCACATTCTTCTGAGGATTACATACATACATCCCCTTAACAAATGGGTAGAAATCATCCCTAGATTATTCTGTCTAGTAAGTGATATTTTTTGAGGGTTTTGGTTTTTTTTAATTTAATCAGTAATACTGCATAAATACACAGCAATAGCTTTGAGCTCGGTCTCAAAAACTGAAATAACTTGCAGTCAGGATTTAGTAAAAAGCTGTAAAGAACAGTCATTTCTTTTTTCAACAGTATTTACACTGCTTTACGTATAACTGTCAGTAAAGCAGTGTTGAGCAGTGACTTATTGTGGAAGTTATTACAAGCATTCTTACCTCTGATCTACAAAAACAAATTTCCCATCTATTGCATGCCGAGAAACATATTCTGTAGGTTTCACCCTGATCTCACCGTTGACTGGCTGTGGTACCACATGAGGATGCAGCCGTCCAATTGCAACAAGACAGCTTAAATTACAACCCTCGTTATCTGGTTCATTATCTTCATCTAGTCCCATTTTTGTTGGCGGCCAGCTTTTTAAATATCCTGTACTATGAATAGTGCAAAAGCTTTTGCGGTCTGCTGTAAGAAAAAAAAAAAAAAAAAAAACAACAAACAAACACAACAAAAACCAAAGAAGCAGTTAGGTCATGGATACTGCTTTGGAGAACTTCATCTCGGTTCTGCTAATAATGCATCTCCTCTCTTATCCAGGAAATTTGGGATACTGTTCACTAACAGATTTTTCAGTACTCCTGCTTCAATGCAGTTAATCTGAGATAATTCAATAAACAATTTATCTCTGCAAAACCATTGTTTATACTGAAACAGCACATAGTTCAGACCAAGGTCGCTTTTAATAATCTTTAAGTAGAAATTGCATCACATTTTATTATTTCAGCAAAGGATACAAATAATCTAAAGGACTGTTTGAAGAAATTAGTGCATTAATAAATAAACGCCCTTTTCAACTTAACATGAGGCTCCTACAAAAACCAGCAACAATTTGGCTGGCAGAATACACACTCTTTGGGGTGTACAGGGGATAGCTGTACATAGGAGTGAGGACGAAGATTCACAACAACAAGTAACGCAGTCAGTATCCGAAAGGAGAACTCGTATTCCTCAGCACTGAGCAGGCCTTAAAACTGCAAGGAAGAAGACTTTCATAGACCCATAGAATAAAAGGCTTATGCCTAACTCCACAAACTGGAGTTTCCTCAGAGATGAGCACTAAAGCATGATCCAAGGTCGAAGCTGCGCCTAAACCTAGCAGGAAGTACTCGGGGGGGCAGCTGTCACATCCAGAGACAAAATGCTGAAATTGCCTTCTGTTCTCCAGTTGACACTTTGCACAACACATTTGGCATTAAAGTACTCAAACAAGAAACTTTCAAATTTGGACTAAATATATATTCCAACATGTCTAGAATAATACTCTGCAGAGGAAAAACATATTACCAACTTCAGTAATGTTATGACCAAATACTTCTTGTGTAGAAATGCTGTTTCCAGTACTCAGAATGTACCAAAACCACATATGAACTCAGAGTAAACTCATTTTTTAAGTTGGATATCCACCCAAATATCACTTGTCAAATATGGAGCACAGAAATAGAATGGGTAACAGCTCCCCTTCGTTGGAGATATTGGCTAGGTCAAGACTGAATGTGGTATGATCAATGTCTGAAGAAGATGCAATAACCACACCAGAACTGGCAGCACAAACTGCCTGCAAAAATTTCAAGAAAGCAGAGAGGAGAATTTGGCTTTATATGCTAATACAGTGTGTAAGAGCTACTGGGGCAGGGTTGGGGAGGAGGAAGTATGACGTAACAGACCTAGACATAGTTCATTATCTTAATAAGAAACATGGACAATGTTCAATAAATACAGAAAATTTAGCTACTGCAAATAAACATTAAAAAAAAAAGCCTGACAGCCATTACATTTGGTAATAAAATGCGTAATTGTTACCTTTCTTCTTTGAACAGGTTGAAGGAAAATCCTTATCTTCTACTTTCACTGAAGGTCTATTGCACTTCATCCTACAAAAAAAGGACCGTCTTGCTCCAGAACATAGTCGTGATGGCCCAGGTGTTATATCAGTTTTAACTGGGAGTCCAGCTGTAGCAAACAGAGGAAGTGAGGAAGCCACCTTTGTCAGGTAAAAAGTTAACCACAGAAATGATTGTATCATACAACCCAACTGTACTGTGTTTCACCTTTCCTGGGACTTGCACTGAAGTCCTTTTATATCCTTCTTCAGAAGCAGAAGTCCTGTTTTGGAGATTTTCACGTAAGTGAATATGTGCAGGACTCAACTGACCATATCAACATTAGAATTTCTGATTACACTTTCTAGCATGAAAACATTGACACAAGCTTGAGAACACAGGGCTCTAAATGCAAAAATTAGCAAAAGATTGTACAAATCCACACAAGTTTTGCAATAAACGTTGTGATTTCTTTGAACATTAATCAACTGATTAAAAAGAGAGAGAGATTATTTACCCATAAGAAGAGCAGTACTTCATACATTGTCACTCAATAGGCCCATGACCCTTCAGACTGCAAGCCTTTTCTATCACAACACCCACCCAGAGAGCACAAAGGCACGTATAGAGCAGAAGAGGCCCAGTGCCATTCCGGGTCCATCTCAGCTGGTGTGTTTCTAGACATCAGATTTTTTCGTTGTTCTGATGGAAGGAGGAAAAAAGGTAGCAGTGACCTACACAGGGACTGCAAATCCCCAAGACCTCCAGTAGGTGTAAGAAGTCTCTCTAGCCTCACAGAAATAAGTGCGTATGAACATGCCCTAACAGTAAGTCCTGACCTTTATCATATTCTTGCAGGAGATTTAGATTCTTTCCTGTGGAAAGTAACTGGAGAAACACAGTACCAAAACACACATCAACTCTGGGAGCCAACAGCAGAGTGCTGGTACAAACAAAGCTCCAGGAAGATGCCTGGCATGCATCAGGAGTACAGGTATCAGCAACACCAATGACGCAGCTGGAGCTCCAGGGGACCGTGCTCCAAGAGCTGGTGGAGGATTTAAATCACATAGCAACTTTTCCACAGCTTGCTATCCACTTCAACCATTTTCTGCATGGCGATATGTATAAATGAACAGCTATAAACATGTACAAAAAGTTCTAGGGCCCTGTAGGCTTTCAACGTAAGGAGGAAAACAACAATGCCAATGTTTTAGCATAAACTGTGCCTCCCTTAAAATTAGAATACAGTGAGGTCACCTCAAGGAGGTCAGACTGTCCTGCATCACATGCACTCTAAACCGCTGTTCAGTGGTGAGAGTACAAGCTGTGCCTGAGTCACTCATGCCAACGTAAAAATAAATACATACAAACATACTAGTACTCTTTAAGAATATGAGTTGTTGAAATTCTACCAATCAGTCTATCATAGCAGATGGAAGACTGTAATTCATAGTATTTATTTTTGCCCTAACTTTGTCAGAGGCATACAAAAAAAGGAGCTAGCACTGGATATACATGCTTGACAGCCAGACAAAACCAGGAGCCAGAAAAACTTCAGTTGATCCAGCTGGAGCCTGTAGGCTCACTGCCCTGGAATGATCTCTCTCAGCTTCAGTTTCTGAAGTTGAGCTGGTGGCTTCTCTGAGATGAGATCCTAGAGATTGCTGTTCCTGACAAGCACGAGACTTAATGACCTGGAAATCTGCAGTTGTAAGATACCACCTTCTACTTAAGCAAAGCAGACTCCTGTTATGAGAGTGAATTTAACACCCACTCACCTCAAAAGCAGTAGAGATACAGAACTACTTTAAAATACCAGGGTGGAATAGAGCTAAGAGACATAGTAGGAAATGATTCCAAGGACCAGGTTAAAAACCTTATAAGAGAAAGGTTAGGTCACTGATGGAAGTGGCAATAAGTAATAAATAAATAAATAAAAGAATCCTCTATCATGACTGATGGCTAAGGATTACCAAAATAATACTGAGTGTATTCTGACCATTGAGAATTACGGATTAGAACAAATGCTTCATATGTTTTAATGGGAAAAATTAAACCTTTGATGCCTGGAAAAGAGAGGATACCTCACAGGTCAAGCCAGTTAAACTAACGTGTCTATACTGCAGCGCATGCCCAACCTACTAGCTTCTACATTCAGATATCTCTTTCATACTTACTTTTTTTTTTTTCTGTCTAAGCTAAAACTTCCTTGGCATGACACAATCCAAACAGCACCCCCCACACACACACTTCTGACATCAGGCAAATATTCAGAAACGGTGAATCTGGCTACATGACACTGTTTTTCAACAGGTGGTAATACTTACTTTTTGCATCTATAAGCCTTTCTCGTGGCGCAGTGTCAGAAGAAGAGAGCTGCTCTTTCACTTTGGCAATGTCTTTAGGATGAAGGTAATCAAATAAACTTTGACCAATCAAATCATTCTGTAGAGATTGAATATTCAGTCAAAAATTAAAATAATTGTTCAGGATATTTTCTCAATTTTAGCATGCATTATAAACAATCCTTTTACATATAGGTCTAGCCAAGGAACATCAAAGACCTGAGATCCAGGATTTAATGGAAGGTATGTTTTCTCTGTATATTTAAGTTATGGCTAGATTACATAGTAATTTCATTATGTTTAGTAAGAGTTTTGCAGAAATAGCATGCTTAATCCACCACCAACAGATAGTGTGGTTTCTCTTCAGTCTCACTTCATATGCTATACATTTGAAGGAAAAAAATCATAATTGCAAATGTTCTTTTTCAATATTTACATGATGAGTAGGTATTTAGTATATAATATACCTAACTAAAGGCTGGCTGAGGAAAACTTTTGAAGCTAACACAGTTTTTAAATTTGCTAGGGAGGGCAGATGACAGAAAGAATGAAGAATATTATTTACACAATATATGGTGCAAGTTAAGCCTCACATTAAGCATATATTAAAAACCTGGCTTTGGTATAATTGCTTCCCAGTTTCCATCAGTAAGTATGCTAGCAAACCCAGAATAGACAGAAAGAAAACTTAGTCAAAAATTCATGTGATGCGATTGGAAGAACCACAGAATGTTTTTTCAATATTTGCTTATATTCCCTATTAGATAATGCTTTTGCAAGCCTGAGGGTAAATCCCTGATCAGAATGCATCAGTGAAGTAAATTTAGTTCCTTTTCACCTCTTTAGTTTGAATGGAAGAACAATCTTCTCTAATGACATGGCAGAGAAAAGCTCGCTCTTTACAACAAATCTCAGCTTTCAAGACAGACTATTCAGGTAAATAGCCCTCCATATAAATGCATAATCATAAAAAAAAGCTTTCAAATCTTTTAAGGCCTAACATTACTTAAAATGGAGAAGGATACCTGACTGTAGTTGAGGATCTTGAAGACAGATTCTGAAACAAACAGTATCTTCCCTCTGTCACAGCCCACAACAAAAAGAAATCCATCTGCTGCCTAATTAGGGGGGGGGGAAGTAAATTACTAAGTTATACATCCTCATTGCATCATTATAACCTTTAAAAACATGTTCTATACAGTAGAATTTCTACATTAGGAGAGCTGTCTTAACATTTGGAGATAACTGAGTCAACAGGCAAGATATAAAATTACAATAAAGGTTTTTTTTGCATCTGCAAACATTTTTGGCATCATCCTGGGCACCATGCCCAGAATGTAAAATCACTTTTACAGGAGGAAAGAATCCAGGTCTTCTCCAATAATATTATGATTATGTTTAATAAGGCCCTCAAATTAAAATATTATTTTAACCATATTTATTCCATAGTTCCTCTTTTAGAAGCCAAACATAACCTGGATATTAATTTATGTGCCTGTAGGCAAGTAATTCCCATTTCAATAGTACTCTCTTTCAGTCACAAACAAGCATGCAGGATTAGGCCCTAATTTTATACCCTTAAGAGTCACAATGCTGCAGAAATTAAATTCTGCATATGCTGCATGTGGACACTGCAGCGCTTCACAAATTACACAAGCTACTAGAAGAGCTTAACTATTAACAAATATATACTCTCCACACTATAAAAGTGCCATACAGCAAGCAGACAAATCTACTAAGTCATGTTACATCAGTGACCTCAAAAAAAGGTGTTCATTATATCACTGTACGCTGAAAATCACATCAAGGTAGCCCATGGCATAAAGTCTGCAAGAAAACAATTTATGTAATTTTGGTTCATGCCATGAAATAATTGAAGTTTCTGATGGTTACCATCAAAATATCAGAGTTTCCTCAGATGTCCCTCTCAAATCTTCCTGCTTAAATCAAGAGATGCTAGTCACCATTCAAACCCACTGACTTTACACAGTAGTCTTGCAGATTTCTTCATTATCCTCCATAATAAAAAACATTCTTAAAAGCTGACATACAAGGCAGGAAAATACTGGTGTTTCGCTTTAGGAGAGTTATATTCACAGCCATTAAGATCTCTTTTAATTAAAAGTTGAAACGTACCCTGAGAATAAGATGTTTTAATTCATCATCTGATAGAAAAGCAGGCTTATAGTTTGCTTCTGTGTATGGATTTGTAGCACCTAAAGAAAACAAACAAACGATCTATCCCCATATCACAAACTTAACAATACAGACTTAAATGAGCAATTTTCTTTCGGCTGCTTCTTATACTGTTATTCATTGCAGGTGTTCTTTAAAATGAAAGTTGCTTTTTGGTTTTGTTTTACTATCAACATGAGCTCTGTTGGTATTAACTTAAAAAAGGATTAAGCTTTTTTGCTAAAACACAAATATTGCATTATGTAGTAATGCAAATAAAATGCCTTCTGAGATATAGTGTTCTCTGACATATTTTTTTAACCCAAATGTTGTCCTTGATTTATGGTCTAGTCTCAGAATTAGCAATGAAAAATAAGAGATTAAAGAAGAAGAGCCTTCAAACTATTTCTTCTCTTTATAACTTAGTAAAACATGACAAGGTCATGTAAACGGATTGTCACTTAAGAACTTACAAATCAGTTCTCTCATTCCATGCCTCTGACAAAAAACAGCATTACAATGATACCATCTCACAATGCCAAAAGCCCAAAATAAGCAATGAGGCAGCTATTTATTAAAGAGTAGTTCTTCTCATTTTATTCCCTTCATAAAGACAAAAGAGAATCAAATTAGTAACCACTGAAGTGCTATGACGTATTAACCCAATCAAATGACAGCGGCAGAAAAAGTTAAACCTTTCAAAAATACTAGGATAAATACGATTGGAAGACACCAGGTCTCCTAGAAACTAGAACAGTGACTTAAATTAGCTGCATCTCTATCTTTTCTCAGGGGCGTATTCTTGGAGGCTTAAGCTTTCACCATCATCACCAATGGTACCAAAGCACTGATTCACTCTTGTATGAAGCTTTAGGACATACAGAAATTTGCAACAACGCCGACTCTTCCAAACCCACATGTTCCCCTTCAGGTGCTTATAACAGAAACTAAAACTGAATTTTCATAGTACTCTCCATTCTTTCACACAGACCTAAAGGTATGAACACAAAACCTCAGAAGTCCTGTAGGAATATTACTTACACCTAAAAATTTAACCTCTCTATCCAACAAGTTTTGCACATTTCCTGCTTAAGAGCACTGCTCAGTGCTATACAAGGTTCAGCTGTGCACTGCCACTTAAGCCCTTTGTTCCCTCACCCCACCTGCCTCAGCTGCCTTGCTTTTGTTGCATCTAGAGATGGTGATCAATCAGGTCAGATCATGGAAAATTATTCTTTTCTCATCCACAGATTTCCCAGGTGGATCAGGATACTGGATCATGAACCAGCAAGCTATAAATGAACACACAGCATCAAATGCTAAGAAAAGGGAAGAAAATCCTCCTAAAATGTATTAACTTATTCATTTTTGGCAAAAGGACAAGAAAGGGAGAGAAAGTATGGCTTTAGGGAAATTCCATTTAGCCATCCTCCTTCAGTCCTGTCCTCCCACCCCGCCCCTTCACCCCCAATCAACTCACCACGTAATGTTTTCATATGCTGGACAGCCATTCTCAATACAGTGAGTTTATCTAGCTTTCGAGACATAGCGTTGCACGTTGGTACCAAAGATGCCAGTTCATCTATAAAACTGTTCATTTTATCTCTACGCCTTTTTTCAATTTGGCTATGAGCCTCCCTAAAAAAGTAAGGTGGTGAGGAAGAACAGAAAAGCATGAGAAAATAAATCATATTTAAAAATCCTCAAATCCAGTATAACAAAACCACAAAAATAACCTCCTCCTCATAATTAAGTTAGCCTCTTATCCTCAGGAAAAGGACATCCGCATACAGAATTCTTCAGACATTTTTTGTTATCTGGGTGAGCAACAGTTACAAGCAATAGGCAAGGCTGCAGCACACAGTTCTAATTTACCAGAAAACACATGTAACGTTGGCCATACAGTACACTGAATCCTCAGTTCTGAAACTATCCACTAAACAGTACAAAACTATCTAGAGATTTCTACTGCTGTACACCAGTTTTGTTCTTGGCATGTACACTGAACTATAACTGGAATCATAAAGGTCACATAAGCAAATTTCAGTGTATAAAAATGTTGACTAAAGCATTCAATTAAGAATTTGTAATCAGTATAGTAATGAATGTACTAAGTATTTAAAACTACCTTCTGTTGTGGCAATATGTTTTCTGCTCATCCTACAGCTTTCCACTTGAAGTATTTGAGATATCTCTGAACTAAACTATTCTTAATCAGGAAAAATTATGATAAACACTAAATAATTTAATTTGGTTTGTAGTTTCCCGTATTAAAGAGTCACTATTAACACTTTTACAATTGATTTTGAAAGAAACAAGATGAAGAACGTAACATCAGAAGCATACAGACTTCAATTTCAGTGTTAATGAAGTGACTAAAACCAACTTACCTACCGAATTAGTATTTTCACAAAACTATATGCAGTTTATACATGAAAAGTATTAAGAGTGCAAAGATATGGAAAAATAAGAGAAGGTCAAAGCTAGAAAAAAATTACTTTCCGGATAAGAAACACGTGCAAATATTTCATATGGCAAAATGCAAGATAGAATTCTTTTCAAGATACTTGTTTAGAGTATTACCTTGCATTTTTTATTCTGCCTTGTTGGTCTGTATACTCCAATCTGTTGAAAAATGATATCACAAAGTTAGTGTTAAAAACACTAAACCCAATTCTTTTAATGCATCTTATATACCTAGTGACCCTTATTAAAATCAGATTTTAAAAATCTGAATATTTATTTAACCTTTCTTCAGAAAAGATCATTATTTATAATACTGTGGCTCAAAGTGTTGGGGTTTTTTGTTTGTCTGTTTTACTTATTTCAACAATCTTAATCCTTTGTCCTAGCAAAGAAACAATTTGGGACACATGACCACAGTAACACCAAAAACAGGTATCTACACACAGGATCCTATGTCGGTACTGTGGAACTATCATCTTAGTGACTGTATCAGTAGTACCTTCCATGTTGGTCATCTTTATCTGTATCCATACCTTCCCTGCAGAAACAGAATAAAAGCAATATATCACAAATAAAGCAGGATTAGCAAAATTGTTATCAAACTATCATAAAATTAGAATAAAGTATTCCTGTCATCTTTAAATCATAAAAACAAAAATAAGAATATAAAACTGAGAAGCTGGAAGGACTAAAGAAGTTGTGTGGTTTTTGTAATATTAAAACGTTTTCTTAAATTAGTTGTCTCTCCTTTGGAGCTAACAATATGGCACAGTTTGATGTGTTTGACAGTAAAACATGCTGCAGTTCAAAGATATCATCTGTCATAAAAATGTTTTTCAGTTAACTGGGGGGGGGGGGGGGGGGGGGGGGGGGGTTCCGC
>NW_010972609.1:8321163-8351745 GCF_000737465.1 Haliaeetus leucocephalus
CGGGGAAGAACATATCAAAGCAGATATTTTTCACGCCTTCATCAGAAATAGGGCTACTAACTTGCATTTACTATAGTTAAAATTTCAACCAGAGGCAGTTATCCAAGTGCCTCACATAAAATTCACAAACTGCCCTGATTTACTTTATGCAGATGCCTGTGTGTTCTACACTTCAGTTCACCTTATGGTAGTTGACTTTGGGGTAGGAGATGGTAATAATCTAGATCAAAGAACTATTGGAGAGGGCCAAATGCACACACAGAATGAAAGACTGTATGAAAGTAACCAGGCACATTTCAAATTCGTACAACTTTCAGTGTAGATACATGGCTTGCTTTTGTCTCAACATGAAAAAAAAAAAAAGGAAGGAAGGAGGCGTGAAGAATAAAAAGGACCCTCCTTACTACATTTTGATATTGTAACCATATGTATAGAAATAAGGAGAGGAAAGCATAAGTTTTCATAGCTGTATCTGGTAAAAAAAGTTGAATGCCTAAGACTATAGCACTGTTAGACAAAAGAATCAGGAAGAGAATGGAGAGAGAGAGAGAGAGAGAGAGAGAGAGATCTTTATATATCTATATATCTATCTCTGTACAACTGTGCTTGAATGGACACTCCTAAGTCTGACTTATTCTAGTTTAATTTTTCCCTGCAAATTTTTAAGTAAATGGGAGGGAAAGACAAGGAAAAACACAGGGCATCTTTTTCAAGTGAAACCAATTATTAAAATATTTATACTTACTCAAAAGGAAAGCCATCGAGCCTGAAAAGAAAGAAAAATAGAAGTACACCACATATAGGAAATAAGAATAATGTCTTACATTTTCTCTTGACATTCTCAAGCTATTTTACATCCTATTTGAAATGAAAAGCATAATGAAAAGACAATAGCAGTGAACATATTCTAAGGAAACAAGCTTGTTCAAATTAATCTACTTTCTGAAAGAATAATTCTGCTTTTTAAGAAAAGATAGCGTAGTTCATTACACTTAATGGGAAACACTAGTAAAACAACTAACCTAAATTATATTATGCAAATCACTGAGATACTGTTTTGTCTTCAGAAATGAAAGATCTGTGCTATATGTGCATTGCCCTCGTAGTTAGATAAATGGGATTTCGGAGGACTCTAAGGCCAGAAATAAAATAAAAAATAATAATAAAAAAAATCCCAAGTTTCTCAGTTTTTTATTCTGCCCAGCAGGACAGATGAACATTTTCTTTTAGTCAGTATTAAAGTCCTAATTCTGAACTTTGTATAGACTTTATCATAAGGAAATTAAACAGAATTTCTATATGCAAGCTAACTGCTGGTGTCACTTCAAGACTGTAAAGTGATCTGAAATACCACTGAGCTTTAACCTGTTAAGAGGCTGTTTTATAAAAGTCTTACGAAAAATCTTCTCATAGTAGCCATTAACATACTAGTTATTCCTGTTCAACATTGGACATTAGCCTTCTTAAAAATAAACATAGTAGACTTTCATATAGTATTCATTGCACTTTTAAATCAATTATCTTTGTGATTAGATATTAGAAGAAGTTTGAATAATGCTAAAGGTTTTCTTCATCTCTCAATTTGCACATTTGAGTTACTGTCCTAGTCAATGGCTCAAAGCACTTCTGATGCTCACAAAGAGCGAGCATTCAGGTCTAGAACAGGACTTAGAAACAGAAATGAGGCATCAGTTTTCCTCTTGTGATGCCACTTTTACCTACAGGATGCTTGTTGTGACAAAATTTATTTTAGCCTTAGAAAAACCCAGAAAGCAAAATCTAAGAGAGGTACAAGGTAAGTTACAAATGCTTCAGTATAGTTTGTTTTCTTATCATATATTATTTCAATTGAAAACACTTCTCTCAAGAAAAGAGATTAACTGTTTATAGACCTGTGCACAAAGTCTTGGATTCCAGCATTTGACTAAAACAGTAGCGGAGAACAGACAACCTTTGCTGACGTGACAGCAATAAGTTGGACAGTAATTTTCAGGGAGCGGCAGGAAGAAGAATTGAAAAGAAGCTGGTGTGGAGAGCTGAAAGCACAGCCGATCAATATGCTTGCTTGTACTTCAGAGGTGAACGAAGAACCACACTAAACAGTCAGGTTCTGCCTTCCCTATTCCCTGACTTCACTGGTAAATGAAGCATGAAACTTGACACTCGGACAATTTATGTAAAAAAATAAATTGTTAACAGGCAGCAAAAGCTGAACAATAGCATTTCTGAACATTTACCATACGTACGTATAGAAGGAGGGATCAAGGAAGTCTACCTTAAGTTCTATTTTAAAGTAATAGGAATATTTATTAGCCACCATTTCCTTTGCCACACAAGATGAACTGTGGTATGATGACAGCTGTTGTAAACTTATTTTACTTAGGATTCAAGGAAACAGTGTTTTCACATATTTAAAAAATGCACACACAACCTAAAGGGCAGAATTATAACTTACAAGAGCAAGCTGTCTTTTGGAAAAGAGGACTTGAGCAATGCTTCCTACCCAGAAGAATAAAGATGGAGAAATCCTTTCTAGAGAAGAGGAAGTTTGTGAGATTGAGGCTGTTCACTGAATTTTGTAGTAGTCAATTCAACCAGAGGGAGTCATGTACTTTTCAGGAAGACTAAATGCATATTAGAGAAGGTACGTATGCAGTATGTTTGTGGCCTTTAAACAGTACTTGAAGTTTTGCGCATAAGTTCTCCTAAAAAGAAGTCCTATGCACAGGGAACCTAATTCTTAATTGTCTTGTTCAGCATGGATTAAAAATTCTACCCCTCCCTGTAAAGACAGCTGCCAACAATCCAAAGGCCAACAATGATAAAATTTGTACTAAGTTACATAAAAATGGACTGTGTAGCTATATTAATAACAGATGGGACCCATTCACAAGTTGCCCTCAGCTAGAATTTGTAAAGTTGCAATACATACAAGGTTTGCACAGTGACTTAGAGTAAGTAGGTTGGTCTTGGTGTCTTGGTGTACCTACTACAGAAGACATTATACGTTTGGAAATTTGGCAAACTTTATTACAACCTTCACTCTTCTAAAGCAGAGCTGGTGTGATTTCTTTCTATTTCAAATACCTGCCCCAAGAGAGAAGCTATGGCTTGGACGATGCTTCTGAGCACTGTTATTAGCAAGCTTCCCTTAAAGAGAAGCAGCTTTCTTGAAACAAAACCACATTCTACCACTGATTCAAAAGAAACCAAGTTTTTATTTTGTCAGGAATAACAGCCTACAGTCGAGGACCAATACAAGACTAAATCAGTTGATTAAAGAGAAGGCAGATCTACTGCCTCAAACCAGACACTATTCAGATTTATATTCAACTGGGAGACCAAAATAGCTTCATCAGGCAAAGGTTGGCACTGAAATGATAGGAAGTGACTAAAAAGGCAAAAAATAGGTGAAGAAGAGGAACTAGTCCCAGTTTTGCTTCTGCTTTTTAATGAATTTATTATCTTCCCTCCTGCTAGTCAGACATTCTATTTCCTACGTAAATGGTCAGTATAATAAACCTTCACACTGTACATTTCATCAGTATTAGTTTTTCCCCCCTTCACCAGCCAGAGGTTTCTTTCTTCAGCCTTACCCCATCTGATAGCCCTCAATTCTAGCTGCCCCAAGATGAAGGCTTTATTTTTATTATTAAATCATGAACTTTCCTGTTAGTACCTAGTAGCTTTTTTCTTTATTAAAACCTTTATGACAGGTTGTCAAGAAAAGGTTATTTAAAAACTGCTATAAATATTTCTGTTGTCTCCCCCACTGTATTATTATGTTACAGCCTCTTTTTAACAGTGTTAAAATCAAGAGAAATCCAACTTACTGATAATCGGTGGAGCTTCCCTTTCTTTTCCTATTACAATCCATTCCTGAAGTGCTAAGGGAACTGGAGATCAAGTCAGCAGGGTCTGGTGACATAAAGTCACTAATTGTAGAAGATATGTCCATCCTTTGGTCTGCCATTGGATTGTCTAACATTAGGGGGAAAAAAAAAACAAACAACCAACCAACCATACAACAAAAACCCACTGCATTAATAGAAGCAGAAACTTACATATTTTTAACCAAAACAACAAATCTTAAATTTAGTACTCTTAAAAACTGCAAAAATCACAATTCTATTATTTCCTTTTGCTGTGAAACAGATAATAGGCAATTTCTGCTCTTCCATTTACTGGTGTATTGAATATCGAAAGCCAAACCATGACCATTCTCAAAACACATTACTTAATACAATTGTTTTTAAAGACTCATCAGCATGATCTTTAACTAAACGAGGTTTACTCCTATTTTAACTGGCCAGCCAACTGCTTCTACCTAACACATAAATAAAGGATAAGTTCTATCTGTCTTTTGCTGACTGGGAACACTAGTTTTAGTGTGTGTCTCCATTTGAAGATCATATTATCAAAGTTCATAAGCTTTGAGAGTTCTAAATCCACTGAATTTCACGGAACAGAATTCAGAAGGCTTCCCCAGAAAACCAGGTTAAACACCTCTACCACAGCAGACCCCACAAATAAAAAACTAATAATCCAATGGTGGTCTAAGACGACTAGTTAAAGGTACAAAACCGAATCTAATTAGCTTTTTCATCCAAAACATACAAATTTTAATTCTCTAGACTGCAAATAATTACATTGTTGGAAGAAACCCTGTGAAAAGTTTATTCATTACTAAATCACATCAACTGTGAAACAGAAGAGTTTTTACCTGAAAGCCTGTCTTGGAAGCCTAGATCCACCTGGGGAAAGATGATGATGCTCAGCCTGAAGCAGCTGATCACCTTAAAACTCTTCCATGCCTCATATTCTGTTAGTCAAGTACTTTCAAAAACCTGAATGGGAAGAAAACCAGCAAGCTTAAAAAACACTTTCAAAACAAGTTTGTTAAGAACAATCATTTTAGACACAGTTTACAACAGCAACTAGATGTTTTCTCCTCAAGGATCGATTTTTAATTTCCTTGTCCATCATCAAAAGAGTTAGATGTTGGGATGTGCATCTCCAATGGACCAAGCTTTGGAACAGAAGGAATCTCTTCAGCATCTCCTCCTTTTGGGCTCTGCTTATCATTCTTTGATCTTTGCATAAACCCCCTCCACTTACAAACAACGATCAGATCTGAACCCATTTGTTGTCAGATGCTACCAGAATGAGTCCAACTGCTGTTACAGTGCAAGAGACAGACTTACCCCTTCACTCCTGGCTGCCTCACTTTTAAGGTGGCCATAGCAGCAAGACAGTTTGGGCTTGGCTTACTATTTTATTTTCCCTTGTAACAGCAGCTGGCATTTTCAAAGAGAAGGGTCTTAAACATTGTTCTATTCTGCAGGCTTCAAGTTTTAAATAAAATCCACATCCCATGCTAGAACTCAAGTCCTCAACTGTGTCTCCCAACTACACTGTAAACTTAGTGGCTGGTCTGCAGGTGGATGTCCTTCCCCTCCAGATTTCTGTCACAGGTTTTTCAGCAACACTTAATATGCAAGACTTAAAAACGGTTCTAAGTCTGCCTCTTGCAGAAAAACGTGAAAGTCTTCTGGATACATTGTTTTCTGGTTAACGCATCTGTGAACATCCTGACTGCCTTTCCAACCTGTGATGACAGCAGAACTTCCCAATTACACAGATCAGCAAGCTCCCATGACACTCTCAGAAGTTCACAAGTCAAACAACCAGTATTCTGCCAACATGACCACATTATAACTGATTCTACTGAATCACATCTACAGATACGTTAAGAGTTATAAGCCAACAGAAACCTCACAAAATCCAAAGTCAATGGTATTGTTTTCTTCAGCTCTGCCAGAAGAGCAAATCCAGAATTTATTTCAGAACTTTAAATTATCTAAATTGCTGGTCTTTTTACAGTAAAAACAGTCAGGATCACAGTTCTTAAATCTAAGGTCAGGCAAGTCACTGCCTTAATACCACCAATTTTTGAACAGAGGATCATTGTTCTAGAAGCAGAGCTTCCAAGCTGCTGCTGAGGGCTCATCATCCATCTCACCCAACAACTTCTCTGTGGTCCTTTCTCAAAAATGAAAAAAGGAGTCAGGTATTTGTGAGTGGATGTATATACTGGTAAAGGCAAATTAAGAGGCCAGCTGACACCAAAAGGTCACTGACAAAAGCTAAATCAGTACAAATTTAAGTCAAATTATAAATTGCCATTGAATCCACAGCCACAGTTTATTTAACAAGGCTTTCATTCACACCAATAGAGTTACTTGTAGATCAGGCCTTACTTTCTTCATGTATCAGCCTTTTCCTAGTTGTCTGCTTTGTGTCTCTTACTCTAAATAGTCCAATAACTATAAACTCAATTATATTACTGTGGTTTATGAGATTACTGCAGCTTAATTTACAAGCCACCAGTTAAACCACAGTCACTGACCATTTCTCTGTGCTTGGTTCAGATCCAAAACCATTATTTTCAACCTCAGTTGACATGCAGAAGTTAGTTATAGCTAAACTTAGTGTGGCCTGTGGCTAAGCCCTATGAATCCAGTGCTAAAAGTACTGTCACATCAAACTACTCACAATGCCTCCTTTTTACACTGTCCAGTTACTGTGCATCCATGATTCAGTCTTGGAACCCAATATAAAACCCAAGCACTGTATAATGCATGTACTATAAAGAAGTAGTTTCTAAAACTTCTGGCCCAAGCGACAACTAACTTTCAAAAGTTCCTGAACACCTCTATATGTGAGCATACTTGCTGAGCTCACATTTTACTGCTTAATGTAATTTCATGGACCACTTATGATGACCTCAGACAGAAGGTTGGGATGAGCTGGAATTAAAAAAGAAAAAAGGGGAAAGAAGGGTTTGTAAGTTTAACACAGTCCTTTCCCTTTAAGAATGCCTGCAACAGTCAGCACTTTAGCTTAATCATCAGAACACTGCACAAGTCACTGGTGTGCTTTAATGCAAAAAAAAAAAATTGCTTTGTTGTTCATCTCAAAACAAAAATTTCAAAGCAGTTTTACAGAAAAAAAATCTTGAAATCAAGTATCCATTCAACTGAGCTGCTATTTTAAATTATAACCAAGCGCCTATATTTGATAGCTTCAAAGCAGCTATTTAAGTGTCTTGACCACTAAAGCAGAACAAAATTACATAAAAAAGAATTACAGAATTCTCAATTTCTTTTCAAGTCAGCCTTTTCTCTACCATGTCCCAAATGCTCAACCCAGTTATAACAACCACAGTCCTACATTTTAGCATTATAGGAGTTAAGAATCACGCATGTCTCTTGAAATGAGGTTTAAAGTTAAGAAAATGTCAACCCGATGATCAGAGCAAAAATCAGCATGCCCCACTATAATAAACAGTGAACACTTCAGAGAAACGTTTTGTTGCAAGGCTCTGTTAAAATTCTGAAAAAATTGAATATATTACTATCTTTTCAGCTTCCAGCTGCTAGTTGTTCAATGGCTCAAAAAAATCCTCTACGAGATGGAACACAAAAGTTACCCATATATATAAAGCAAAGTTCAAATCTTCCATTTATGATGCCCAGCCTGTTGGCCAGAGTACTCCAAGGATCTACTTGAAAAAATGCCATGTAGTCCACTTCCTGGTTAAATTCTCCTGTAGATGAGAATCAAATGATATTTTGTCATTGTATTGCATGACAGAGCCTCTCCACAGCCTGTTTGGGACTATTTCCTTCAGGACTCCCTTCCCTTGCATTCAATTTTTCTCCAACCCCCTGTAACAAGGCTAATGAGACAGTAAAAACAAATCTTACTGTTCATCCCTTAAAAAAAAGTTAGGCGACACGTGACTAGCTTAATCATGCAGCAAAGCTGATCACGAGTACATAAACACCTCTGAGCAAATCAAGGTCAGAGCTAAAGTAGGTCAACTACGTCTGCCAAGCACCCATCCAGGAGTCAAGACCTCTTTACACAAGCACCACCAGTTTCAGTTACCCCTAGGCAAGAGTCAACTATCCCCAACATACATATATATTTATTCTAAAAGTAACACAATTCATAACTTTGTGTCTCATATCTTAAAAGCACTCTTTCACAATGACAGAGGAAAACTGTGGTGTGGTTTCCTTAAGAAGTAATTGAAAAGGTACTCATTCACCCTATGCGTAATGACTGAACCAAAAACAGCTACAAAAAGGAAATCATCTGCTTCCCTTCAGAGCAGCATTCCATCTCCAAAACTAACTGTCACAGTACAAACTAGTAAAACACAAGAATAGAATTATTTATCTTCACTATCTGTACTTCTTCGAGAGATGTTGTAAATGCATGTATACTCCAGATGTGCACACACGCAGTAACGGTGGGAGATTTCTGCTCAGCACCACAAGGACGGCAAGCAGCCCTACGATGACTTCAAGATGCATACCGGCACACACGGGCATGGCTGCTGCAGGTAACAAGCGCTTCCTACATCAGAATCTTTATTATGAAATACTCTGTAGGAATCAAAGGAACATCTTTGAACTAAAGCAGTGGTGGTTTCCTTTTCCTTCAGTACTTAGGGAGCAGCTGTCAGAATACTTCATATTTACCCGATATATTGATCCTGTTTTGTTTTAATGGCACACTTGCGTTCCTTGAACTCCCTACTATTATTTGCGAGAACGCTCTGTACTCCCAGAAGATAAAAAGCCCTGCGGCTTCCTCTCGCACGCAGATGCATCTCACCGCACCCTCTGGAGCAAAGAAGCGATTTTACCCTGGTTTGCTTGTTGAGGTCATCCCTTTACCACTCGCTCATCAGCACGTTCACCAACCCCTGGCAGCCTAGGCTCCACATCCGAGTTTTGGAACTCTTCCCGACCCAAGCTCTCAGTGCCATCGGTAGCTCACGTTTCAAGCTCGTCCTTAACCAGACGCGCACGCAGGGCGGCAGGGATCCAGCAGCCTCTCATTAGCAGCGGCTGCTGCCCAGCCGCTCGCGACAGGGCGCGAGCATCCCCTGCTCTGTGGAAAGCAGAGGCACAGCCTTCAGCTGCTCCAGCGACTCACTGTTCCAACAGCTGCTCCCCATCTTTCCTAGGGAAAAAGGAGCAGGGCTGGAGGGAAGCAGCCCATGAATTTAAACCAGCCACAAAGCTACAAGATGAATCATTTTGGCATGGGGGAAAAGAGTCTCCAATAAACTTAAGAAGAACTCCACACGCACAAAGAACATCTTTCAGCTCTAGGAAGTTAATGTAAAGGCAGTTTCTCAATAGATCAATAGACTGTCCGCATGCACTCCCCTACCGAAAACAAGTCTGTCCATCAGTAATGTCTCTGAGAAAAGACAGAATGAGTCATAATATGGCATCACCTCACAGGAGTTTTCCGGACTGTCATAGAGGTAACAGAGCCACAGGACAACATTCTGAATTTTGTGTTGTTCATAGAGCGCTGAGACTTCCAGTTCAAGAGGGGCCTCAGATCCCATCTCTCCTTGCCTAAAAGGGGAAGTACTTAAAACTTTTACTTTAACAAAGGACTTCTCTGTTGCTCCAAAACCAAGAAGAAGTGGTAACTAAAATAACTTTCTCTTGCACCGGGGAGGTCAGAACTAGACGCAGGAACACAGCAGTGTCTCACCAGCGCTCAGTAAACGGGAAGGATCGCTTCCCGCAGCCTCTGGCAACACTACTCCAAACCCAACCCACCTCTGCTGCTGGCTCACGGACCCCCAGCATCTTTTCTGCCAAGGTGTTTTGTAGCTGGTCAGCCCTAGTCTGTACTGGGTCACGGGGTTTTTCCTCTCCAGGTGCAGGACTTGGCATTTCGCTTTGCTGAACTTCATAAGGTTCTTGTCAACCCTTTCTTCTGGCCTGTAGAGGCCCCTCTGATGGGTAGCACGCCCGTGTGGTGTATCGGTCACTCCTCCCTGTTTTGTATTGTCTGCATCTGAGTATGAAGCTTCAGACAGCATGGAAAGAAAGGAAAAGAGGCTGGCTCTTGAAAGAGAACCAAACAGATTTAACAACCCCTCAAAATCCTGGCTCATGTTCTTCTCTCAGTGAAGCAGGTAAACGTTTGCTTCAAGGCTGGTGCAAGCCCCATGGGAAGGCCTTATGGATGGCGATATGGATCATCTGCACAGCAGAAAATGAAAACTGGAACAAAACCAAAGGCAAACCATGCCACTTCCAGGAATCAAACGTGTTTAGACTGAAAGGGGTCTGTCTGTGCTATAGATGAAGTATTTCCCTCCCTAGTAGGGGACTGGTACATACCTCTAGTGATATAGCTAAAAGTCTAGCATACAATTCTACAGAACAGTCACTGGGTCTGGAGACTGTATCATCATCAGGAGCAGCATCCTGACTAACCGGCTGACCCTCAGACACAAGAGATTTAATTTCCTTTCATATCTCAAGACCATTTGCCTCTCTACCTATTCAGGAAATCCCAGCTAACGGAGTGTTTCAACAAAGCTTGCTAGTTTGCAATCATTATTGAAAGCTTGATCTAGCATAAGCTTCTTCCCAGCCAAGATTAGACTCTTTGAGCTCTTATTCTTCGAAGCAAGCTTATGTTATCCTGTTTGGATATTTCATTTTGGGCAGCCATCAAGAGGAAACATCACAAAGAAACTAATCAAGCCCTTGTGAAAAGGTGGTGATGCACACTCTTGGAAATCAGTACTAACGTGCTGCTTTTACCAAAGGAACTTGGCCTACTTCAACAATCAATCCTTCAGTACATGTACTCCTTAGCCTTCCAAAAACTGCTTCCACACAGAAAACAAAATGGACTAGCCTTTCTTGGAAGACCAGGTTTCAAAGGATTTCTGCAGCACACCTACCAAACAAGGCTGTTATGTACACATGAAGCAAACTATAGCCTCTCTACAGGCTTCTGGAAGCAACAAGTACTGGTCCTCACATCACTAGATGCTGGGTATATCAGTTCTCAAGTAATTCCTAAGCTCAGCCACAGTGGCCAGAACAAGAGTAACCAGTTCAGATGTCACTAGTTAGAGCAGGAATCAGCAAACTCTGCCTCAGAGCTGTGCAAACATTTTACTGGGTGCCTTATGACATTCTACAGACACACCGAGATCCCCACAAGTATGCTAGGAACATATTTTCAGATTTCATCTCAAATGTCAAGAAGATGGATATTTTCAGGAGGCTTTTACAAAAAAGTATAGCCGTCATATGAAATCTCTAAGATAACAGCAGATCTCCTACAAAGAATAGGAAAAATTACACTGAGAATTGCACCCAGGTGTAACTATCAATGCGAGATCCACTCTCAATTAGCACACTCCTTCATGCCTTTGGATGCCTTATTTCAACAGGTCCTGCTGATTAAAAACATCCAGTTTGATTTCACTGGAAATGGATACAACTGAAATGGAATAAAAATCAGTTATTCTGAGAACAGCTGCTTGTAGGAAAAGGACTGAGCTCAATATTGGTTTTTAATTATTTAAAAACCAAACAAACCCCACAAACCAAACCAACTTACTTTAAGACAACACTACTGACATTTTGTTCAGCACAGCACCCCAGATTTCTGTACTGCAAGTTATAGAACAAAAAAATTATATTTCACGTCAAAAATGGGGTCCAGTGTTAAATGCTGGTAAAGTAAGTTCACAAAATCTACGTTAAGATGTAGTATTTAATATTCATTTATTCTAATCCTTCAGAAGACTTTGTGCATGTGTGGGAAGGAACAAAGTATTATATTTTCAACATTGGGGAGGGTGGGAAGATATAAAATTAATAGACAACAGAAACTTCAAGTGCTTTGGGCCAGACATCTAATTCTACTCATTTAACACCAGAATCAGTTATTCTTTTAGTAATGACAGACCCATACACAGTTAAAGTAAAAATCAACAACCACCAAAAAAATCTACTCCCTCAAATTACTGAAATACAAACTTAGGTGAAATTCTCAAACTGAGCTTCCAAGCCAGATCCAGCCTCCAACGTGTGAAGGAGGTACTGTTTCACAACCACTGAAGGCAATCCTTGTTCGTCTGTCAATCCTAAGCCATCCAAGGGATTCAGAGGGCGGGTGGAGGGAGCGAGGGGGGGTATGAAAAACAGAGGGAAATCCATCCTATCGTGTATAAATCACTTATCCAGCATTAATATGCTTTAAGTAAAAACCTAACCAAAGTTATTGTTGACTTCTTTAGTAGCTTATGTACTTCCAGCATGCTTTGATCAGAAACCTTAAAAAAACCCACAACAAAAACAAAAAGGAAAAAAAACCCAAAACCACAAAACAACAAAACCCTCTCAATTGAGGAGGCAGTGGTTCTGTGAAGCCTCCCAAGTTGTACACATTGCTTCTGATCTGTCAACAAAATAAGATGTCTTATCTTGTGCTGCACTGTAGAGTCAACTTCAAAGCAAAAATTTTTGGAAAATTAGAAATTACTCCCTTAGAGGACTGCACAGAACCTGGACTGACATTTCCAGAGCAGGACAAGCATAAAAGGTAACAAGTAGGTAAGCTACTTAACTCACTCCTCATGTTTACATGAACAGTGGGAATTTACAAATCCATGCATCTTTAACTCACAGCTGGGAATGCCTACCTTTTGCTCTTGCAGCCCAAAAGATGCAGCTTTCTGTTTCAAGATTTCATCTGACTCCTAAATATGAGCACTAGTTTATAATGGACAGATGCTTTAGATACAAGTTTTAAGGATATCTTAACCTTTCAATTACCCGAACTGAACAGGTTAAGTTTCACGCAGTTAAATATGCATCTTCTAATTTAGAGCTTATGAATAAATGTCCCAAAGCCTAACTGTTCATTGTATTATTATGACTGTGATATGCTGTGGGCAAGTTCAATTTCCTTACTGTAGCTAAGCGAAGCTCTTGTAGCCTCACAATTTGGCAAATATTCTTCCTGTAGTTCATGATCTCTAAAGTTGTCTTTCAATGGCAAAGGCAAAATCCTCTCACGTTCTAAGAAATGTGTCTTCTAAAAGGTATCTATATGAAATACCAGTCTAGCAAAACACCTCCTCATTTACTTCAAAGGTAGAAGCTGTACGTCAGATCACACTCTAATACTTACCCAGTCTGATCAGTGATTTGGCACACCACGGAACCCATTCTAGGATTTCTTCCTCAAGCTTATAACTACTGCTTGTGCTTTAATATAACTTGCAGTAGGATGTCTCGATTTAAAAGATTTCATGTGAGAACAAGCTTTAACTCAATCCACTCTTCTCACTGGTAAAGCACTATTTTAGTACTCCATTAGTTACCCCAGCTTCCAGTCACCAAATCCTTCTATGCTTTTGTCAGGTTTTCACTTTCTTCTCCCCTCCTCATACTAGAGCATTGTAGGCATCAAAACTAGACAATACATTCAAGCTCTGGCATGACTAATATTACCTAAGTAATATTTCCTCACTTGACTTTTAAAGTTTATGTATTCAGGAATGTTAGCCATTTTTCAGTTTAATAGGTTGAACCACTACACACTTCTTTTAGTCTCTGAAGTGCATTTATTAAGGTGACAAATGTAGTTTCCTGCATTCTCCTTTCAGTTGAATCGCCTGGTCCAAATATTGTTAGACATACAGTTGATTCTGTTTTCTAGTTGCATTATTACTGCAACAAACCCGAATGCATTTGGCATGTGTGAGACCTTTCATTCAGAGATCTACTGCCAAACAAACGACAACTAAAGACTTTGTATCTTCAAGAACAAAGCATAGAAACAATAAGGGCAAAAATATCACACAAAGGAGTGTAGACACAGGTGGTTGTATTTATACCTTATACTTTCATTTCCAGCATTTGCAACACTCCCTCCAGTCCTGCTAAATTCCATCCCTGGCTGGAAGAAGCCGTCCCTGCTCTCAGCACTCTGCCAGCCTGACAAAGAAAAGCCAAGAGGCTGTCAGTTTCCCCTTGATCCTAAAGTAAGCCTTGGGAAAAGGAAGATATTCTCAGCTTGCCTGGAACCAAGCTGGGGTATTCCCCACCCAGCTGCCTCTCTACTGTTTCCTCTTAGCACACATATCCCCGACAGGTTCATTTTTCCCCACTGGTTTCTTAAAAGCTGTTTTGGACTTGACACAGAATCAGCTGTCAAACACATATGCATCACATCCATATGAACATCAATATTTCTTCCTTCAGACTATCTCAGTACTGTATTAGAGGCTCAACTTAATTTTTGTTCTCCCACTATACCACTGGCTTTTGGATAGGAAGGCATCACAGCTTTTTGTTAACTATATGAGTAGGTAGTCTGCTAAAAAAAAAAAAAAGCTGCAGAAAAAAGCTGCAGAAGAACATACAATGATGGCATAGCTACTGTATGTGTTAACAAAGTTTACATATGGAAATGGAGAAATTTACAACTTGAAATTATTTACAAATTTCCATTTTTAAGAAAATAACCCCTCCACACACACACTCATGCAAATAGCCTCAGCCACCTGTCTCTGCATCCAGAGTCCCTTTGATATGTGGAGCAATAATAAACACTAACATAAATAAGGTCAGCAGTTTGGTTTCCTGAAGTCACACTATTTGCCAGTTAAATCCAAATCAAACTAGCGAAAACTGAGACACTTCGACAATTTAGCACTTGCATGTTTTCTGTAAAACATGCAAAGACACAAACATCAAAAAAAGATACGCATGCCATTCAGTCTTGTTTAATGCTTCAGAAATAATAACTTCCCCCATTACTGAAATCCTGTTTTTTAAATGAGCGACGTGCTGCTAACACTGAGAAAGGCCGCATTTCAGAATTATGACAGCTCATACTGTGGCATTATCCAATACTCTGCTCTTCAGAGAGGTTCACATAAAGCAGTTAGGAACCGCAGCAAGAGCAAACACTGAGAAGTAGGGCAAGTTCCCAGCACCCCCCTAGGGCCAGCACTAATATTGATACAGTGCCTTATGAGCAGAATTGCTATAGCTGAAGACTACCCATTCAGCACACAACCAACAGCGGTGCTTAGTACTGCTACAGGACAAGGCACCCATGACTGCAGGACAGCTTCTTCCAGTCTCACATCATACTTGCACCAGTTTCAAGTGACTGTGAAACCAAAATGACAACTAAAAGAAGTCCTTTAACAGGACATTAAAAGTAAAGTTAGATGTGTCACCATACCTTATACTGAATGCATGAGTGACATACTCTAGGCATCTTCTGCCGCAGCGCTAGCTACTTTTTATGTTTCCTTCTCTCTTACTTGGATAAGCTGTGCAATGTGACACATCTCCAAGGTGCGTCCCAAATACCCTACAATGTACACTTTCCTAAAGCCAGTACCTAGGAAATTTTTGCTTCTGAGACTTTGTAAATCACAGCATTCAGAGTAAGACCTGGTGGAGCAAATCAAGTGATAACTTAGGGAGAAACCATGCAGAATACTTCCCGTCTTTCACATTCATGTCCAGAGTGGTAAGTACCTCAGTAACAGCTATATGGCTTGGAAAAAGTATTTATCTAGCTCAGGATAAGCATGAGATACTGTTGAAAACCACACAGCAAAGTTCCACAGAACAGCTGACATAACATCCTAGTGCCATCAAATGGATGGCTTCACTCCCTTTTTTCTTCTCTTCCTTGTCACTCTTCCCTCAGATTTCCTTTCTAGCACAGACTTTATACAGTCCCCAGAGCCTGTCTGCACAGTGTGTCGAATCCATCTGCTCATCAGGCTGAATAATAATAACAACTTGACAGAAAGCAGTGTCTTCTGGGGGGTTAGCAAACTCACACATCTTACTGAAAGGTCAGATGATACCCAGAACCAGCACAAAGCAAGAGAGCGAGACATACCCAAAGATTGAAAGGGGCAGAACTCACCCTTTCAACAGCAGTAAGTGGTTAAAATGCCCTCGTTACATCCTGTAACTGCACTTCCAGCTTATTCACAGCACTCCAGCAGGATTTGTTTTCAACATGCAAATCCCCACATGGTTTGAGCACGGCAAAGTGTGGTGAAACCTTTCTACTGATCCGTACCTGCACTGTGACATTTTTCTCTGCTCAGGAGTTTGTTCTTTGTGAATGACAAGTTATGAATATATAGGCACAGGAGAGGAACATTCCCATCCACTCTGTATTCATTACTTCGGTGGGAGTATACGCTTTATCTTCTTGAGAAAGGCCTACAGCAACAGGAAAGCCTTTTACAGAAACGGCTGATAAAACATACTCCCTTTTTGTGCTTTTTTGTGCATACATTAATGCTAATGTTGAGAACCACCAAATTTCTAAACCTGTGACATTCAGCTGCCAGAGACACATCTGGATGCAAGCCTCAGACTTGCATTTTTCCAGACAGGCTTTTAAATCTATGATTTCTAATTTAAATCAACTGTCAAGTTTGAATGTGTACCTTCATGTTACAACTGAAACTGAAAAAGTGTTTTAAAATTGCTGTTGTATTTAGAACAAAGACTTACATTACCAAATCATGACAGCCCTTAATAAATGCAGAGGAATGATCAGGAAACACCAGCAATTCACTTAATAGGGTCCTTATGCCATGCAGACATCTCAACTGTTACAAAAAAAAAAAAAAAAAAAAAAGGGAAAGAAAACACAGCAAGTGGGGAAGAACAGTGTGTCATCCACAAAAAACCCCAACCCAAAACCAAAAAAAAGCACATATTAAAAGAACCCTGCCAACACCAAACACGGGCAAAAGAGAAAGAAAACTTGTTCAGAAAAAAAATCACAACAAAACACAGCCACACACACCACAGAAGGACTCTTGGTAAAACTGAAGGCTGCATTTTTTTTTTTTTTTATGACTGATTTTGCTTGGATCAAAGACCCACCCATGCAACACCCCCCTCCTCCTCCAGATGAAGAGGGGATGCAATACAGAGCAAAGAGACATCTGAATAACAGTTACAAGCAGAAGTTTTTCCAACCCATTGTTTTAGTCCAAAAGAGAACATTCCATGACCTACGCACTCCGATCCCCAAGGACCTAGGAAGGATCACTAGACAGTTCACGTTCCTCCACAAAAAGTTTAAGTAGGTTTAGATGATCTTATTTCCGCAAGTAGCGGGCTTGTGCCAAATATTAATAATGCAGTCCCTTAGTTACCACTTACAAATGCTCGTAATTATTTACAGCTCCTGAACAGTACGGAGGACGACTTGGTTATAATCCAACAAATCCACAGCAATTAAATTTATTAGAAAATGGAAAACTTTCTAGTTTCACTTAGTGGAACAAGACAGGCAATGACTTCCGGATAAGGAACAATGAAGTAAGCTAGTACTCTTCAGCTTAGAAAATTGACAGGACCAAGGTCTACAAAACCATCAGATATCACAGGGACATCAAACAAAGCTTGGCTGAAAAGGTGAAAACAACACAGCTCTTCACACGAGGTGGTAGGCTGTAGACACTCTCTACCAAATAACAGGAATGCTAGAAGTTCATGTGGTTTCCAAAGAAAGAGGTAGGACCAGTTCACAGAAAGGAATTCTGCTGAGGGTTACTACCACATCTGGCTTGTGAAGTCCCTGAGCTGAAAATAACTGTGGGCCAGTATCAGAGGACACCTGCTTGCCCTAATCTTCCTCTTCACCAGGCAGCCGCTCACAGCCACTGCTGGATACAAGACTCTACAGGAAACAGGTCTTCGTTATGGCACGCAGCAGTCACTCTTACCTTCTTTCTGTATTAGCAAAAGAACATTATGTCAATTTCTAAGTATTCAGAGAAAACTTCTACTTACAGGTATGACATACATGGAATACCCATAGTGAAAGTGTAAAGTATACAACATCCTCAGAAAACCTTTCTAGGTTACCTCTGGTTTAAGTCAACTAACCTGCAGTTATCACCATAACATCACTTAACACCAGGTGGAAGATTTAAATTCAGTCAGTATACATTACACCGAGTTTAGCAAGGTGACTGTAAAAGCTTAGCTTATCAGAAAAAAATAGTCTAATATAGGAAACAAGATTTATATGTTAGGTATCTGCTTTTGTAAGTGGAATTTCAAACTCAGTTTAAACAACTAAATTCCTATGCAGCACCTAGAAACAATAGCACTGAGCAGAGAACCGTGTAAAACTCAGTAGGCACAAACCACTCAAACACTGAGAATGGTAGTCCCATCCTTCCCCTTGCTAAGCACTTCAGTTAATACACACAGTTCTCCGCTCACCTGAAGTCTTGCCTACAGCATGAAATTAAATTTCAAATCAAGTAGAGCTCACAATTCTCTTTTAAAGAGGCCAAAGGAGCCAGCAAAGTAGGGAAACTGTTACTGATAACACATGGGGAAAATCCCAACCAGACAAACAGGCTTAGAATAGAATAGAAAAGAATCCCATATTTCAGGGGATCATATACTAATCACTAGATATAAATATTTCTGGCTTTTTTCAGAGTCCTATTTTTTGGCAATGTTCACTTCAGAACATGATCTAGAGTCTCATGCACTATTTTGCCCTGACTTTAATAGAGAAATACATACCCTTTTCGTATGTGTTTTTGCCTCAGTCACTCATCTGGTGCTCAACTGAAATATTTTTTAAGGATATCTGCTAAAGCCCCTTCAGCTGTCTTCACGGGTTCTGTCTCCTCTTCCATGTGTGTTGAATTTATTCTTTGTCCCTAGAGGTACAAGCTTAAGTTTATATTTAATAAATTCTGAAGTAACTGACTAAACAGAAAATATTTACCTTGAGTAACTTAACTAGCAAATATAAATGTCCCTTCATTATCTTCATGTTAAATCACCACATCTTTGTTTTCCTGAATATGAATATCAACTCCTCAGGCTTTTCTCCTCCTTTTGACTCCATCAAGTATCAGCACTTGAAATTTTGTTCTTATACAAATCATTGGTATTGAAACTTGATAGTCTTATTTCAAAATAAAGAAGTGTTGTATTCTGCTCCCTTTAATTAGTAAGATTAAAGACCAACGGCAAGGTTTGCTTAGCTTTTTAGCATTGCTGAACAAAACTCTTAGATATTACATTTTATCTATGCCTTACAGAATAGCAATATGAGAATCCCCAGTAGTATTTTTAACCTTTTAACTTGAAGAAAGGTTGCAAGACTCTTTATGGATGGTGCCCTCCCCTCTGCTACAAGTCTTTCTGGCCTGGCTCCCTCTCCTTCACAGACCAGTTAAAGCTGTATGCCCTTCAGCTTCCTTCTACTCAAGCACGTAGTAGCACAGAGATAAGTACGTTAGTTTTATCTTACCACCAACAGCAGGTTCATTCAGATTTGTTCCCTTGTACGACCATGTATTCTGATCTCCTCTGCAATAGGAGGCAACCTCATCTACTATTTTATACAACAAACTGATATGCTGTAATTCAGGCCAAAGTTTATTTTAGAAAGATATCCTGGATGAACTGGTATGTTGCAAGAATCTATTACCCTCCTCCTACCTTTTCTGTTCCAAAGCTTAGTTCCTCTTGTTCAAAACTTCCCACTTTTCTAGTCTGAATTTGAATAGGTCACCTACCAGCTACTAAACCTCATTCATTTTATTCTACCAGGTAACCTTATCAGGCCATTAACTGCAGGATGATTCCAGTGAATTGCTTTTCCCTCCTTTAACTAAGTTTAGTTGCATTTCTTTGATCTCATGCTCTAAGATTATGTTTGCAAAACACAGTTCATTCCTTGAACTCTTCATTTTTCTATAAACACTTTATGAAGTCCAGGAAAGTATTAAAGTTATGACATAATTAACATCATACATAGATCAAACTACCTTTGACTGCAGCTTGATATCCTTGTTTACCAAGCCAAAAATTCATTTGTCTACTTCTCCGTAACGCTGCACTGGGAACTGCCAGTCAGTAAAGTCCTCCCACCCTCAGTCACTTCAAACCTTCACCTTAAGTGTGATACACAGATACAACTATTTGGCAGCTAGTTAGAAATGGCATGTATATTCCTTAAGCAAGATCTTATCAAGCAACATAGACTGTTGGAGTGATAACTAAATAGAACAACCTGCACCACTTGGCTCTCTCACCAGTAAGAGTCTCTTCTGCCATCATATAATTGATACAGATCCTAACTGGCGTAACATCAGGGACAAAGCCAAGTGGAAATTGCCAGAAACAATGCTACTGACTAATCCTTGCTTAGATCACAAACAATAACTGTATGAATCGGTTAGCTATTTTATTTAATATAGGTATATGTGGATTTTTACAGTGCAGTGCAGACCTCTCTTTGGGAGATTCATGTGACAGAATTCTTACTTTTTTTTTTTATCAGTTGAGAAGTTATAAAGGGTTAAACATTTAGATTTGCAACTGAAGTGTGATCGCAAGAGCTGTTAACCTCCTAGCTTCATCTTTCAGGTGTGTACTCCCATATAGCACGGATGCTTACCTAACCCCACAGTGAACTGTTTGGAGATCCAAAATAGATTAAAACTAATCCTGCCAAAAAAAATTTTTTACAAAAGCTACAAGCCTGAGTAGATCACGGTAAGGTGATTCAGGGAGTCAAACAAGTACCAGCATTGTACAAAGTAGGGGGAGAGATGATGAGCTCAACAGTAAGCATACATACAACTTACCTAGCAAATGCACACCTGAACATAAGAACAGACGGGTTAACTTCTATAGGGATATTACAGCAAGAATAAGCCTACAAAACCTCCAGTGTAATAGAAGTATTCAAGAAACAGTCTGAAAAGTGGTATTTATTTTGTTAGTGAGCTGCCATTTTGAATAAATTTACTCCTTTTATAGAAGGCTCTTCTATCCACGCTGAAGTTAAATCTATCTCCAATACATAGGAGCACAGTCAAGAAGAACCCGTATGAACGCTACTCAACATCCAGATAAGTTAGGTTTAAGAAACATTGTTCTATATTAGAGCGGCACATAAAAACATCAAAACATAATTGTACTGAGATGACTGATGTTTACAGACTGAGAAGTAGGAATGTGAATACTATCAAGATAAGCAGAGCACAGCAATACAGGAAGCCAGCAGGAACTAACTGATCACCCTTTTTAAGAGTGGAAGACAATGATTAGCTCACACGTGGAAATGATTCTGATGAGTACACTTTTGGAAGGATGCGTGGAAAATACAGAACTACACCGTAAAGAACGATTGAAGAGAAGCTTACATGCTGTTGCCAAAGACTCAGCCAAATTACATCATAGGGAGGAGTTAAAGGGGATATGCTGTGTTGTATCTGAAGGTGGAAAACTATGGTCCTTCACTACAACACAGAACTAAGTTCGCTAGAAAGGGCAATTAAAGTTAACTGTATTTATCCCTAATATTCTTCAAGTAGAAACCTGCTAGTCCATCAAGATTCTTCCAGGTGTTGGAAGGCCATGGAAGTTCCTTTTTCTGCTCCTGAAAGTCTCTGAAATCCACTCACCAGCCACTCCTATAGACAAACCTGAGAACTTACACCGATATTCTCTGCCCTGGCTGCCAACACAGCATCGTTCCAAAAGATCACCATCACAAAATACACACACCAAAAAAAGCTAACAGAGCACTCACAGAACTGAGACGAAAGGATAACAAAAAGCCACACAGGCAACTTTAAGGGGGGGAAAAAAAATTTTTTTTTTTTTTTTTGGTGTGTAAATAAAGGCAGAGACCGGTTAAGAGACCACTTACCAGGTTTTCCAAAGTCACCAAACAAAATTAAGCAGAAAAATGGAAAAATAGGTTTAATTAGAAATAACAGAAACCAGTACTCTTCCAGGTTTGTCAAGGGACACCATCATTCCAGTATGTTTAGGACTACAGGGATCTAGCAAGCCACAGAAATATCCTAAAACTAGACAACAAGTCAGATGACTGACAACATATTTTTTTCAAAAAATAAGTATGCATCTGAAAACCATGCCAAAGGAAGTAGATTACACAAGTTTTACAGCACACCGTGAATGAATCCATGGAGGCTTAACTACTTGCCTGAGCAAATCCTGTTCTAAAGGGCACATTAATTTTGCCTAAAAAGCACCTGGAACTCTTCTAGACTAACTTAAGCATTTAAAATAATGTCAAAAGTCTTGTAAGGTTGAATAATGGTAAGTTCACCAAGAGACAAAAGATCATCAATATGCTACAATGCTATGTAGGTCTCTAATGAGATACCAATAGGCACTTTTTCCTCGCTTTTCTGTTACATGGAAGGGTTTTTTGTCCTGCCTTTTTCTGAGACGTGCAACTATTTGGTCCGTACTAGTGTTCACATGCTCTAGGGAAAAAAAAATGTCATGAATTCATTTTAAGTAGAAGGCACAGATTCTCCTGTTATCTGCTGACTTAAATCTTTTCTTCCCTTCCATTTATATTCCAAATAAAGTTCAAAATTTTTAGTAAATCTTTTTAAAAAGCATACATCACAGCCATACAGAAAACAGATTGTCATGTCACTGAACACAAGGACAATTCTCCTGAATGGCTATTTGATAAGAACATCAAGAACAAGCTAAGGTGCCAGTATTTCTCTAAAGCAAGGCCCAAGTAGGTTTTAGAGAGTTTTGCTTCCAGAAAACAATATGTGGACAAACTGACAGCAAGATGAGATTTATGCCAAGTTAGAGAATAATTCTTAAACAGCAATTCAAGATTTTTTTATTTTTTTTTTAACAGGCAGCTCCCCTTCCAAATAGGGAGCAGAGGTGTGCACAATTAGTGGACCGAAGTCCAAACAATGGATTGTCTTGATGGAAAAGAAAATCTTCTTCCTTTCAGTCTCTTTCCTATATTCCATTTCCTCCAGATTTCCTGGCAAGCCTAACTGGAGACACTGCTGGGTGTCTGCCATTTTTAGATAAATTATCAGTTTGACAACAACTTGGATGTGTAAGTGTTCAGCTCCGGTAGAGTCAGGTGATCGTGGCGAATGAGCTCCTCCGAGATTTGCGTATCTGAAACACTTCTATATTTGTTCATCTGGAAACTCAGAAGCACATGGGCCAGTAAGGGGAAAGGGAAAAGAGTCAGAGGTCTAGCTGAGTTACTTCTTTCTTGTTATGAAAAACAATTTTTAAAAAACGGCACAATAAATAGTGAAAAGCTCCACTGTACAACTCCAGAGATGAAAGTAAAAAGTTGCTTATTTTTCTGTCTTCTGGATATCAGTATCAAAACCAATTTTTAAATCAAATTTTTATGTAGATTTATGAAAGAAATGATGCAACACAGCTTAATCCAAACATATTTGGCCATAAATCCTCTTCTTCAATGTCAAGGCTGCAGCGTAACATATTTAAAACAGCACTCTTCACACTTACTGCCTCTCCCGCCTCTCCTTCAGAACTACTCATTTCGTGAGTTGTGCCGTTTCCTAACCTACAAAAGCAGAAATCTTTATGAAGCCACAAGTTGTATGGTATCAGTGGACTGAGTAATCTCCAATCAGTCTCTGGGGGAAAAAAGTTATCCTTGAGCCACAGCAGATTCCCCAGTCCAGTACCTTTGCCCAAACGCATATTCCACCAGGGAGCAGAGGGACAGGATACATGGATGGAAATGGTTAGCCAGGAAGGAGTTGGAGTGTTGATGGGGCTACATTGTCCATAGCAATCCAGCTCAAATGATCATCAAAACTACTGTCCAAATTCATCCAACTGTCAATGGATGTTGCAAAGGTGTCAAGTGTCACTATAGGACAAACTGCTGGGCACCAAAACCAGAGAATTCTTTTTGGCCATGGGTTTTTGCTTTTTGTCCTGTCCAAGTACCTGAGCATAGCCCTGGTGACACTGCCCTGAAAAGTGGGATTTCCCACACAGGTGCTTGAAAGTCTGCAAAAATTCATCAGTCAGACTAGAATTCTTGGGAGGAACATTATATATAAAGGACACAGTCAGAAAACTTGCATGGTGGCAACAGCCATATACAATTGTTAAAATTTGCTCTGAGCTGGTTAGTTGATAATCTCTGCTGCGAACGGGAACGTAGGAACACCAGTTTCTCCAACAGCCAACTGCTGTAATGTTCTCCTCTATTCCTCCCCACCCCCATCTTATTCTTGATGATGACAAAAACGTTACAGTAGAACGAACAAAGAGCTACTCCAGCTAAGAAAATAAAGCAGACATTTGCTATGGAAGAGTTTCATGGTCAAGGCAGATAAATTAGGATAGGAATTACTTCATTCAACACATAATGCCAAGTACAGTAATTGAAGACTCTCTATTGCCAGCTGGGATATCTTAAACAGACTGAACTGGATTTTTAAATGCTATAATAGGGAAAAACCCATCTTTCTTCAGGCTGTTCTCCAGCCAGACAAGCTCACCAAGTTGCACATGTCTCGGATGTGGGAAAAAAATGTTTATATAAAAGCATTTCTAACAGAGGTGAAACAGAAAATTCCAGCATAAACCCAAACTTGCATAAACTCATTGCTCTTATTTCTCTCTTCCTATTAAAAATAGGAATATCCAATTGCTGGCCTTGTATTTCTAAAATACAAATAACTTCTAGAATTTGGACCCAAAGTGCATAGCAAGAATTTGACAACATTTCAAACAGATTATTATTTAACTATTAGAGAGCACTTCCAGCAACTCTAAAGTTTTTATGTCACAAGTCCCTCTAAGAAACCACTGAACTGACTTGACAGGTTTCTAAAATAAACTGTAATATTTAGAGGCTAGTTTGGTCATTGCAGCAGAATATTTTCAAATACAAGAATTGGGAGAAACTCTAAAAAAAAATAGGGAGGAAACAACACTATTTGTAATAAAAAACTTCCAAGCTAATGCACAACTTCTAGGGTACAAGCATACTTCTCTTCACACATGATTTTTCACCAAAAATGGCACTGTGAGAATGAAGGGTTGTAACATATATAATTTAAAACTTCCTAATTTCACACAGGATCCCTAGAAATTAAATACTACGTAAAAACTGTTAATTGAAATAAAAGGTCTGTAAATACAAGTTTTTGACAGCATCTAACATCATAAAACTCCACTTAGATTTTAAAAATTAAGGTGATGATGCCTTTTCAAAACTCACAAAACCATAGTAAATTGGCTATAGATTAAAACTATAGTATAATGTTAATCTAGGACAGCAAGTTTGCCTAACATTCTGAGGCTTTATCAGATCATTAAGGAAAAAAAAAAAATCTAGATACCAGAGCCTTCTAAGGTCAAACTTAAGTAAATTTCTGGATTTATGAATTTGGGCCATATCCTGAGTATAACACAAAAATATTCTCAAGTATGTTGACAGCACAGCATTAATACTGACTCTCGTTGAATTAATTTCATCTAGCCAAACTGCAGCATAAAGGCAAAATATCAGGGGGATTTATAATACAGTTATCAGAGGTCCTTGAGTGAAGGGTAAAAATAAAAGTATAACTCTAACCAAAGCCATTTTGCTGTCACTCTCAACACAACTACAATGCCTACATGCAACACAGAGGATAAAAGATTTATTACTTTTTATAGTTTTGCTTCAAATTGGAATAGAAGTCTTAAATTTCATAACACTCCAAGAAAAATCCATAGATAACAAAGAGAAATCCATTTATAACAAGTCAAGAAAAAAACCCAACCAAACCAGTTCAAGGAAACTAGAAAACCAATAGTTTTAAAGACAGAAAAAATATTCTTCTAAAAAAGTTACAATAAAAGCGTATTAGTTTTAGTTTCTCCTGTTTTTTCTAGGAAGTAACTTTTCCTTCTCACTTCACTCCATTAATATTCTGCAGTACAGCATTATTTAGCAATTTCTACCAAAGACTTTCTGATCTTGTCCTTTTTTTGTTAGACAAACTAGAAAAGGCAAAGCTACTTTAAGGAAGTTTCCAAGATAAAAAGAACTTCAGATCAAGAATAATACTAATTTCCAAGTTCTCCGATAGTCTTATTTCATTCTCCCTCGAAAACCTACATCAGTCCCAAACAGGTAAGACTAACTTTAGAGTCTTCTGAGTAGTCTTGTATCAAGCCCACATCCAATCTTTAAAATACAGGGATTCCATTAATTTATTTTTAGCTGACATAGAAAGGAATTAAGGCAAACAGCTGCAACTGAATAAGCATATATGACTTACTATGAAATGCCTTCCTATTAAAGCGATTTGAGAGACATGATGATGCCAATACACACCGCTTAGGAATTGCCAGACATATCCTTCCCAGAGTTACAGCAACTGCACGTTGCAAGATGTATTTCCATCACAGCCGCACCAAGTAAGGACCGTTAAGGATTTAGCAATATGTTTGCTGCTTCCTTTACACAAGGTGCCACTAAATTGCCTTGTACCTGTGGAAAATAGAGCCTACTAACATTTGCAAGGAAAATACTGCCAAAACAAACATGGAAACTACAACCGTCTTCCTCAACTGCTTATATTTGTATGAATGGGTTTCTTTAAAGTTAGTAGAGAACGTCAACACCTTAGACCACAAGAAACATAGCTTGTTATTTCACCATTCTAAAATCCTGCCGGTGGTATTTCTTGCTCTATAAGTAGCCTACTGGCACCATTCCTACAGAAGACCAACCTACTAAACTACAGCATGGCTTCAGCTCAGGGTCACAAGTTGTTCTGACACCAGCAGCTGACCTAGAAGTGTGTCTGACATCAGAGACATTGAATAACAGCTTCTCAAATGGCAGGAGACTGAAAAGGTTACAAATTCTGTATGCGTTGGCTAAGAAATATCTTTTTGCAGCTGCAAAGGAGAAAAAATGACCTGAACATAGAGAAGACAGATGAATCCTTGCAGGCAAGGAAGGGGCAGGGAACACAAACAGTCCTGCACTGTACACATGAAGGAGACATTATCAGCCAGTTCCTGAACTGAATTAAACTATACAACCACTACAGGAATGCTAGCAAGAGCTAAAATAAATTTGAAATAATATCAAATGCAACAGAAACTATCAATCTTCTCTGGGACAAAGACTGAAATGTCAGACTATTTTTTTAATGAATATTCCAGACTAACAAAGCCTGAAGATGCTGTTTTGATCTGCGTTCTTCTGCAGAATGGATTAAAACAGAAATTACATTTCTCAACATCTGGTGAAAGATCAGGTTTCCAAGGAGATGAAGTCTGGGCCTTGGATAAGTAGCCTTACTGCATTTTTCCAACACACTGAGGTAAAAAAAAGGCAGGTGCAATATGCAGCTCATGCCAGCGAGGTATTCACCTTAATATCCACTTCATTCAATGTAAAGTTCAACTAAATATACACCACAGGTCATCTGACAATATTCAAAGTGATTAAATACAGATAAAAACAATTGATAATTACAACTGGGATCTCTTCCTCCCACAAAATAAATAAAAAAAAAATTGCAAACAAAACTTAAATAGGCTTTCTAAATAACTTGATACACTAACTCGTAAAAAGAAAAGCATTCTTATTTTGTAAGTGCATCATTTTGTGTTCCGTTTCAGTGTCTTGAGCTTCACCTACATAACACCACAAGAGTATGCAAAAGTCACCAGCTTGCATTTGATCAAACTAAACCTGGAACATATTTACTACTGCAATGCAAGACTACCACATATATATATACACACAAACACACACAACAGGCAGAGTATACATCTGCTTTACTTTAGTTCATTATCTAAAATCTATCTACAGCAACTCTTAAAAAGACTGAAAGACCTAGACTGAAAGCTCTTTCACCGCTTTTGAAAATCCCATAACACATCTTATGGGCATCTTCAAGCACCCCCAAAACATAGACCCTAATTTCTATGGGCTGATCAAGCAGAGCTTTCAACAACTGAGTGCAAAAGTTGATGCTGTGTTCCAGTCATTATCATCTCGGCTACTACATTTATCAAAACCAATTATTTTAGTCTGAAGTTTTCCAAGTATGATGGCAGCCCAAAACGAAAGTTTCAAACCATGTTTAAACAGAGACACCTTAAGTATTCTTTGCATTCTGTAAACTTATTAAGAACACGGAAGCTACACAAGTTTAAAAATATGTATTTATTTTGAGCTTCTCTTTGCAGTCATTTGCATATTATATGCCTTTAGACATCTTTTATTGAAGACAACTAACTTCAGAGAGCTTTCTAATACTTGGCGATACAGGTAGCTGCTTTTTACTATTTTTTCTGCCCTCTTTCAAAAACAGAGCTATGGACAAAACTGATGATGAAGGTTAAAAATGAAAAACTTGTAAGTTACAGAACTAAAAAATAAAGTCACTAAGGCATGCCCCAAATTCACTTTGTTTTACTTAACAACAATGTATTCCTTCAGGTTTTCCTGTACCTCCTGTTCAAAGTGTAACCACACGGACAATTGGCTCTGAGCTGAAAACAGCTTAAAATATTGAATTCAAGCATGAAAACAGTGCTTCTGTACTCATCTAAACTAATTAAGCTACATGTCTCTTGGTATATCCAGTGTGCTTGATATCAATTCACTGTGAAAAATGGTCTTAACTCATCTGCAGCACACAGGCTGCAGCTAACACATTAGGTCTTGGCTTTGTCATCATAGTCTTGCATAGTGTTAAGGAACTGTGTGTGTGTAACTTTAAGCTCTGCTAAATAAATTCAATGAGTGTTCACTTGTTCCTGATTTCCAAAAAGAATCTTTGAGAGCAGGTATTTGAAGGAAAAAAAAAAATCTCCAATAAACTCCACCTACAAACATCACCTTCCTAATACAACCTTAGCAATGGTCCCCAAATACAGCAGGTCTCTTGGTAGCAGGTGGTGACAGTGACACGGTAGCAGGCCCCAACTTCAGCTCTGGCTTTGTGGAATCCCACCTACAGCTAAGTTAGTTTGCTGAAACCCCCGTGTCCCTGAAAAGGGTCTTGTAGGGACGAACAAAACAAAACAGCTATCCTTAGGTTCTCTGTGGCACTTCTTTCTTGTCTAGGCAGTCTCCCAACAGACTTCTTCTACAGATCTTGAGTCTACACAGCACCATACACCACAACCATCACACAGACAGACAATGGAAATGCGCAGTGTGCAAGAGAACATGGGATAAAACAGCATACTAATCTGTAACCACAATATTTTATTGGGTTATTTTATACACTCCATTTCTACAAGTATGCATAAAAAAAACCTGTGAATGGTCATGAGAAATGCAAACCCACAAAACTCAGAAGTAGTAAAGACTTTCCCCTTAATAGGCAACTGTGGTTTAGAATATTCAGATGAGAGGTCTCTAGCTTCTGACATTTCAAATGGCTATTTACATTTGCGTATTCCTAGAGCATACAAAACATACATTCTTTCGAGGGCAGAGTTTTCACCTCAGCCTTCTGCAAGACCATGTACAGAGACAGCCAGTATTAATAGTTAATTAAAACAAACAACCTTTCTTTTTCCCCCCTTACAAACTTAGCTGCAGCCTGTGTATTATCAGTTGCTCCCATTTAAAAAGTCTTTTTGATAAAAGACATACTAAACAGGCAGGACAGCTGCTTTAATACTAACCTACTAAATAAAAGAAAATGTAGTTTTGTTCTGAATGTTCCAAGGACCAACAATTTGAAAAAAATTCTACTTAAAGACTGAATGATTTTTGTGAAGAGATTAGATTCACAACTGTTTAAAAAGATGCTCGCTCTCTGCAATTGACCCTTTCTACCTCGGATACTAAAAAAATACTTACAGATTGCTGCAAGCGTATTTACTTCAAAAGCAAGAAAACGCACGCACTTGTTTCTTCACCATTATTTTTAGGCACTAAAATCTTTCCAGAACTGTTAGAATTGAGGCACTGGAGTAACGGAAACCTCAGCAAGTAAAAATGCAAACCGATTCCCCTGCCTCCCCAAGTGCAAAATCCTGATCTTGGGAAGCCCCCTTAACGTTCCCACTATTCTACATACAATGTTGAAGAAAAACGTTCCTTCTCCTGTTGACAGCAAAGATGCACTCACAGCTGTCAGAAACAGCCCGACAAGCAACAGCACCAGGGAGGGCTGCCTCGGGACCCTAGGGTTCACCAAAAACATTCAGGAGGTAACCGAGCTGCGCTGTTCGGAAGCGAAGAACCCCACCGTTGTGGGACCGGAGAGTTGGCTCCCGTTGCCTAAAGGCAGGACTGGCCACTGTGCAACAGAGCCACAACCCGCAGAAATTTCCAAACACTACCATCGCTTTGGGGCGTAATACATGTGCTCCTCGGGCCTCACCTAAAGCAGACTTTATCAGGAGGCACCCGATTTACCGAAAAAAGACCCGAGGGAGCGGCCACGGGACAGAGGTCGAGGGGACCCCATTCCTGTTGGAGGGGCACCACCATCGCTGCTCAGTGACCCACCTCAGCCCCGTACCGCTGAGGGGGCTAACTCAAACCTGCCAGGAGGAACCAGCCCGGCGCTGCCTCCACTGAGCTCCGGGACCCCCAGGTTTGCCCCCTTCCTCCCCCTCCACCCAGCCGAGGGGGCACCGCCAGCAGGACCCCCGGCCCCAGCTCTCCCCTCGGGCTCCGGACGAGCCCCTACGCCGGCAGCGGGCCCGGGGCCGGCCGAAAACGGCCGCGACTCGCGTCCGCCCCGTCACCTCCGGGTCCTGTCACACCGCCGAAACGGTCCGTACCGGGGCCGCTCCGTTCGCTGCTCCCCGCCCCGGCGTCCGCTGCGAGGGGCACAGCCCGGCACCGACGCCG